>NC_137829.1:24206658-24629448 GCF_963921795.1 Nannobrachium achirus
ATGCACCGGTCCTTTGACATCACATCTCTTTGGGAGCAGATTATCCCCCCCCCCCCCCCACACACACACCCATACAAAAATGTTTGCCTCTGCCACAGTGATACAGAACGTCAGAAATCTCACAGTTGACAGCATCTCAGGCCCTGCCTCTCATTCCATCAATCTTTCAATTTTGTCCTTTCATCCCTCCCCGCATATCTCTCTCTCTCTCTCTCTCTTTCCTGTGCAGCTCCATCCCTCCTTCACCTGTATCGCTCTCATCCTTCCATATCCCCCTCCCCCATAGGGTAACTGCTCAGAGCCAGAATTTCATTTTTATTACTATAATCGAGGCCACAATGCTTATCCTCCTCCAGATTTCTCCTTGTCTGTGTCACAGCCCTGGCAGGTGGGGTAGAGGAGAGAAGATAAAGACCCTGAGGAGTTGACAAATCCACCAGTCGATTGTAATTAGAGGCCTTATTTTGCCTATGGAGAGAGACAATACACTACTAATACGCAAATCTCAACCTTTCTCCTGCATTTACAGCGTGAGAAAAACACAACAAATGCAGCACAGCTAAACTACCACAGACACCCGTCTAAAAACGTAACCGTGTCTGCCGCTATCATCATCACCTTGAGCTGGGTCACTTATACAAAAAAATCACACTCGTGTGAACTGAGCGGTGGTGTGTGTGTGTGTGTGTGTGTGTGTGTGTGTGTGTGTGTGTGTGTGTGTGTGTGTGTGTGTGTGTGTGTGTGTGTGTGTGTGTGTGTGTGTGTGTGTGCAACAGCGCCCCTCCCTTAACATGTGTGGTCAGAAAAGGTTACTGCAGGCAGGCTACAGACAGACAGACAGACACGGAGACAGACAGACAGACAGACAGACCCACACACACGGCCACGTATAGGAGCGTTGTGACCACCGCTCAAAAAAAACATGTTGTTTGGCCTCATTAAAAAGCAGACATGGGAAAGGGCCGCACGGCAGAGTCTGGAGTGGGTAATATGTCAGCAAGCTCATCAGTGCTTGAAGAGGGTGCTGAAGTTGTAGTACTCAAAGCAAGGTCGACCCATGAGCTTGTAACAGAACCTTAAAATGGGTTTGTGTGTGTGTGTGTGTGTGTGTGTGTGTGTGTGTGTGTGTGTATGTGTGTGTGCGTGTGTCCTGTGCAAGAGGCACAGGGGTTCTACTTGTGTAATGGGACTCCCAAAAAGTTTCCACTGTAGTGTTTTCTAGGAGTTGATGACTTTTGAAACCGCATTGGTGTGGCATGCCTGAGAGGCCCTTTTTGCCATACTCTGTGGTGTAGATAGGCATGCCCAGGCACAGTTAATTACAGCACTATTCTCTAAGGGGGCAAAGCCTCATGACTAAGGACTAAGGAGAGTTGAGAGAACACACAAAAACAGCCCCGGCCACAGCAGCACCATTTTCACGGTCTGAGAACACACTCACGTGAAGTGGCTGCGGGACTTCAAGAAATGATCTGCTCAGGACTTTTCTATCACAGGGAAGAAGTGAACCACACAATTTGAAGGGAGAATAAACACTTCAACCGCTATGAACACATCCAGTGTCCCTGGAGAACAATGCTACTGAACCTGGACTGAGGGGGGTCTTGCCTGCATTCCTTAATAGCAAACCTAGCATAGTCCAGTTCCAAATAGGCTGAACAGGGGTTGGGTTAGTAGTTTACACACTCACTGACCTTAGGGACCCCGCCTACTATGACACACATGATCGATCCTCCTGCACCGTTACATAATATCTATTAGTTGGTGTTAGAATAAAAAACTAGACCAGGTCAACCTGGTTGTGCCAGACCCCCTGTCTGTCATCATCATTTATGACATCATGCCTTTTGTAGGCATGTCATCATCATGTCATCATCATATATACCCTTTATATAGAAAACCCGGACAGACAGACAGACCGACATTTGCTTATGTAGGCCTACCCATTTCATGGGTCTGGCAAAAATATCAGACCCAGTGTGAAGTGAGCAGTGCCTTTTTTATGAGTTAATTTAATTAAGCGTCCGGGCAAAGCTTGGCCAATGTGACCCTGGGCGTCCCTTTTCTCTGGATAAGCGGACAAAGCCAGATGTAGGAGCGGTTGGCTAGATTGTAGAGATAAACGCCTGTGTGCCTCTGAAAGGTCCGTTATTAACAGAACTGCTTGAACAAATGTGAGGAATGTTTAAATAATGAACAAAGGAAAAGGTGCACTGGAGAATTTTTAAAGCTATGTAAGGTGAAACTGAAAGTGAGCACACAGTACAGCAACATCTAAGAGTATATTTCTGAGGTGACAGTTTACCCTCCACCCCTTCGAAAACAGTAGAGCCTCAATTTTGGTATAATTGTATACTCCATATTTCGGCACTTCATGATGAGCTTAAAATGTCAAACTTTGCACCTAAATTGCACATTTCTTTCTAAGATAATATTCACAAATCCATACATCCCAAGGGTTGCACCTCCTCCAGGTATGACATAAGAGCAAAATGGCCTCCATGCGAATATCGACCGAAGGTTAGTTTTCCTGGAGGGCCCTGGGGAGGCCATAATAATACAGTACAGTTTGCTCTGGGATCCTCCTAGAACCACTGATGAAGTTCTATAAACACAACTAAAAATAGCCATGCAGAGGGAACACTGAAGATGTGTCTATACTTTAGGCCAGTGGTTCTCAACCTGTGGGTCGGGACCCCCAGGGGGGTCCCCAAATTATTTTGGGGGGTCCCCAGATGATTAACCTAATGTACAACATTGTTTTCTCTCTCGAAAAGTAAACAAACCAACATAAAGTTTAAGCGTACACACATTTTGACAATTGACAATTTAGGGACTTTTTAATACCTCTAAAATTACAAATTAAACATTGGCCAAAAGGTCAAATATTAGAGGCATAAATTGTGAAAATAGCCGATCTACATGCTCACAACGCCTCGCGTTTAGCATGTAGATCTGCTATTTTCACAATAGATGTGATATACGAAATGTAATGCCTCAACTCTTAGTGCTCGTCAGGGTGGGGGGTCCCCAGTTAAAATATGATTATTTTGGGGGTCACAGCCTGAAAAGGTTGAGGACCACTGCTTTAGGCAGTGCTCAGGGAAGATGGAATGAGACGAGAGGCGTCACAAGCCCTTCTTCTTCTGGGATTAGAGGTAGGAAGCCAACAGGAGAGCAGGCTGATCAATGGGACACTTTATAGAAGACCTGACCTCATATTCATTGATGCTTGCTCAGTCAGCTTCTCAGGCTCCCTGTCTGGAATAATACAACAGCACTGAATTAAATCTGCCTGGCGACGCTTAAATACTACGTTATTATGATGATGTAACCAAGCAGACATACAGTCTGGAGAAGCTACAAATCGCAATGCAACTGAGCGACAAAACTCTCTGACCCTGGCTAAACAAATCAACATGAGAGTCAACGTGGGCTAATGCACTTCCGACAAAATCATTTCAGGCCTTTTCTACCGCAGTTTGATAAACATGCAATCTCGTCATTCCTTTTTCTCTACACTCCTTTGATATTGTATAAACTAACTCATTGTGGCTGATTATGTCTAAAATTATCATCTTCATAATGTTGTTTATTATTGTTATCATGATCATTTATCACAATTATTTACAATAATACATTTAGGTGGGAAAGGATTCTTTTAAATAATTTTCTTAATTACTTAATTGTTGCTCATGGTGCTTAGAGGTGCCATATATTTGGCCAAATGCTATGTATTGTAATGCAACGTTATTGTGAGCCAGGTGGAGGAAAAGATACAATGTTCTGGGTATTAATGTCTAAATGTCTAATGATGGAGACGAGGACATGTGCAACAATTGGCCAAATAAAGGTGTCTAATTTAACGGCTTGCTAAGGTTTCTTGAATGATGTAATAATTGTAAAACATCAAGTCAAGATTTTCAGTTAATTTCTATAAAATGCAGCCCTAGAACTGTTATGTACTCCATCATGTGTTGTTATTTACCAGATAGGATCAAACCTTTCTGCCAATCAAATCTCCCTTGTAGGCCAGTAACTGTCTGGACTGAACTTACTCCAGAAGCCTCTAGAGACTGGCCCAATGAGTGTCTGGTTTGTCCAGAGTCTGGACAGTGGACACCCAAACAATCACTCCCGCCAGTAGAAAACTACTATGTTGTTATACACAGCTAGAACAATTCCTCAGCTGCTGTTGACTCTATTGGATCCACCCTGTTCCTCGTCAACCAGGCCAAGGCCAGACGAGGCCACGGCCAAGAGTCATAAAACCATAAGTGGCCAACCCTCCAAGGCAGGGCATGTATCGCTCACACAGTGTGTGAGCGATACATGCCCTGTCTCTCACAGAGACACACACACCCACACCAAGATACTTCTTCACTTCCTGCTTTACTTTATTCTGGAGCATATTCTCGTTCTCAGCCGTGTTCGATATTTTCCCGGTGGAGGTTCACAGAGCGCCTGACGTTTCTGCTTCAATGACACAGCCTCCCCTCCTCCACTTTCCAGATGAAGGAGCAGGGGATGGAAAACAAGGTCTAAGGAAAGGAAAAAACATGATTTCTTTCTCTTTGCACTGTTATCCATCAGATTCCCTGTGTTTTCAGGAGGAGGAATGAATAATGTAATATTCATGTAACAAATATAGGCTGATAAAGACTAACATTTTCCTTACAAACAGTTGTGTTTGTATGCCAAGGCTCTCCTATCTCATGTCCACATTTTAGCGAAATAGTGCTCAATATGTTTTCTGAGGATCAACTTCGAAGTAATAGTAATTCATTGCACACTTTATGAAGCTGAATCCATAGGACTGCAGGCACACCCGACTGGCAGAGTACCATTCCTGCAGCTTTCTACTTCTCAAATTACTTCTGACGAAACAGATTAAAAAAATACAAAATAGAGTAGATAATCCAGGAATCGCTAGTTATAATAATTTGTAACTAGAAGATTGTGAATATGTACACCAGAGAGAGTGTAATGTTGATTCTGAACCAACATAAAACTGTTGTCCAGCAACCCGAAAGGAGCAGGAACGTGCAGAGAGAAAAAGCACTGCCATTAATATGCAGAAATTGGGTGTATAATAAGCCATTATGGATGTGTTACACAGATGGTGGGTCAATGCACTAAAGAGCGGCGGCGCAAAGACAAGACTTAATAACCAGGAACTGCAGAGTGACAGTGCCAAATTCTCACATTAGCGGCAGACAACACAGAGTCCTGTCAGTAGGCGGGAGAGGATGGGGGGGGCCTTCGGTCTAAATGAACACACTGGTAGAATGCAATCAAAAGCAGCGCTGCTCGCAAGTCTGTCCTTGATTGGGGCATCTGGGCAAAGCCTGACCGGCAACAGTAAAAAATACAGTTAGAGACAAGTTTGGAAGTCGTATGGTCGACTTCGCTTTATTGATCGCTAGGCGCGCCATTCTGCTTAAATGGAAGGATGCTGCCCCGCCTGTGCTCGACCTGTGGCTTCGCGCTATAATGTCCTGTCTGGAATTCGAAATGTTGAGGTTCTCAATTGCCGGCTCTGAAAAGAAATTTTATAAAACCTGGAGCCCTTTTATGATGTTCTACCATAATACTCAAACGGTGTAGTGTGGCGCTTACCTGTTTGACCAACCCAATACGCAGCAAGCTTTGATTATTTATTCGGCTTTATTGTTTTGATTTATCTACTTTGTTTTATTGAAAGTTCAACCGTCCTGGGGATTGAGGGTGGGGGGAGGGGGGATAGGGGATGGGTTTTATTCACTCTCATAATAATGTACTCTGTTTTTCTACATGTGATGTATCCATCTTTTTGAGATTGTATACCCGCCTCTGGGCTTTGCTTATTTGAGAATTGAATAAAAAGATTTGAAAAGAAGAGACAAGTTTGGGGAAAAAAGAATATACCGGCAGTCGGCAGATAGACAACTGAAGACGAGAGGAATTTGCAGATGGATGGGCAGAAAATGTACCAAAATGTGGGAGACTGTGAGAGAGCAAGGGAGCATATTACTGTACTACTCACCACCACACAGCCACTCATCCTGAGCTGCAGCCCTAGTAGCCCCAAACCACAGCTCCAGCACGGTGGGCTAGCATGTTTATACCAGCAGCAGGATCCCTCGAAGGTCGGCCTCTCCACAATCACAGGAAAGCCTCTCGCAAAAAGACCAGAGGGAAAAAAGCCCACACTCACACGCGTGCCTAGTCTATGACCTCCATAAACCTCCTTCCCTCTCGCTCGCCCTCCCTCTGGTCTCTCCCAACTCCCTTAAAGACCGAGAACGATTAACTTACAGTCATCTCTCGGTTCTCCGACAGGAATTCGCCTCCGAGGCATACATCTCCAGCCAGTCATTCTAAGTGCAAAGCTCAGGATATCGGCACTGCCTTCCTATCTGCGACTCCTGGACGAATGGCATCGACAGGTGCTCCTTCCTTCCCATTGAATTGTCTAAAACAATAGTAACATTCCCGTAGAAGGAATATGTGGGGATAATCAGAATTCCTGAAGTCCACTTCAATTGCTTTTTTTTTTTTTTTTTTTTTTGACAGTCAAATCCTTTCCTTGTTCACCATGTAGAACAACAACAGACAGACAGACATTTTGCTTTGGGGCAAAATCTGTAATGTTTGAGTAAGGCCTGGCTAGCCGCATTTGGCCCTGAAGTGAAAACCAGGCTATACGAACACTGGAACAGAGCCATTGAGAAAGGCGTGTGTGTGTGTGTGTGTGTGTGTGTGTGTGTGTGTGTGTGTGTGTGTGTGTGTGTGTGTGTGTGTGTGTGTGTGTGTGTGTGTGTGTGTGTGTGTGTGTGTGTGTGTAGACAGAGAGAGTGAGAAAACAGAGCGGGAGAGAGAGAGAGAGAGAAGGAATGAGTCAGAGTGCATGTCCCTCTACAGGCTCAATACTCTGTTTACTCTAGATGGCCTCTCTGATTGTGAATCAATGTGAGACTGGCCATGACAGCGAGCCGCAGCAATCAGCAGCTTAAGCACAATCCAACCCCTTTTACCACATTGAATAGTGAAAACAAAAGCAGAGACGACTTGGTATATGGACACACAAGCTTATCAATCCATGCACTGAAGACTCAATCCGTGGACTGAAGACTCACCTCTTCAGACTCCACCTAAACCCATAGCACTACTGTAACACTCCCCTTCCCTCAATGACATGAAGCTAGATAGCGTTTTTAGGTTTTTAGAAACGTTTTTTTTTACTGATTAGGTGCGTGGTCTACCTATGTTATTGTTTTTTCTAGATTGATATTCCTATGCAATGTTATATTGTTTTTGATGTACTGACATATTATCTTGCTTATTATATTGATGACCTGCTTATTCTAAGTCGCTTTGCATTAACACTTTCACAGCCTCCCAGAATGGCTGTCGGAAATTTCTATTATTGTATTATGATCTGAGACAGCATTAATTTTACAAGACTATCAGAGAGATCCAACGACATGTCATTCTTTTTACCGCAACTGCATCGCTAGTTTTTTACTTACCAGCAAGGTGTCTCTACATTGGTCTACAGTGGGGATTTTAGCGAGGGCGTCTAGCTTCCCCCTGGGCGCTTCGCGTGCGCGAATCCGTGCGCATCGATGTGGGCGCATGTAATCATCTCCGTATGCACAGTTCATATCAACTTTTTTCTGGATGGGATTCCCCCGGAGAGCAGCTAAGCTAACGCTAGCGTCTATACTGTATCATGTGTATGGGAAGATGGCTATGCTGCCCCGGAAAGTGATCAAAAGCACTTCCGGTTCAAGCGCAGAGACAACGATCCGTTTGGATAAGCCGATCAAGACACGGAGAAGGGGTAACTATATGTTTTTTTCATCATTATCATTTATTTCGTTTTTAATGCCCTAGTACGGCAAATTTCGGTCCGGCTAATTCAAATACTAAAGAAGTCCGGTTTAATCCGTTTGCAATAGATTTTGGCTGAGAAAGTGTTAAAAGCATCTGCTAAATGCCTAAATTGTAAATTGTAATTGCATGCAAAGCAATAATAGAACTTCCTGTTTCCAGTTGGCTGTGGCAGAAAAATGTAAATGGTATGTTGAAACTATTGATTCTGTGTGTGACGTGCGTGTGTGCGTAAATGGTAAATGGTGCATTTATATAGCGCCTTTATCCAATGCATTTTACAGAGATTGTGCATTACATTCACCAATTCACGCACACATTCATACACCAATGGCGGAGGAAACCATGCGAGGCACCAACCTGCTCACCGGGAGCAACTAAGGGTTCAGAGTCTTGCTCAAGGACACTTTGACACTAACTCTGGGGATGAGCTAGGGATCGAGCTGGGAACCCTTTGGGAACCCTCCGTGTTATAATGACGGTTTCTCTACCCCTGAGCCACTGCTGCCCCACTGTGCGTGTGTGCGTGCATATGTAACGCTGCCTATTTTTTATCCAGCAATGTTATGGATTCCCTGTGGAAAATACACTTATGACGGAACTGCGTGCAACACAAACACAGGCACACAAACACACGCGCATGCACAGTCGCACACAGGTAAACAAACACACACCCACGGCAGCAGTCAGTCATAAATTGCAGTATGCCTGCCTCCTACATCACCGTAAAAATATATTTGACAGAGAATGAGAAATTCCCACTTCCCGTCAATAATAATTCCCGCTTGTCAATAACGTAGAACGTGTATGATTCATCGCAAGCTTGGTGCTTTCGATAAATCAGAGTCATAATATGGAGGGACGTAAAGCGCCGATCAATGCTGCCGCCGTGCACAGACTAGGTGGTGTGACCGAGCAGGAGTGCTGCCCACCTGTTCTTTGACGGAGGCCAGGATGTTGTTGGCGGTGTTGTCTGCCTCCATGCCGCGGCCTGTGGATCCCTCTCGGATGGTCAGCAGAAGCCCCTCCTCCGTCACTGGGCTTGGCTCAGGAGCTGGCATTCCTCCTGCACGGCCACACACACACACACACACACACACACACAATCTGGTCAGTACAGGCACTCTGCTGTGAAACCCATAGGGCTGTCACGATTAGGACATTTTAGATGACGATTAATTGTCACACTAATGATTGCGATTGATTGTGTTTTTGTTGTCGAACACTGGGACATGTGAATAACAATTACATTTCTGTTTGGCTTTGAAGTTGCACAGGGCAGATATGACAAATAACTTTATACCTAAAAGAAAAAAACATTAATAGTGGAAATATCTGATCTGCTATTTAAAAAAAATATATATAAGTCAATATTGCAAAGACATTTTTCTTCCTTTTTTTCCCCCTTTCCCCAACCCTCCCCCCCTGGTTTGCTATCCTTAATCACTCCTTGAAAAATAATAGAGATAATAATAAAAATAAATACAAAACAATAGATCAGCGTACACATTATACATGACACTATTAATTTTAAATGTCTGCAAATAATGTATAATGTCATGTATATGACAATTTTTATGTCTTATTAAAATATGTGTTTATTGAGGTTCTGTTAGCTTACATTTATACAAGTACAATGCGTGTCGAACCCGAGGATTATGCCAAACAATTGAGATTATCCAAAATATTTGTGATAAGGATTATGTATTGATTGTGAAAGACCTGCAACACTCAAAAAAACAACACACCCATCACACACGCACACTAGTGTGTGGGCATGCATGTGCAAACACAGTCCACAAATAAACATGCACTTGAGTCCCCCCCCCCCCCCCCCCACAAACACACACACACACACACACCACCACTCCATAATACACACAGAGCCAAGCGATACTGAGAATGGAGTTGTGGTCGCATGCCACCAACAGCACATAAACACACCCACGCATGCCATATGGCCAATTCAAGTTGTCTTGCATCAATATTTGAAGTCTGTGATGCCGTAGGTTAATTTCATATGGCCTCCGAGTGACAAATGAGTGATTGATTTGTGAATCGATGGCAATGTCACAAGGAACACCCACAACCAGGACCCCATTTGAACTTCCCCCGACTGACGTCCAAAATCAAAAGAAATCCCAATTCCAGGAATGCTGAATCTGCGCGCGTGTGTGAGAGAGAGAGAGAGAGAGAGAGAGAGAGAGAGAGAGAGAGAGAGAGAGAGAGAGAGAGTATGTGTGAGGCAGAGATTCCGTTAGCCGGTATTTACCGGCCATTGGCCGTTTAAATGTTTAATTGGCCGGTAATTAAAAAGTCCACCGGCCACCGTGGCCGGCTGGGAAAATGCCTCTATAGGCTATTTTATCATTTAATCTTATTATTCACATAATAATTTGGCTAAAGTAAAGCTACAACCATTAAAACCTATCATAATTTTAAAAGTGTATCATGTTCTGTGACATGACAGCGGAGCTCGCCGCTGCTGCTGCTTCATGCTGCGCTGTGCGCATTAGATCAGTCTATATTCGTCGTACGATGGTTACGTGCATTGAAAATATCAGAGCTTCAAGCTCACACCCCGTCGTAACGCGCGGCGCTGTGGGCTTGTACGTCTGCTATTTTAGATACGCACACGACGACCATACGGAGAAGCACACATCACAGCTGACAGTTCAGGCAGCTTGTAAAACAATCAGCGCTATACAGCGTGGGTTTAGTGTTATGATCCGAACAGAACTGGGGTTCTTCCGAGGTAATCTAGACCAAGCTGGACCCAGTAGACGATAATAAAAAAGGGACCCGAACTCTGTGGAATCACATGGATTATACAAGCACGCACATGACCTTCTGATTGCATGGATGTGATGCCATTGTGGTGGTCAAAGCAACAGAGGCAAGTCAACCTTCCTTGCGTCATCATAACATAACATTAACAAAACAAAACAAAGGTTGTATGTTTGCATATTAAGGTTTAAGGAGACGTGATGCCAAAATCATTCACTATTAACTTATTAATTTGTAGGGCACTGTGTGGCAGGGCGCGCAAACGGTTCGCTTGAGTTGCGCCCACTTTAGCCGATTCACTTTTTTTTTTTTTGGCAAGCGATACCTCTACATAAGTAGATAGTTAGGCTATTATTTTAACTCAGGAACAGATTGCAATTGCATCTGTGATAAAGAGGAAAGCTAACATAAAATGTAATTATTAGTTGGGTCACCATGCACATTGCACATTAGCTCTGGTCCATAGCGTTAGTGGAGTTCTCCTCCTTAAACCGCAATAGACGAAATTCCTGGCCGATTGCAGGAGGGAGGCCCCGCCCCCAAGTCGAAAGGGAACTTCCGGGTTCTCTCTGTCAGGCATGCATATAAACGTGTTGCCAAGTCAATTTATTTACCTAAACTATCTTGTTTTTTTGCTTATTTATATTGCAAGAGTTGGCTTGTTTGGCTTATTTCTCTCACAAATTTTGGCAACACTGCCCAGCGCTGCAGTAAAAGATTATGACAATGAACTGAAAGGGTTAAACCAACGGAGGTTTTTTTTTCCAGCTGTCAGCTAGATGGTGCGGTGCGGTCATGGTCTCTTGATATGCAAGCCACCGCTATCTTCGATGTTTTTATTCTATCTACACCAGTTAATAGTATTGATGACATCCTTAACATATCCTAAACTCAGCAAACTCCCCAGAGAAGCAGCACGACTCACAACAACAACAACAACAACAACAACAACAACAACAAGGTAAAACTCTCATGCTAGCTAATTAGCATTGTTAGCTACGATATTTTACTGTATGGTGACTACTACTCTTGTTACAACTAAGTAAAAGTTATTTTCACTTGTGACAACACAACATTGATTATAATTGAAATAAAAGCTCTTCGCTGTTGTGTTGTATCTGTGAATGCAATTGTTTTCTGTCTTTCAGACCTGTACTGTACGTCCATGCAGGACCAATGAAGCCAGATGTGAGGGTCGAGATCTCCTCATCATATTTATTGCAATAAAATATTTATACACACTTTTCTTTGACTTGTCCATGCCTTTTTTTTAACTGTTGAGGGTTTCAAATGTTGTACTGTATATTGTGTTATTGAGATAAGGAATGTTCCCAATGATGCTTTGAAGGAATGCTTTTAAACACTTGTCATTTTCAATTAATCCAGTTTGTTTTTGTATCTATTAAAGCCAAATGTATTCATTGTTTTGACGTGACAGTTTAGGATTTAATGATTAAATGAGCATTAAATATGAATGGATATTTATATTGCCTTGATTAGGATTAAATCGATGATTTACAGTGATATAGTGAAATGAACACAGCATAGGATGCACATAATAGGTGGGCTAATGTGTATTATGTCTATTCTGGAGTGGGTTGAGTTGTTGACAGGCCTATTTGTAAAAACATTAATGCATATCACACAACACAAGCCAACTGTGACTTCATGGTGACATCCCAGAAGAGTGGAGAATGGAGAAGATGACGTTTGACATGATCAACCAGCGTTCTGAAGGGAAAAGGTTTGCTAGCTAGAATCATACAACATTCGCTTCCATGAAATACTGATTAGGTTCAATGCTTGCTTTCAAATACACAAATCTGTTTATTTGTAGGCCTATATCAATTCAATTCAAAGGAGCTTTATTGGCATGAGAAGACATGTTTATATTGCCAAAGCAAGTGTCAAATAAAATAAAAACAGTTTAAAATGGCGAACATATAATATGACATGCAGTTGGAGGGAGTACAGCATTGTGTAAAAAGCTATGTCGCATTGTGACATTTTATATATATATACAGGGTATAAAGCTTTTGAAACAATTTAAATAGCGTTATTTTTTAAGAAGTTTGCATATGAAAAAAGGTAGTTTCATGACAGTACACTAGTACAAGGTCAACTAAAAGCATACGCCCAAGAAAGCCTATGGCATTGTTTCAATTGAGATCTCTTTTTTTTTCCTCCAACTCATAACATTGAATGACGGCAGAACGGGTGTGTATCGTCACAACTCATTTATTTATCAGCAGAGTGGATGCGTGTTGCCATTAAGTGACATTGTTAACATAAGTTACAAAGTAAAATTACAAAGTAAAACAATCCCGTCTCATTAGTTAAGAGGAGAATCAGATCAGATGAACGTAAACAGGAAATCGCGCTACGATCAAGCCCAAAAAAGGGCTTCCGGTCGGAAGTAGGGGGCGTGGCCAGGCATGTTGTCTATAGACCAGAGCTAATTGCACGTACAGTATCTCAGCTGCAAACACGTATGTGACGTTCATTATAATATATGGCCG
The DNA here is from genome assembly GCF_963921795.1 of Nannobrachium achirus. Taxonomy (NCBI): domain Eukaryota; kingdom Metazoa; phylum Chordata; class Actinopteri; order Myctophiformes; family Myctophidae; genus Nannobrachium; species Nannobrachium achirus. The sequence goes on from NC_137829.1 coordinate 24,219,840, forward strand.
ATAAATTAATTGATTGGCCGGTAAAATATAATCCTGCCGGCCAAGGTGGCCGGCCCCAAAAATGCATAGCGGAAACCCTGGTGTGAGGGTGTGAGAGAGAAAGAGAGGGGGGAGAGAGAGAGAGAAAGACAGGGAGAGAGAGAGAGCGAGGGAGAGAGAGAATCAATACATGTACAAATGTTTTAGGTATGAGAGAGCAGGAAACAAGAGAGACAGGAATAATAGGACAGAGATAGAGAGAGAAAATGAGACAGTGAGGAAGAGAGAGAGAGAGAGAGAGAGATGGGAGAGAGGGGTTCAGCAAGCAAGGCCTCAGAGGAAAACATGTCAGCAGCCCGACGGAGGAGATAAGGTGCTCTCTCTCTCTCTCCGGTTCCTGGACGACAGGATTGAAATGAAAAAGGAAGAGGACAAATAGTTACAGCCTCATTATGTGTGTTGACAGGAAGAGTGTCGAGGGGAAGCGTCTGAAGGCGGATCCATATTTACTAGAAGGAGCGTGCTCGGGCAGATAGGGCAGCTAAAACCTCCTATGGGGTGCCTTGCCGTGCGCAGGGCTGCAGCTCAAGACACAACAGTCATTTGACTTTGGGGAAACAGGGATTTTTTCGCCACCACTTTTACTGCTTCCTTAGAATCCACCGCTGCTGTCACTTAAATGCCATGCACACAGAGATACATACCACAGCTCAATTTCTGCACATATACAGTATCTTGTAAAGACCTACAGTATAGAGGGCCAGCGTGTCAGTATCTGGGGGAATGGGGTGAAAGGGTAGCCTCAGCATTCCGTGGAAATGGTCTGTAGTACGAGGCGAGCTGCTAAATGTGCCATTAAATAACCATATGCTAATTTAACAAAATAGCCTTGCTTGCTGCCGGCATTATAACTCAACACTGCTTTCATGACTCTGTCCATTTTAATATCTCCAATTCATTATGGCAGCTTGCAGCTGACTGGAGGAGTCTACATAACTGCGCTGATTGCTGCAGAGCAATCTTGGCAGAGGAGTTATTTCTCAAAAAGAAACATATAGAATGGCATGTCGCCATGCACACACACACACACATTGACACACAAAGACACACTCTCTGGAAGACAGACACGCGCGTGTGTGCACACACACTCTCTACACACACACACACACACACACACACACACGATAAGAGAACCATTTAGCTCCGGCTGACAGCCAGTTTGGGAGGTAGCTGGTTTGTTTACAGTGAGGATAGACATAAAAGGCCCAGGCCAATAGTCTGAGGGGAAGATGAGCCAAGCCATGGAGATTGTGGGAGGTCCCCCAGACGCAGGCCCGAAACGTGACCCTGAAGTATTCTGGGACGCTGTCACCGCCGCAGCATGGGCATTTCAAGTTGTCTGAGCCGATCATGTGAGAGCCAGGGGTGTCGTTGTGGCAGAGACACATAGGGTTTTTATTACAAGTGGGCTGGTCACACTTACCACCTCTTACCTCCTTCACAGCGCCACAACGTGATCCACGCAATTCCATGTCTCAATCGAGATGAAAATAATGTAAGATGACACTTGAATGGGGAGAAATCAAAGTGCTGTTTGCATCGACGGAAACAACACATTATTTTCCAACAGATCAGAGCATTGACTGAGCTGCACTTCCTCCTCACCTGCTAAATCTTAAGACAATACAAACACAGAAGAAAACAACACAGACCAGACTGACAAGTTGCCAACCCAGTCAGGGTGGACACATCACTTCTGATATTCTACTAGAACAGAAGGAAATGTTAGACAAGCTTAACGCTGTCACCCTAATTCTGCTCCTAATTACCATAAATGAAGAATTAAATGGCCTTTGTTCATGCATGAATGCTCTTTTAATCCCTGCTTAAATGTTACCATTCACGTGACAATGGAACACACACAGCATTCACAAATACTGATTCCTCTTGTCTCTGCTCATCATACACAATGATGACTACATCAAAAAGTTATTTAGAATGCCTTCCACTCTAACAATGGAAGATATCATCTTTCCAGGTCATGAAACGTACCGCTGCAGCCTGACTTTGCCTATGGGAAACTGCAGGTTGTTCAGACCATATACGAAGTATAAGCACTGAAAAACCAATATGGAGAGAAGCCAAACCATATCTGAGCCCCATACCGCCAGCACCCAAAGGAAAATTGTGATTTGTATCCAAGCTTACCTCTGAAATTTCCCATCCTATCTGAGCAGGAATGACTTAACTCTGACAGGCTTGGGGTTTGAAGCAGCTCTAAGGTAGGAGTCAGGGGAATATTGCTACTAGCCAACTACCACAATCCAGTGACTGGCCCACAGGCACACACCAACCTATCTGGTTCTTCAAGATTGCTCCGCCTGTTTTCTTTCAAAAATATCCATCCATTCACCTCTCTGACAGTTAAAAGTATCAAGCCTCTCGTCGGTTTGAAACTGAAGTATATTATGTTCAATGGCATTTGAGGGCTGAAAGTCACGTGAGATGCAAAACAGGCAAGTGCAATCAGCACTGCTTTAAAGGGTATCATTAAGGTAATGCCTCAGGCCAATGCTAGGTGGTTCACAGGACGTCCCACAATGAGATCACTCTAGTCTAAACAAAGAGATAGACACGTGTCATTATGGCAATTATGGACATCTTTTCCCAGACTAAGCAGAAAACATTTACATATAAATCCATATGACATTGGTCTGGACTCTTGAGTATATAGCTTAATATTGTCAGCATGCTTTTATCCAAGTCAAAACCTAGTACAAAACACACCTCCCTCTGTGCTTTGATAATTCAATGACCTGCTCATCCTGGCAGGGTTATCCAATTCCTTACCCTTGAGGTAACAGGCCAAAAACACATTAAAAAAAACAAGGAGCCTCTTATCAGTCAACTATACTATATCTTAATCTCAGCCCAAGCCGAAGCAAAATCCCCTTTTTAAATCATTCAAGTCCTCAAGGTCTGCCAAGAAACAGCTCAGTCTGCCCCATCCTGACTTTAGTGGGTCACATGATCTGCTGATTCTGGTCTACTAACCTGGAAGACGGCCGCACCTTAAAGCCTCTTGCACAACTCCACAGGGATGACATCATGACTCCTACAAGGATATTCCTTGTTTCTCACCTGCTTTCCAAAAGAATTATAGAATGTGGCAAACTTTTGAAATATTTGATAAGTCTGTTTGTTGACATCCTAAGAAGTGTGTGGAGGATTGGTGTTTTCCTGCAGCATGTTAGTGGAGACTAGGGATGGGACGATAAGAGATATTATCGTTTATCGTGATAAAACACACTCACGATAATCGTATCATGGAGATTTAATTTATCGTGATATCGTCCTCCGTCATGCACTGGGATCAATTCACCTTTTATTTGCCGAGTTGCATATCCAGTACCATTTAAAACCTCTATTTGTAAAACATACTTATTGCGACGAAGGTCGAAGTATACCATGAGAAATGTCGTAGCTTGTCCGTCAGTACAGGAAGTGAGCTTGTCCGTCTTTCAGTCAGTACAGGGAGTGATGTCACGTGACATCACCTCATCAAAGATCAAACCCTGGATATCCATACTGTCACTGTGACATCACTTCCTGATGTCATCAATCCCAGGCCCTAACTGTCTGTCAGTCTTTTTTCACTCTCCACCAAATCTAAAAATAGACGATCTACAAGCTTGTAGATCGGCTATTTTTTTGGCAAATGTTCCGCCCCAGGATAATGGATCTTGGGGATATTTTGATTATTGCGATAATATCATAAATCGCGATTTCTTTGGTCACAATAATCGTGATATGAAATGTTCATATCGTCCCATCCCTACATGTCAGTTGAGACATCGGGGCCTCGACACCTTTACTGTCCCAGATAGCTGCTTGAATCTCCTGCACAGACACACACATTAATACATCAGGTCTCTGATCGCTTCGACAATCACTCAAGCATCATGCCATCCTCTCCAGGAAGAGGGAGAAGACCTCAAGCACCGGCACTCTGATGGACGCGTATAATTTAACTAGGCTCACATAAATATTCATTTCTTATCCCATACTACTACTCACAATGCTGGAAGCCACAGTCCCTTGGCTTGACTAAATGCAGTATATCATTTGCCAAGCTTGCGCAGACCCCCCCAAAAGAAGGTCTGTACACTGATATCACAGCAATTTTCGGCATTTATCATTCTATTCTCACTTTGACGTGAGCTTACCCAACGCTGAGATCTGACATCAGGTCTATTTTTATAGTAGACCTGCCCATTAAGTCAGTGGTTCTTAACCTTTTCAGGCCGTGACCCCAAAAATAATCTTATTTTAACTGGGGACCCCCCCCCCCCCACCCTGACTGGCAATAAGAGTTGAGGCATTACATTTTGTATAACACGGTTCTATTGTGAAAATAGCAGATCTACATGCTCACAACGCCACAATTTCTGCCTCTAATATTTGTTTAATTTGAAAAAGTCATTTTAGAGGTATTAAAAAGTCCTTAAATTGTCACTTTAGAAATGTGCAGGTACCCTCTATACAATTAAACTTTATGTTGAATGTTTGTTTACTGTTGAGTGAGAAAACAATGGTGCACATTAACTTAATCACCTGGGGACACCCCAAAATAATTTGGGGAGCCTCTGGGGGTCCCGACCCACAGGTTGAGAACCACTGCAGTAAGGGCTCAATATGCAAATAAATAGACCTGTGTGTGTGTGTGAGGCCACTGATATGATTGGAGGAGTAACTTTCCACTGGAGAATGTGGTCTCTCTCATTGGTTTCGCATACTTTTATGACCAAACTCTGAAACAAGGGCATGCCATTTAAATGAAGATCAGTTCAACAGTGCCGCTGACACGCGTCCATTCTTGCGCCATGATTGACAGGAGGATACGACCGTATTTTAAATCACGAGTGAGCCCCGTCGCGACATGATTCTACGCTGGTGTGGTGGTGTATGCACGCACTCCCATGATAAATGATTCTACGTTGGTGTAGTGGTGTATGCATGCACTCCCATGATAAATGAGGGCCACTGTCTGTCCGTCAGCAGCAGGGAGGATCATGAGAGGAAAACCCTTCATGTCACCTAAAGACCCATTTGTGGGTCACGGCCCTCACGGGCCAGTTTTTAAGGGTCACTCACGACTCGAATAAAACATTCAAATGCCATTTTCTTTTCCTACATTTAAAAAATATATATACATTTAAAATATATTTTTGCCAGACCCATGAAATGGGTAGGCCTACATAAGCAAATGTCGGTCCGGGTTTTCTATATAAAGGGTATATATGATGATGACATGATGATGACATGCCTACAAAAGGCATGATGTCATAAATGATGATGACAGACAGGGGGTCTGGCACAACCAGGTTGACCTGGTCTAGTTTAAATATATATACATTTTAAAAAACAAAAACAAACAAATCTAAGAAATTCCATGAATATAAAAAAAAAAGTATAAAATTAAGAAGTAGTGTTACAAGCTCACAGCACAATGTGTGCTTGTAGACCTGCTATTTTCACTAGTTGGGTTGTGGGCAAATGTCTAATCTCTTTCGGGTTTCGACCTGAAAGGTCTGGGAACCACTGATCTAAATTAACCTGGTCATTTGACATTTAACACAGACAAATGGGGGGAAAAACACAAGCAGAGAAATAATTACAGTTCCCTGAATTTGAGAGGCAGGGGAGTCTCAGAGCTGCACTGACTCCTCAATGACTAGGACATCTACAGCACAAGCACAAACAAATTCACAAGCTGCTTTTATCAAGCACTCCCTCTATGCCTTGTAGCAATAACCAATACCACACATACTAGTCAAATGTGTCATCAAATTCCCCTCACTCTGGTGGCGACTATATCATTTATTATTGCTGATTATTCATGTAAATTCAAATGATAGTTTGAAGCTCCACATTTGGAGTATAACATCATGCGACAGCAGCATGTCAGTCACACCCCTTCCATAAGAAGGTGAAGGTACAGCATGTAAGCAACACTGTGCAGAACAGTCTCATTTTCAGTATGACAGATTTTAATAATAAGTAATTATATTTATATGAAATTATATTATAGTAAAGTCATTAAAGTCAAGACATTTTCACCCCAACAAACCCTCCCCCACTGTTGTCATCATCAAAGGTAAAATAAACATAAATACATATAATTTTACTCCAAGTCACATAAACATAGATGATAATTGTAATAGAATCCTGTAGTGTGTGATCAGTGATGCCTCGTTGTTTTAAAATCTTATAGTCTGTGTGCGTGTTTAAGATAATCTTAAACATGGACACTACAGTATTCTCCTGTATTGTGATGCTATCATGCTACCAGATAACTAAATCGTTTATAATGTCCTATAGTGTGTGTCCAGCTTAAAGGACAACTTTAGATTTTTACAATGAGGGTTCATATTTTATCATTAGAGAAAAGAAAAAATGAGTGTTAAAATGTTTTAATTTACTTCTTTCTATCATTTTAGTGATTTTAACAATTTTGATTTGCATGCACGCCCCTAGGTTGGGGGCATGCATGCAAGTGGCTAAACATGTATTTTTAGACACAATAAGCCCATTTCCAAGATGTACCGCAATCTTTTATGGGCAGGTGTGATTTATAGGGGCTGGTGTAAATAGTAACAAAGAAATTGCCAGCTTATTGTGCCTAAAAAGACAAGCCACTTGTACGCATGCCCCCAACCACTGAAATCAAAATACTAAAATCGCTGAAACAATAGAAAGCAGTAAATGAAAACATTTTAACACTCATCTTTTCTTTTCTCTAATTACAATCTAAAATATGAACCCTTGTTGTAAAAAAAGCAAAGTTGTCCTTTAATCCAACTGAACAATCTCCAATGGATATCCATGACCTGGTAAAGTTCCTATACAGTTTACAGTTTAGGCATTTAGCAGAAACTTTTATCCAAAGCAATTTACAATAAGCATGTAATACACATCACTATAATAAGCAAGAGAAAATGTCAGTACATTAACAACAATATAACAAATGCATAGGAATATCAATCTAGAAAAAAACTATACTATATGAAGGCTTCATAAGGGGGAGCAGTGTCCCATTACCAAGCTCCAGTGGCCACTGCAGCAAAGTACCACAAGATCCACAATGTTTAATTGCCTTTTTCAAAGAGCATATTGACTTTGTCAAATAAAAGTGATATTTGTGGTCTACTAGTATACTTTTTCAGACTTCACAAGACAAAATCAATACCATATTGTAGCCCAATAAACAAACCATTGAAAAAGATATAGAGAGAGAATTAGGCCTAGATGTGCACCAACTGAACTCACAGTATTCATGACAGACACATTATATTTCTTCGAGACTCCATGCCCCCAACACATTCTATAATCCTGTACCACTACCTGTGTGTGTATGTGTGGTTGTCTCTAACGTGATGGATTTGCTAACAGCAACACAAAAGGCTATTAATAGATCCGTAAATGTTTGACTTTCGGCTACTCCAGACAGCTGAAAATCCCTCACTCAGACTGAGCAATACAACAGCTAAGGAATGTCTCCTAGACAGATTTGGAATGGCTCATACACACACACACACGCGCACGCACGGACGCACGCACGCACGCAAAGTAAATAAAAAGGACAAATACCTCTTGTTTTGATGACAGTGGATCACTGTGTGAGAAATATATTTTGGTATAGATTTGGAGACAATAACCTAAGAGTCCACTCACTAATTCAACAACAGAATGTATACCAATTTCACCCCACCGTTAGCCCCATGCCTACTGCACACCTTGAACCGTATCCCAGAAAACTGTTGCAAAACATCAGGGCTGATCTGAGCATGTGTGCACACACCGGGAAGGGCTTGGCCTTAAGGAAAGGCAGGAAACACTTAACACTACGGAACAGCCTGTGCAATACACACACACACACACCTTACGCATACTCAAATTATTGTACTTTGTCATAGTGGAGATATTTATTCTCCAAGGACACAAAGAAGATGACTGACATTCCATGAGCAACTTCCCGCGGTGGTAATCACACACCCTCATCATCATTCACCACAAGACTACGGGGTAGGGTGGGGAATGACGCAAGAGCAAGATGACCGCCGTGTGAATACGGACAAAAAGGGCCTGAGTGTTTAATCCCTTCCCATCTAGTCAGAGCTTCATCATGTCAGATGGAGTCGTAACTTCGGAATCACAGGATAATGCCTCTCCACATGCGATCCCAATAACAACAACTTGCCGAAAAATGAGCGCTCCAATTATCTCTGGGAAAGTGAATGCAACTAGCTCAATCTTTGCAGTACAACTCACAAAACTCAACAGAGATACACCACATGTAACTTTAGAGTGCATGCACCACCCATGCCGATAGAGTTGACTGAATAAAAGTATGGTTAGAAAAGAAATGTCATCGTTGCTTTGGAAAGTTCTTTATTCAAACCTTAGGCAGTATGAATTCAATTTAATCAACGCTGACCTCTATTCTGTCATGGGGCGCTGCAAGTGCCGGCTTTCATTTCTCTCCATTGCACTTGCAGGCCATATCTAGTGGTTACTGTATCAGTATTACAGTACACAAATTGTAGGAAGCACTGCACACTCCAAACCTGCAAAAAGAAGCACTGTGATGATCGGAATGGGGGAAATCAAATGATGTTAAGAGGCTGATTTGCATAACAATTGGCCTGCTATCGGCATAGTGCTCTTGCTCCTACAATGTGAGGTGTCTTGAGCAGTGAATAACTGTCTGAGCGCACTCAGCACCTGCTTCCTCGTCTTGGGACTGATTAAAGCTGCAGATTAACTGCCCCCCAATGAATGATCTATCATGTAGCCTAGAACGGAATTAGCTTAGCTTAGCTGACAACTGACTCATCAATAGGGCATTATTGTAGGTTCATTGTGGTGAACAGGAAGGGGGTGACAGTTTCAACTAAGCATTGATGTCTGTACACCTCTCTCTTGCAGATATTCATGGGCCTCATTCAAGTGTATCAGTGAATGTGCAGAGATTAAGGGCTGATGCATAAACCACTTTTAGAGTTTAATTCGGTTCGCTTTAAAAGTGGAGTATGCATTGGTCCTTCCTTACAATGTTGTGTGTGGTTGTGAGAGATTATTAATACGATCACGTCACTGCTCCATCAATCTTGTTCATGTCTAATTGCACTATGTCATTCGTATTGACAGACTGGCCGAGAGACATGGCTAAGCAACCAGTTGTGCCCATCAGTTATTGTTCCTCTGCTCCAAACCATGAGAAATTGACATGTAGTGTTCTCAGAGTACTGACAGAGGGAGCCTCAGGAGCCCTTTCTATGTTTCTGTCAGGATACTCCCATAATAAATGTTCTTGAGTGGTTATATTATTATCATAATCATGTTCCATCATCGTAGAAGATCCTTAGAAAGTAAAGTTGCAGAGAGTGAGAACCCCAATAGTCGGTCCACACTCTACATTTAAATCCTCAGATAAATCTGTTCAATAAATGTACAGAAAATGTCAAATGTAGATTTGTAGTCAGATTTGACCACTGACAGGGTCAAATCTGACTTTCCTCCAAATCTGAAAATAAGCATTATGGCTTTTACTAACTATGCTAGAAGTTTCATGCTTTTTTTTAAATAGAGTGCACAATTTGCTGCATTAGAAGGACTGGGAGGGCTTTTTGAAGAGTGTCCAAAGGCATGTTTTCACTACAGTTCCGGAATTTTTCCTGCAAAATAATTAGCATAATGATTTTCAACTTGCCGGGAGTTTAGTTTTTTGGGTGTTTTCACATAAGCAAAAATGCTGGCATAGCCATAAAATACCTCGTTTTCACTAAACCGTTGTCGCGGTGTTGTCCGTTGTCCGTGTCCGTGTTGCCAGACTTTGCGAGAGAACTAAGCAACCAGGTGTACGAAAATAATCCCCAAAAAGTGATATTATCTAGGCCACACGAGCACTTTAAAACTACCCGCATCGCCACATCAGCTAATTGAAAATTACCGATCTACAAGCTCACAACAAATAAAACGAAACCAGCAACTATCATATACAAACAACTTTACGGAAATGAAGCCCAGAGTCGCTTATAATTAGCAGACATGGCAACACTTGCACTGAAAGACCTGAAAAAAAAATGAAAAAAATAAACACTCTCCTCAGTTCGTTGCGTTCACTGCGGTGGCATCGGTGCCTGTCCCGTCTCTTCTCTCTCTCACTCTGAACGCTACAAATGGATTTACTAAAACAAAATATTCTTCATGCTCAGCAACAACAACACATAAGGTCCGTTCAGAAAGGATCTCATCTAATGCAACGTGTTGCACCTGTGGGCTTTAGATTAGCTGTGGTCTGTGGACTCGCTCGGTGCTCAAAAGACTTTTAGGCTAATCATCACACGACAACGACGATAAACTAATGATGCACCTTTTGTTGAGAACAGCTTCTTTCTTTCAGAACCTCTCCAGTCCCTCCGCAGATAGCGGAGGAAGAGGTTCCAAAAGGAGCTGCCGTTAAGAAATCGTTGCACTTTTGCAGGCAGCCAGCCATGGTCACAATGCGACTCTCACTCTACTCTTTATAGCCTAAATAATTATCCCTAATGCAAGGTGAAGCTGTATTATATTTCGACTGTAGGCCTATATCCCATTCACATTCTGATCGTTTTCAATCCCAAATACAATGCTTTAACTGTTATCATTGGCTCCTTACGCACCTGCTTGTCAAAAAACCGTCAAAAATAACGGTATGCGTTTTCACAGAAGGGAAATTTGTATTCTAACGGTACTTTAGCCAAAAATTACTAGGTATTTTCCCGTCAAATTTCGGCCTCCAAAACTCCCGGAATACAAAATAAGTGGCCGTTTTCACATGGCGTGAATTTCAAAATTGCCGTCATTTTTGACAAGACTTCCAGAAGTTTTGCTCAGTGAAAACGGGGCTCAAGTGGCCAATGATCAGATGTAACCTCTAACCCATTGGCCCAAACCCGAAGGAAGGGGAGTAGGAGGGGAATATGCTGGGTGAGCAACTTTCATTGAAATGAATGAGCAGGGATTTTCAGTGCACACTCCAGATAATATATAGCTCTAATAGTCTGAGTTGTGCCCTGCAGCGAACCTGTTATTAGTGAATGCCAGTATTAACAATACCATATTTTATTGTAAAACTATTATTGTTTTGGAAATATGCAGAGTGCAAGAAACTATGACTTTTCTTGCACTAGCCTATTCTGGATCTTAATCAATAGGTATAATGAAAATAGGGACCAGATTGTAAATAACAGTTGATAGTGTAAATATCAACTGTTATTGTTAATTACTATTGTCTTGCATAGACACATGCAGAGTTTGTCCCCTCTCCTAATTTGTAAAATGCACAGTGAAACAAAATTAATTTAAAATGGTGTGACAGTAGGATTCTTTGATGATACAATTATGCCTTGAAAATATACTATATTGTATCTCACTGGGAGCTTTCAACCACAGTATAGCATTGCAAGTTAGTTTTAGTTTCTAGCTCTGGGGTAAAATTATTCATAAAGAACAATGGACTGTTCCCCCACCATGAGAATAACTTGTTTGAGCTCTTAAATCCAGTGGTATTTACCTTTGCTTTGAGCTGAAGTGACCTTGGGTAAATAAAAGAGCATTACTCAAACGAGATGAAGAAAACTGCAGCAGTGAAGAATTGTGGATTAGCTGGCATAAGAGGGAGATGGATAAACACATGCCAGGCCACATCTTTCAGGGCGGCTCATTTGCAGAGCCAGTCTGACCTCCATGGGACCCGACGCAACATTATCCTATCTAAAGGCCGATGCATACTCCACTTTTAGAGCCGAATTTAAATCGGTACAGTTCGGGGTGTCACAACATCTCGGCAGCACCGAACAGCCTACTTTATGATGGTACCCTCCACCCCCGAACCTCTGAATGACGTCATATTGTAGTTTGGACAGAGCCGAACCGATTTAAACTTGGCTCTAAAAGTGAAGTATGCATCGTGAGCCATGTAAACCATTGCTTATGGCCCATTCAAACTGGCTCCCCCAGATTTCCTTTTATATATATTTTTTAATATAAAAATAGTAATAATATGGCTTGGATGAATACTTGATACTTTATTTATTAAGTAGCCGTGTAATAAGCGGAATAACAGCACGCTGGTCGTTGTTTTATCATCCTGTCGGGGGTTCTTTTTCAACAACGACCAGTGCGCTGTCAATTATCCCTTACATAATGCATTAGGTGGATTGTTTTATGCAAGTTATCTTTTCATTGTGACCTCACAGTACACCAAAGAGTCACATAACTGTTATGTGCGCCTTTGAGGAGTCCACATCATCTTTGTGGTCACATGATCATGATGTACAGGTATTTCAGGTCTTTCACATGCCCTTCTGAATTACTACGATGGGATTGGCGTCCAAGTTCCTACGTCAAAATAAATGCAGTGTCCGATTGCGATGACACACAGCCAGTAGAACTAACCGCGACCCCCAAACTTTCAAATCATGGAGCTGCTTTAACAGCTCGCTTCATGTTTTGGCCTATACAGTACCTGTACCTCTTGAACTATTATAAGTCCTACACGTTTCCTTCAAAACACACTTTTTGCATCTACTCACACAAATGGGTACATATTATATAGAGATAATATAAGACCACTCATTCATTGGACAGTTGAACCATGTGCTGCTCTACTTCCAAATGATGAGGACTGCTGCTGATAACAGCATTAAAAGCCTTTTAACAAGAGCCACGGTGCTGTGCATGAAGCAAATTCCTTCTGGAATGAAATGGTGTTCCAAGCCAGACCATCATCACGGCCTGGTTATGTTGAAGTAAACATCCACACAACTCTGTTGGCTTATTAGCGCCACAAAGCTGACTTCCGTACTCATCGTTCTCAACAAAGTGAGCAGCAAAACAACAGCTGCTATGTGTTGATATATCTGATATATAACATCAATATAATAATTTGGTGTCTGATACTGGATGCTGTAAATAAATCACAGTGAAACAAAGAAATAAAGAGAACTACGGTATACATCTCTCAGTGCAAGATCTCTATAATTGCCAGGGTCTGGGTTTGTCATGTGGGACTCCAGGTAAATACCTTTACCACTGGACTGTTGACAACTAAATTAATTCTAAAACGGAGGCATATTTAGCACTAGTAGTCCATAAAACAGAGAGGGAAGCCAACAACTTCATATCAAAACTAGAAGCAGTGCTCTTCCGAGCACAGGTCTCCACCAGGTCAGGCATGTAATGTGTTTTACATAAGTCGGCCTCCTGATGGCGCTATAAAAGGCTGATGTAAAAAATGCAGGGAAAAGGTTTTACCTTTGACACTAATCGGTGGAGTTATAGGTGAAAACATGAATCGGCCTGTTATAGCGCCACCATGAGGCTGATTTGATTTTTCTTAAGTGGCATTTATTCCTCTGCCTATTGGGAATGTGCATGCACAATTTCACCAAAATCGCACACTGCGTTCAGGATTTCAGGCATTTTATTCAAAACTGACCAATCCTGCAAACTTTGAAAGCCAGTTTTAGCCAATCAGGATGGAATATGGAAAATCTGACACATCCATGTCGATCACATGACTGTAGAGATACTGTCTACTGATTTACGTGATTTTTGGACAAAATCTGTAGGAGTACTGGCAAAAGTTAGTTTTGCAAAAGTCGGCCTCCTGGTGGCGCTAGAACAGGCCCATGTGAAATATTTGGGGCAGAGGTTCTGAATTGGTGTCGAGGGAGTGTGTGTGCAGTTTGGCAGCGACCGGGCCAACGGCGCCGGAGATTAGCTGGTAACGGACAAACGGACGGACGGACGGACGGACGCACGCACGCACGCACGGACGGACGGGAAAACATACTCTCCCTCAGCCTTCGGCTGGTGGAGACAATAACTATAACTAGTATAACTAGCTTCCCTACTCTGGGGTGAAACTTCAGAGAAAATAACAGATCTACACGTTGTGAGCTTGTAGATCTATTTTCAGCAAAGAGATGGTGTAGAGTTCAGAGGGTCACGGATAAAGACCTGGGGGACTTAGGCAAACAGAATATGTAGGGTTTAAGTGGATAACAATGCAAAATACGAGACCGCATTTGACCATAGGAGAGAGAGAGATTATAACCCTAGTAAATTAAACATTTCAATGAAAATTCCTGTGCTTCAACAAACAGGGCAGTGAGGGCACCAACATGCAAGAGCCATGATGCAGAAAGGCAGAGGGAAATGAGTTCCTGAATAAAATGTCAAACTATCCAAGCAGCTCCGGCTGGCCTTTTGAAACAATGCTTTAGGTGAGGTCACAATAGATTGTACTGGATATCCAAAGGTTCATTCATTAATTAGCATAGTTTAAGAGAAAACCTTGCACTGCAGGAAACCGCTGGCTCAGGATCTCTTGACAGACTTATGAAAAGACCATTTCCTTCCCACTGCAAAGCCAATGTTGGGTTGTTGTTGGAAGCTATGGGAGATCTATCAAAAGGAGCTTAAATTGAAAAGATAAATCATGGCCAACAGGTTAGTAAAATAAATTTCCCCTTAGTGGTAGTCTGTAATATGATTCATGGAGGGCATGCATGGCTTTACCGCGCTGCAGTACTATGAATGGGTTTCATTTGAGGCACTCGCTAGGGATTTATGGCCTTAAGGCGCTACAGACCACAAAGTGTAGGGTGCCATTGCGTTCATCACACTAGATCCTGATGCTTTCAGGTGTCCTTTCTCATATTCCAGGCCAGCTATGGCCTGACAAAAATGGGACTTCTTATTCAATAAACCACTTGAGAGAAACTGAATGGACTTGTATTGCTCAATGTGTCAAGTACAAGCAATATTCTTGCAGAATCTCACAAGTTGATTTCAGCTACGACACATCAGTAACTCTTAAACACAGAACAACACCTGGCTGGGAGTGAATCTCCATCCAAATAGAAATGTGTTTGGCACCAACCATGCAAGGCTACATTCAAGAGAGGTACTTCTGCTGCCCATTTCAAAAAGGTGAAAGAAATGGACCCTTTAAATGGGCTGGCTGGGCTTGATATTATATTAGCTGTTAGCATAGCGGTCATAGCTGAGTTACAGACTTGCCAAATGTCAAGTCCACAGACTTCAGACTTAACACAGAGAGGGAGTAATTGCTGGTTATTCTGGGATATTTTTCTGCTCCATGGGTAAGGTCTGCTAACTAAGCTTTGCACGAGAACAGCTTGAATTGCAGTGGAAATTAAAAAGGACCATAGGCATAGCAGGTTAACTTGTCATTGTCTAGTATTCACACCTTCGGCCATAAATCGAACATAGACCATTTTCTCGTTAATGACTTTCAAAGAAAATTGTTATTTTAGTTACCAAAACTTGAAATATTCAATGTTGGCCAAACCTAGCCTATTTGTGCAAAGTCATTGTAAAGTTATCAACAATCTCTTCTCCAGGGACAACTTTGATCTTGACTTTTCAAATTAGTCAGCACTTTTGAAATGCATTAAAATACCCTATATCCAAACAGGAGGTCATAGAAAATGCTACTTTAAATGCCATGCACCAAAGTGAATCTAACATCATAACAGACTTTTAAATTATTTTGACATTTAAAGAGTGAATCTGCTGCTCCTCTACAGAGTTTTATGGAAGCAGGTGAGGAACAGAAATTCTGCAGGTCGCCTCAAGTTTCAGATGTAGTCTGGGAACAGGCGTTAACCCCCTGACATCAGCCTGCATAGTCAGTAGAAGAAAGGGGGTTGACATAGGGGAGATGCCTTCACCTTTGACTAAATTCAGCAGTCAAGCGTACACTCAAACACTACTTTGGGATGACACCCGATCCCACAAGTATGATATTAGAGCCTGACAGAACCTAAACCAAGAGCCCACAGCATGAGTATGTGTCTGTGATTTATATGACTCCATCGGTTGTAGAGCACTCATTTTGAAGGACAGCTTCCTGTGAAGGACTCGGCATCTTAAAAAGGCACATGTGAAAAATGTGGTGTTAACAGTCTAAGTACTCACCCTGGCCCCAGCACAGTAGCCATTTCTTACAGCAGCACAACATCAACATCAACTGTCAATGACTGAACTGACAATTACTATTAGTCGATAGTCCATTACTGTATTAGTATACAGTAATATGGAGACCCCTGGTATCCATATATGGAGATCCATGTACTGTATATGGAGATATGTCTTGGCCATATATAGATTATGTTAGTGTGGTATGTGGCCTCCATATATGGGCATTCCCATATGAAGTCCTGTTAGATATGGGCTTAATATTGATGACATCAGGGAACTCCATATATGGGCATAAAAAGGGATTCTGTTGGTGTGACATCACAGTGAAGCCAGAGCGTGATGTCAGAGCGGCAAACACATTCTGTTAAGAGTGGTTCCCCTGACATCACAATGATGTGATGTCAGAGCATGATGTCAGAGCGGCAAAGCCATAGACCGTAAAAAAAGTGTACATGTCCAGACGGAGTCAGCATGTGCCGTTTCACATACTAAACTGTGACCTTCGGTCGCAATAATCCATCAAAAATATAATCGCCTACCACTCTTCTTTCTTTTAGTAACTGGAGGACATTTGTATGGGGTGATAAGGTAACAACTAATAAGCACTTGTTTGTTGAAATATTCAACAATGCCCCTGTTGAGATGACATGATTAGGTAACGAGCAGGGAAGAAGACAACAGTAGTAAGGCCACATCTGGGCCATCTCACTGTACAGAAGCCCATCCCTATTCACTGACACAATCCACACAGCAGACACTGGAGAGGGGCTGTCTTTCAGACTCAGCATGTCAGGACTATGGAGGGCTATTTCACCAGACAAAAATCTATTGTGTGCCTAATCTCTGAAAGCGCTGACATGCTTTGTGTTCTTTATTATCTTCAGCAGTCCAGGATACAACCCAAGCATGAAATCTGGACCTCTTTCAGGAATTTATCTACATATTCAGTTAGATCAGCAGTGAACAGCAGGCACACAAGCCAAGTAGTAACGACCCAAGCCATTGCAGGGCTGACTGCACTCTACACACAGAGTACGATTCTGTAATTAGATTGACTTTTAAAGATGATAAGGAAAGACATTATGTTATATATAGTATGGAACTAGCCTACATTGAGCTGATTCACCCAGAGCAAATTATTAATGATAAACGGTCGAGCTGTGAACCCTACTGAATGTTGACCATTTGTTGATCTCTTCAGTTATGAACGTGATCAATGAACAGTTAGTACAGCAAATGGAGACGTGCTAATATACAAAAGCCTCTAAAGCATCTAAAGTGGTGACACAAAGATAGATGTTATTATTGAATTAGTAATTCAGAGTGGAATTTCCTTGCGCCACTAGTGGTTTGTCCACAAGAAGCCCAACAAATCTCTTTAAGGCCACAACACGCATGGAAAGAACCTAAGTGGAGTGAATGGAAAGAGGAGCATATTCAAGCTAAAGGAAAAGTATAAATAAAACTCCTTACTCTCTGATGCCTATTGCTATGAGTTATTATTCCCCAAGGAGGCCACACCACAGTGGCGCAGAGTCCAGAAACAAGACCCCACATAAATCAGTGACTCTTACAGGCTTGTTAGATCATGGAAGATTATTCAAATTACCATTAACATTTATTATAAAATTGAGCCAAGGTGTGTTATTTAATTCAGGGATAGTCTCTGCCTACAAGATTTCCACTCATTAAAACTGTTTATCACCTTAAGTCACAATATGTCACCTCCATAGAGTTGTTATTGTGGATATACTTTATTTAGTTGTGCTATATTAATTCTGAATTCAGGCTAACTTGTGAATAGTATATAAAAAGATGATTGTGACAGCATTGACAGGAGGAACTAAATTGGTAGAAAAATTAAACACTGGGAAGACAAAAAGATGATAAATTACAAGATAAGTGGGAGGCAGCAAAGTAAATGAGACACAAAGATAGCCACCAGTAAAAGTGCCAAATTTAATGACAGTTGAGTTGACTGATAGTTATTAACTATATAAAGTCTACACAGGGGATGCTGACTTTCTTTCCAGAAGCTAAGGAAAGACGAAGACAATTGTTATGCACCAAAGAAGGGAGTGAAAAAAAATGTGGAGTCTTTATCAAGCAGATTTATACCAAGGGGATGTGGGAGGAGACGTAAAACACAGGGTAGAGTCTTAAGCCTTGATGTGCCACTGCTGCGACAGAATTGCAGAAAAGGAAATAAAATTAAAAAGAATTAGGGGCCCTCAAAGACCCGCTGAACTATTCAACTGATGTCAGTTCCTGTTAAGAACAATCTGCCAAGAACACAGCCTTGAACAATCAAACCAACATACTGGTCACAACTTCTCACAAGGTTTTTTGAAACCAAGGATTTTGTTTTTTGATTGCTTTTTTCCTCCCTCTGAAATGTAAATGAAGCAAGCTGGTCTTCTTTCTTTTCAAATCTTTTTATTATATTTTCACATAGAATAGCCCAGAGGCAGGTAGACAATCTCAATAAAAAAGCATCATCACATGTAGATATCCGAGTACATCATTATAAGAGAGATCAAAACCCAACCCCTATCCCCCCTCCCCCCACCCTCAATCCCCAGGACGGTTGCACACCAGATTCGATAAAACAAGAAATAAGATAAAAATTAGTACAGAAAAAAGAGAGAAAATAAGAAAAAAGCGGAATAGATATTCAGAACTTGCTACGTGTTGGGTTGGTCAGAGCAGGTAAGCGCCACACTACGCCATTTGGATATTACGGTAGAACGTCATAAAAGGGCTCCAAGTCTCATAGAATTTCTTTTCAGAGCCAGCAATTGAGAACCTCAGCATCTCCAGCTCCAGACAGGACATCACAGTGCAAAGCCACTGATTAAGCCCAGGCGGGACAGCATCTTTCCATTTAAGCAGAATGGCACGTCTAGCAATCAATAACGTGAAGTCAACCATACGACTCTCTGTCCGTGTTAGGGGAAGACCCTCAGTTCCGACTGTACCGAACAGAGCCAACAGGGGGTCCGGGTCTAGATCACGGTCTAAAATGTTGGACAGTGTGTCGAATACGCCACTCCAGAACGACTGTAGCCGTGGGCACGACCAATATTGGTGTATGAGCGTGGCTTCACCGTTACATTTGTCACATCTAGAGCTCACGTCAGGGTACATGCTTGCAAGTTTGGCTTTAGAGATGTGGGCTCTATGAACTATTTTGAACTGTATTAGACAGTGGCGGGCACAGAGGGAGGATTTATGTATAGAGGAAAAAATTGAATCCCACTTTTCTTCCGATAAAGCGAGCCCAAGATCCCGTTCCCAATCAGCTCTTATCTTGTCCAATGGCGCGGATTTCAGATTGGAGATGGTGTCATATAGGATTGATATAGCGCCTTTTGTCGTCGGATCGAAAGATAAAAAGGTGTCTATGGGATTGGTATCGGGTTCTTCAGGGAAGTCGGGTATTACAGATTCCACATAATGTCTAACTTGGAAGAACCTAAAAAGGTCCGATCTAGGCAGGCCGTATTTCCTTGTCAATTGTTCGAAAGAGGCAAAACCCCTGTCTATAAACAGGTTCTTGAAATTTCTGATGCCTTTTCCACGCCAATTCCGAAAGGTTATATCATTTAATGACGGAACAAAAAAGTGGTTGGAGGCTACGGGGGTTAACAAGGAGAAATTTCCATAGTTATAGGTTCTCCTGAACTGAGTCCATATTCTCAGTGTGTGACGCACAACCGGATTAACTATCAGTTCAGGCAATGGCCGGCCCAACGGTGCACCGAGAAGGGCTGGGAGCGATAGTTCCCCACACGACTCTAGTTCTAAGTTAGTCCACTCTGGACGGTCACGGCAAAAGCAGTAATGGTTCCAAAAGGTTAGACAGCGTATATTGGCAGCCCAATAGTAATGACGGAAGTCAGGAAGTCCCATGCCCCCTTCTCTCTTCGCCCTTTTAAGTAAAGCCCTGCTCACACGTGGTTTCTTGTTCTGCCAAATGTGTGACGAGATAATTGAGTCTAGAGATGTAAAAAAAGACTTTGGAATGAACACCGGTACACATTGAAAGAGATATGTAAATTTGGGGAGAATGTTCATTTTGATTGAGTTAATGCGACCTGCCAGAGACATTGTAAGGGGTGACCACTGCTGTAATGATGTTTTAACTTGGCTTACAAGAGAGACGAAGTTCTGCTGGAAAAGGTCTTTAAACTTACGTGTAATTATTGCTCCTAGATAAGTGAATTGAGTTCTCTCTACTTTGAGGGGGATAAGAGTGTAATCTAGGTTGGATGCAGCCTCGTTTGATGGAAATAGTATACTTTTAGTTAGGTTAATCTTATAGCCTGAGACACGGCCAAATTGATCCAGCAGGGACATAACTGTCGGGAGGGATGTCAGCGGGTCTGAAATATACAATAGAAGGTCATCCGCGTATAGGGACACCTTGTATTCTCTCTCTCCCCTCCGAACGCCCTTGATATCAGCATTACCGCGCAAGGAAATCGCCAGTGGCTCAATGGCTAGGTCAAATAAGAACGGGCTCAGCGGGCAACCCTGACGGGTCCCGCGGCCCAGGCCAAAGCTACGGGAGAATATGCCATTAGTCTGTACGGTTGCAGTGGGGGAAGCGTACAGTAATTTAATCCATGCAATGAACGTCGGACCGAATCCAAATTTTTCTAAGACCGCGAACAAATACTTGAATTCGACGCGATCGAACGCCTTCTCGGCATCCAGCGACGCGACACATTCTGGCCCCTCCCCCGAGGGAGAGTGCAAAATATTGAGAAGGCGTCTCACATTAAAGAATGAATAGCGATCTTTGATGAAACCGGTCTGGTCTGGTGATATTATTTGAGGGAGAAGCTTCTCTAGTCTGTGTGATAGCACCTTCGCTAGGACCTTAGCATCTATGTTCAACAGTGAAATTGGTCTGTATGACGCGCACTCTACAGGGTCTTTCCCTTTTTTAGCAATTAATGTTATACACGCCTCACTCAGAGAGGGGGGGAGCGCGCCCCGTTCAAGGGACTCAGCGAGAACGGCCGCCAGCTGTGGGGATAAAAGCGCGGAGAACTTCTTAAAAAATTCAGCCGGGAGCCCGTCTGGTCCCGGCGACTTCCCGGACTGCATTGATGCTATGGCTCGAGCCACCTCTGCCGATGTTATGGGCGTCTCCAGGTTTTCCATTTGGTCTTGGGAAATAGTTGGAATATCTAATGGATCAAGGAATGCCGACACCGCTACGTCATCTCCGTCTGTCTGGGAAGTGTATAGTGTAGAATAAAAGTTCTTAAAGGCGTCGTTAATCAAAGTTGAATCTGAGGTGACTTCTCCGTTCGCAGTCCTGATGTTTGTTATGATT
Source organism: Nannobrachium achirus (assembly GCF_963921795.1). Classification (NCBI taxonomy): domain Eukaryota; kingdom Metazoa; phylum Chordata; class Actinopteri; order Myctophiformes; family Myctophidae; genus Nannobrachium; species Nannobrachium achirus. Next base: position 24,241,222 of record NC_137829.1, read on the forward strand.
TGCTTAGCCCTCCTCGCTTTTAGTTGGTTAGCCAGTATCTTACCGGTCTTTTCACCCTGCTCGTAGAATGTACTCTTAGTTTTTAACAGTAGATTTTGTGCTTGATGAGTAGCGAGAATATCAAATCTTGATTTGAGTTCTACTCGTCTATTGTAAAGTTCTGGGGTTTGCTGAAGCGCGTACTGTCCGTCAACGGCCGCAATATCAGCGATGAGCTTAGAGCGTTCTCTTTCAGATTGTACTTTTTTCCTGGCTGAGAAAGATATAATTTGCCCTCTCAGGTATGCTTTAAGCGCGTCCCACACCATGAGTCCGGAGGTCTGTGGATTAGTATTGGTTTCAAAATAGAATTTAATTTCCTGCTCAATAAATTTCACAAAGTCATCGTCTGAGAGCAAGGTGGAGTTAAAACGCCAACGTCTAACTGGGCGCGGGACCCCAGGGAGCGATAATGACATCACCAGAGGAGCGTGGTCAGAAATGACAATACTGTGATATGCGCAGGAGTGAACTTGGGGCATCAGACGTCTATCCATTAACAAATAGTCAATTCTGGAGTACATGCGATGCACATGGCTAAAGAAGGAGTACTTCCTCCCTGTGGGGTTAAGATCTCTCCAAACATCTGAAATACCGCATTCTGTGAGGAAAGATTTGATATACGTGACAGATCTATTCACTGTTCCGGGTCTAGCGGAAGAGCGGTCCAGGACTTGGTCCAAACACCGGTTAAGATCTGTTCCTAGGATTAAGTAATGCGTGTCTAGATCAGAGAGGTGAGAGAACAATCTAACGAAAAACCCAACATCTTCAACATTGGGCGCGTATACGTTGGCCAATACCACATTCATGTGAAATAGCTTGCCTGTGACAATGACATATCTACCGTTTTTATCAGCTGTAATTTTGGTTGATTCGAATGGCACATTATTTGATATAAGGATGGATACTCCCCTTGCCTTGGCCTCGAAAGTAGAATGGAAATGCTGCCCCGCCCAGCTCGCCAAGAGTCTGGAACTGTCAGATGAACGCATATGAGTCTCCTGTAGGAATATAACATCTGCGTTGAATTGTTTAAGATGAGTAAATACTTTTTTCCTTTTAACCGGATGGTTCAGCCCTTTGACGTTCCAGGTCACCACATTAAGGTTTCTAGCCATTATGTATAAAAAGAGAAGACAAGAAAAAAATAGGTGACCATGTAAAGGCACCGCGTGGCGCGCCTGCCCAACCACCACGAACGCAACAGTAACATTAGGTATCCCGCAAAACTATCTGTAGTAGAAGACAACCGTCCCTTCCCCCCCCACATTCCCCAAGGCCTTCCCGGAGAGAAAAGCATGAAATTGAAAATTGGAAGAAATATGTGAAAAGGCCACAACCCAGATAGCGACTGTAGAAAACAGCCGCAAGCTCTTCTAAGCTTGTATAACCTAGCTATTGCTTCCCTATTCACTACCGCTCAGGCCGTACTCCCACAAAATTAAATTGCCTCTAAAGGAGAGAAGATGAAAGAAAAAGAAAGGAAAAGGTGAAAGGGATCAGATAAATAGAATAAATAAAATTATTATAAAAATGAAAAATAAAAGATAATCCAACATATGCACCCTACTATACTGTCTCGTAGGGCCGGAGCGCAGGTACCATGACCCAAAGTCAGCAGGTCCACTGAGTGAAAAGTGGACATATAGATGATGTCATATCAGTTACAAATTCTGTTAATAAGGTGTTTATTTTGTCCCTCAATGTTATAAAGTCAATTCACTGTCTGAGACGTAAAGGTAAACTTAGGTGTCAAGCAAAACTTGGCTATTGCACTCCGGCCCCACAAGGCAGCTCACATAGATATGAAATGTAAAGCATAGATACGAATAAACAACTAATACTGAGCAAGATATCAATGTTCATGGACATATTCCCAGTGCCCCTACAGTAATTGGCACCTGACAGTGGGTTGCATGCTCGTGCGTACGCACACCCACACACACACACACACACACACACACACACACACACACACACACACACACACACACACACACACACACACACACACACACACACACACACACACACACACACACACACACAGCCTGCACAGGGGGTAAACAGTCCTCATTTCACAGTAAGGGGATACGTGTAGAGGAAGTTATATGTGGCCAGATAGCGGGAACAAACAGGCAATGATAACCCCTGCACAGGCATAAATGCATGCATACACACAAACAAGCACACATATACACGCACGCACACACGCACGCACACACAAAAAAAAAAAAAAAATAAATGAGGGGGGGGAGAAGAGAGAAAAAAAAAAAAAAAGGGACATATATATGTACATATATATACACACACATACATGTGCATACACACACGCACACACACATACCATAATAAGATAAAATAAGCATCTAGTTAGAGGTAGAATGTTACAAAGGAAGGTGATCATTGGATTCCAATATTGAAAATATAAAAACAAAGGTATATATATACATATAGAAAAGTGATAAAAAAAACTAAAACAGAATAAGCTATGTAATCCCTAAAAGAAAAGGCTCTATGTGGCAATATATCTATCCAAAGGTGGAAAAACGAATGTCCATGAGTCAGTTTGTAGGCTAAAGTAAAATCTGCCAGTCTAGAGAGGCTGCTGTTAAACCAAAAAAAGAAAAAGTTACAAAAATAGTAGTAATACCGCCTCCCAGCCAGCAGAGGCAGCGTAGACCATTATTGTCAAACGTGGTTCAAAGTTCAGAGTTCACAGTTCGGTCCATCCGGTCAAAGGCGCCAAAATGGCGGCCACAGAACGAAAACAAACTGACTCAGGCTATCTGCATATTAGAGCCACATAAGAGGAAGAATGAAGTATAGAACAACGAAAACATGTCGAGAAGTCTCGACTACAATCATGTCATCATAAGTGCAAAGCATTCAATCGCTCTCTAACACTTAACTAAACCGCCGTAACGTAATCGTCATGCGTGGGGGAAAAAAAAAAAGACATAGCGCATGTTAGCATGTAACGGGCGCATAAGGATTCGCTGTAGACAAAATATGTGATTGAATAAGCACAGTCCGCCTTGACCGTTAGAGCGGACATGTCTACATACGCCGTTAGATTATATAATATCAGTCTAATCGTGAGAAAAATGGTAAAGTTCAGATATAGGAAACTGCGCCGTGCGGGTCGGAGGCGCTAAGATGGTCAGGTTAATAAGCGGTCAAGCCAAACTAAACGTGATGAATATGATTAAGACAGATCTGTTAGGTCTGCAAAAAGAAAATAAGCTAATAAAGCTCAATCATGACCAAACCATCCATATAAGCGCGGAGCATCTGATCGCTTCGTAACGCTTATGAAAGAATCCGCACCACATCCGTCATTAAAAGGAAAATGCTAAAGCGAGCATTAGCTAGCGATGAATGCAAATGTTAAACCCACGTATCCATAAACACAAGTAACAATAAAGAATAATTATAAATAGAATAAACCCATTTGTAGTAAGAGCGGATGAGTCCAGACATGCCACAAGATGTTATGGCGACGTTAAGAAATAAAGAATAGTACCTAAAAAAAAGATATAAATATATAGAGAAAAAAAAGGGGGGCTGCATAGCATTCGAGCTAGCAGCTCGCCTTACAATCGAGCCTAAACAGGCTATCTTAAAACAGCTAAGCCAATATCAAAGGCAACAAAGTCGGGCACGCCTGAACACTCCGCTTCACAATGTAGCATTAACTTCAAAAGGAAAAAATAATAAATAAAATAAAAAAAGGTTGTGTATTTACGTCATAAAAGGAAATGGGAAAAATGAAATAAAAAAGAAAACCCCGTTAGCCTATACTAGCTAGCCAGCCACCCACCCCCACCCCACACAGGCCACTGTTAAACAATACAAATAAATAAAAGAGAAGTGACATAGCAAATAGCAGAGCTACAGAAGCCAAACCTATCTAAACATTTACTAGATATTGTGGTATCAACTGTGGAGTACGAAAGATCGACCATGTACAAGTAAAAAAAAGGTAGAAAAATAAAACAGCTGGAGGATATTAGCCTATGTAGCATGTTAGCGTGTGTTAGCCGGCTAGCCAGCTCCATGTACTACTACCGTCCCTTCTCAGTCGGGCGAGGTCCCCTCATCCGGCCCCCGGTTCTTCTTCAGAAAGTCTACGGCTGCTTTTGGAGAGGCAAGATGTTTCCTTCCCTCCGCGGTGGTTATGAAGAGCCGAGATGGATGTAGGAGCGTCGGTTTTAGGCCGCGTTTGTACAGGGCGGTCATCACGTCTCGATAGGCCGAACGTTGATCGATGATTTCTTGTGGCAGGTCCTCGAAGATCTGAACAGGGGTCCCCTTGTAGTTTAGGGTTCCCCTTCTTTTCCTGGCGTCTCGCACTATGGCCTCCTTGATGCGGTGGCGGTGGACACGGGCTATTACGGTCCGAGGTTTGGCACCAGTCGCAGGCCTGGGAGCCAAGGCCCGATGTGCTATGTCAAGCTCGGGCGCTTCTGGTAGCAAATCCTTGCCCATAATTTCGACAAGTACGTTAGAGAAAAAGGTATAGGGCTGGTCTTTTTCGATTAGCTCGGGTAATCCAATTATACGGACGTTATTTCTACGTCCCCGGGACTCAATGTCGACGACCTTGGCCTTCATTCTAACATAATTATCCTCTAAAGTATCACATCTAGCGTCCAGCTCAGCGAGCTTGTCGGAACAACGCGACGCGTTCTCCTCCAGTGCCGTCACACGCTGTCCCTGGTCAGAGAGCTGGATTTGCACGTTGTCAATTTTCGCCTCGAGTGATGCAATAGTTGAATTAGTTGTCTTAAATTCGGAGGCGAGGGATGCTTTTAGGTCGTCAAACCTGTTAAGAACAATGGCCAGGTCTGCGGTGGTTAATGGCGCCGGCGGGTCATCCTTCTTGGCGTCCTGGCGTGTCTGCGGTTTTGCAACGACCGCTGGTTTCTGCGAGTTCGACATTCTGCCGACTTCTTTTCCAGTTCAGATCGATGGAGAAACGTTTAGAATGATATCAATGCACTTTAGGTAGAGTTTAAAGGAAAATGAGGCTTTAAAATCAACTTTTAAAGTAAGTGGGAGCAGCAGCTCCTCAAGCACACTACTGTTCCATTCGTAACCCGGAAGCACTCCCAAGCAAGCTGGTCTTCAAACAAACAATGCTTCCTCGATCTTGTTGGCTAATGTACAGTGTACCAGTTGGTCTCATCTAACTCAAACACAAATATAAACAAATGAAAATGCCTTCAGGATGAAACATGTGATTTTTCTGCAGCCTTCCTAATCAGTAAAAAAAACAAAAAACTTTGTGCTTGTATGCATGTTGCTATGATCAATATCCAAGAAACATTAGAACAGAGAGAGATGAGCAACCTTGAGACTGTTTATCCATTATTCCTATTCCTCTGGATTTTTAACAGTGAACCCCTTCAATAGTTGTCAGCTGGGTGGGAGTGTGTGTCTTGTGTAGTAATGCGAATCACGAGGAATGTCCTGAGCAACCTAAAAGGTTAATCAAGTGTGTGTGTGTGTGTGTGTGTGTGTGTGTGTGTGTGTGTGTGTGTGTGTGTGTGTGTGTGTGTGGAATATAAATACAGACAGATAAGATAACTACTATGCCACATCTGCAGTGCACAACATGTCTTAATAGGCTACATAGCCTGCCACTTTATGTGGTCAGTATTAATTAGCAATTTTGATCATATACATCGTTATTGTATAATTTACAAATCACCTTTCCATTACATTCAATGTTTACATATAATTCTGGCTTTAAGCCTCAAATCAACATAATATAAAATGTGACCACAATGTCTAAATACCTGTGTCAACATATTTACACTAGGATTAATATGTGGCACAGCACTGCCACCTTTCCATTGGTTAATGGAAAGGTGTAGTGCAAAATAAAACAAAACAAAGTTGTGATTTTATAATAATATGAGATTATATTTAAGGCTGGGACTTTAACTGATTAATTGCGATTAATTACAGAAAATTAACACGATTAAAAAAATTAACGCATTTTAATCGCACTTAGTTTTTGCACCACAGAACCTTCAGTTTCGGGCATACCGATCATAGCAATGCACCAACCAAGAAAAGACAACAAACGCAAAGGGAGAAGTAGCCGATCAGAGCGCTTTGCTTGGCCCAGTGGATGCGAAATTTAGATTTAAAAAACTCACTCGTTGATTCACTCGTACAACAAAATGTGTTTTACTTGAAAAAAAATGCTTCTCAGGTCAAATATCGATGTGCGATTAAAATGTGATTAATTGCGATTAATTAATCACAGAGCCTGTAATTAATTAGATTAAAATGTTTAATTGCATCCCAGCCCTAATTATATTATATGAGACAGAGCATAAGAGGTTTATTATAATGCCTAGTAGAATGCAATTTGGGGCAGCAACACGATCAAAAGATTTCCCCTGAATAAAAAAGAAAAAGACACATGAATCAATAATAGAATATTGACAGACCAACTTGCACGTCAGTGATGTCACAGTATTTTAGTATTTCATAACCTATGTCCTATGCAGATCATCAGATCAATAACCCCCCAGGGACCAGAAGGTTGCCAACTTAAAAGGAAAGAGTTATGGTTACATCATGTTCACACAGCCAAGAAGGTATTTTATCTTGTATTGGTGACGTTTGATGACAATTATTTTGTGACTGTTTAATGCAGTGATTCCCAAACTTTTCAGGACAAAAGAGAGGTTTGGGATTTTACTTGAGTCTGACCCATGAATATTGGTCCGTGACCGACAAATGGGTCCCAAGTCTCAACCCACTGTTTGTCAAACAGTTTAATAGGTTAATGTACTTCATACATTAATATTTAATGTATGGCGTGAATGCAATCATTAAAACAAAGCTTTAAGCTGGGAACGCAATTAGTTTAAAAAAAACGGTGCTCACTTCACATGGAATCAAACAAACACGACACACGTGACGTGCACATCTCCTTGTATGGAACTTTCTGTACGTGATGTCAGTTATTATCTCCATATGTAACACCCGGGATTCAAACCCGGGTCTCCCGCGTTAAAATCCAATATATTAACCATTGATCCAAAGGGATATCCCCATGGACCAGTCCAAGGGAGATATTAGATTTTTGACACCATTAGGCTGAGGCAGTGAGTCACTCTGACTGATGAAGATCCGTGATCATACACACTGACATACATTATACACACAAAGCCAGCCGTAGGAACGGGTTAGCAATTTAGCACCGCTCAAAAAAGTGAGCAAATCTCCCTGAAGTAGACCGCGTTTAATCTCCGCCCTCCTCGCATTCCAGAGATTCCCACACTGACTTCTACCTGCCTTCTCTCTCTCTCTAGCGTCCAGTCCACAACAAGGGCTCTGTGTGCTTTCAAGGAGGACATCGGTTGACACACAAAGTAGTAACATTTCTTTTTGTTTTGGGGGAAACTGCATCTCGGACGGATTCGGAGCTCTGCGGCGCTGGACAGAAACAACATTACACTGGAGGGAACTCTCTACACCAGTGGTTCCCAAACTTTTTAGCTCGTGACCCAAAAGTTAAATATGGCTATTTTGACACTACTTCTTAAATATTTGTTTTCTAATTTATGGAATTTATTTGATTTCTTCATGAAATTACTGGGGGGAAAAACATAGTTGGATTTATTTTTCGTTCATGAAAATGTTTCTTTTCTAGGATTTTTTTTAAATGTCTTGAAATAACAATAAAAACATTTAGATAACCAAAAATTAAAGGACCCATAAAAACGTGTCCGCGACCCAAACATGGGCCCCGACCCAGTGTTTGGGAACCAGTGCAAGTCTCTCCACTACATGTGAAAGTCCCTCCTCGTCCTCAAAGGTGTGCGTGGCGATTAATCAGTCACAAGAGAAAGATTAGAACCCGCGTTCAAATCTTTTTGTCTACTACAGACACTGAAAACTAGTCTACACGGCACAAAACACATGACGAGCAGGGTCTTTAAAACATAGTATCCTGGACTTTGTGCATTTGGTTGTCCAGAGACGAGTCTCCTCTCCAGAACCTCTTGCGCACAGATGCTTTCATTTTTACCCCAGCTTTTTCCCTTCTTTTCTTTAGTCATTTTGGATAGTAATAAACAATAAAACGTTCAGTACCTTAGGAGGGCTGCTATTGTGCTGGCCAGCGCGTGACACCCATCCACATTGGCAGGACATGTAAAGTTCACCTTCTCTGCTAAAGTCCCGTCTTTTTTAGTCCCATGCGTGTGGAATAGTGCAACTCGCCTCCATGGTTTCGTGAACAAGAAGAAGAACCCCTTCTCGTCGCTCCCTGCTTCCACTCCGAAGGAATACGAGCGTGCATGACGTCACCACACCGTGGCTTTGCAGTGCGCACTCCCGATTGGCTGGGTTCGGAGAAGGGGGCGTTTCGTGGAGGTTTCGCATTGTTGAATGGGCCAATGGCAGCGGGGGGTGACAGTTTCCTTGGTTACAAGTTTTGTCAACCTGAACCCATGCAGTCGGGAGACTCGGAGTCGATCGGGACACTACACCACAAGGTAGGAAGGAATCAAGGAATAATACTAGGCACTTTATTTTAATTGTGTGGCCTATCATGACATGATCTACTTTTAGATGACACCACATTATAGCTTTTTAATATGGCCACTGTCTTGTCAGTTGTCACACTTGTTGCTGATTAAGCTTTTGGGATATGCTAGACCAGGCTATACACTTCTAAAGCTCATTAAACAAAATATATAATTTATATATCCCAATATCTTATATCAGTTGTTGCTTTTACATCTGTTTTCTGTTTTTCTATTGCAAACTGCTAATAAATTCTTCTTGTTAGGCTTCTGCTAAAGTTTTGTTTTGCATGATTGTATGCAGGCTTTAGTTCTATGAAAACCGGCACATCTTGTCCACGTATCTCTATGGGTCACGCCTGACGCTGTGGTTCCCCTAACACATCACTGTGACATCACAGGTCTATAGGTTTGTCGCTCTGACATCATGCTCTGACTGTCAGAGCATGATGTCAGAGTCTGACATCACAGTGATGTGCCGGATGTTCCGGTTTTCATAGTTAACTGCAACCTACTGTCGCAATTAACTATGAAAAACGGCACATCTTGCCCACATATCTCTGTAGGTCACACCTGACACTGTGGTTCCCCTAGTACTAAATTCATATCAACCTGTGTTGTCTACTCTTTGCCAGGCTGGGTGGGTGGCATACCCAGGCCTGTGTCAGTCATGGGTTGGCAGGACTCGAAGAAGCTGTTGGTGGGAAATGGGTTTCTACGCTCAACATTAATTTGGATGGCACACTCATTATAGAAAATCTGGATGTGTCTAATTGCTTTAACAACGTCTTTACACCCTCTATTGCTCCAATCATTGCCCACATAACAAACCTCACCGTCAGCCCGGGTCACTTGCTTCCTGCGGCATGGTCATGTTGGAAAGATGTCCAAAAGACATGCCCAAAAGACTGTAAATCACTTATAGGGTTTGGGTTAGGGTTACAGTAGCTCTGGTCCATCGCGTCTCCGGGAGGAGACGCGATGGACCAGAGCTAGGTTAGGGTTAGGGTTACGAGCTTGAAAAAATGCAAGCCAAAAATCCAGATTTGTTTTGGATGTCTGAATGTTCTATGTTACACTGGTTGTTTAATAAGGACGTTTTTGTTTTGGCAAAATTCATAGAGAAGGCATGGCAGTTGCGTTGGAGAACATTGTACCCCTAAATAGCAGTATATGGACTATCAATGTTCTTCTTAAGCATTTTTGTCTGTGGTGTATCTTGGTGTAGGCTATGTATGTATTATGTTTGTGAGTGTCTTGTAAGCCTGTGTGGGCTGGGCATCATTTGGTGCAGGACACATAAATAAAAATCTCTATCTATCTATACTGATTGATAAGTGCATCCGTGAACTGGATGAAATCCTATCTGGAGGGGAGAGGACAGGTGGTGGATGTGAATTGTGAACGGAACCCTGTCCTCCCCACTCCTGATGAGCTGCGGCATTCCTCAAGGAAGCATAATAGGGTCTCTACTGTTCCTAATTTATGTGAACGACAGTGTGTGACTGCAATTTGTTGATAACAAGCTGTCATTACACCTGGGCAAAACTGAATCAATTCTTTTTGGGTCTAAGATTTAACTCGGTATGACCCAATCATGTCATTTTGACTATGCCTGCACCTCATTGTACTCTAGCACCTCAAAGGCAATAAAAACTAAATTTCAGACCTCTCAAAACAAACTGATCAGGTTACTAAACCTCACAGGGACTCACCTAAACCCTGCTCATTATGCTAGGGTGGGATGGCTCAATGTAGAGGACAGAGTACAGCAACTTGGGCTTGGTTTTCAAGATACTCAAGGGACCAATTTCCATGTACCTGTTTGACTACTTCAAAAGAGTGAGTAATGCCCACGGGCACAACACTAGAGCGAGCTCCACTCCAATGACCTAATTCCCCCCATATTCAACACAAACATGGGGATTAATTCATTCTACTCCAAAATGTGGAATGCCCTACCAAACACCATCAAAAAGTGACTCCCTCCCTACCTTCCTTCAAAACTGCCATAAAAGAGCACTTGTCTGCAATTTGGAACTGGACCTAGTCGAGTCTTCTTGCTTGCCCCAAAAATTACCCCCGACTGTTTTTCTGTAAATATACTTTTACTGCTCCTAGTATTGATGATGTCTTGTATAGGCACGGAGGAGCTGGCAAACGAGATGAACCGTTTTTTCAATCGGTTTGACGGTGCTCCTGTTAATGTTCAACAAGCAGTGGCTGGGTCAAACGGTGACCTCGGTTGCCGCCCTCTTTCTTCCCCTGCACCATCTCCCCCCCCCCCACCCACCCTGTTTCTCACCACCGAGCAAGTGAGGCGCCAACTCGGAAAAGTCAACACCAGGAAAGCAGCGGGACCTGATAACATCAACTCTAAGGTGCTTAAGGCTTGCGCGGAGCAGCTTGCTGTCCCCCTCACGCATCTCTTCAACCTCTCCCTGAGGACGGGGAAGGTACCACAGCTGTGGAAGTCCTCCTGCATTGTCCCAGTGCCTAAGAAGACCCGTCCCTCGGTCCTCAATGATTACAGACCAGTCGCCCTGACATCACAGGTCATGAAGGTCTTTGAACGGCTGGTTCTGAACCTACTGAGACCGGCGGTCAGTGATCACCTGGACCCCCTTCAGTTTGCCTACCAGGCTGATATTGGGGTTGATGACGCCATCACCTACATGCTCCATAAGTCTCTCACCCATCTGGAAGATCTGGGCAGCACAGTCAGAATTATGTTTTTTGACTTCTCCAGTGCTTTCAACACTATCCAACCGTCTCTGCTTGCGGAGAAGCTTACGCTGATGGGGGTGGACAAGGGCTTTGTGGCATGGATCACAGACTACCTTTCAGAAAGACCACAGTCTGTGAGACTGCAGGGCTGTCGGTCCGATGTGCTGGTGAGCAACACGGGGGCCCCTCAAGGAACTGTGCTCTCACCCTTCCTGTTCACTCTCTATACATCGGACTTCCGCTTCAACTCCAAGACCTGTCATCTGCAGAAGTTCTCAGATGATACCGTAGTGATCAGCAAGATCTCGGGTGACAACACGGCTGAGCACGATGGTGTGGTTAGGGACTTTGTGCAGTGGAGCGAGGACAACCATCTCAAGCTCAACGCAAGCAAGACTAAGGAGATGGTGGTGGACTTCCGCACCTCCAAGAGAGTCCCCCCGGTGCCAAGCACCATTAACGGTGAGGTGGTTGAGCTCGTGGATAACTACAAATTCCTCGGAGTACACCTGAATAGTTCACTGGACTGGTCGGACAACGCGCAGGCGATTCACAGCAAGGGGAAAAGCAGGCTGTTCCTCCTGAGAAGACTGAGATCGTTTGGGGTGTGCAATAGGATGCTACAGATGTTCTATCAGTCTGTCATGGCAAGTGTCCTCTTTTTTGGCATAACATGCTGGGGTGGCAACAACAGAGCAGGTGACACGTTTAACCTAAACAGACTGGTGAAGAAAGCTGGCTCTGTCGTTGGGTCCTCTCTGCAGGGGGTGGAGGAAGTAACCAGGGTGCGCACTGCGAAGAAGCTAGATTCCATCTTGGAGAACTCCTCCCACCCCCTCCATCTAGAGATCACCAGTTACTGGAGTAAGAGAGGAAACCGCTTTACCTACCCAGTACGGAGATGTGAGAGATTAGGAAAATCTTTTGTACCGGCTGCCCTTAAGCTGTACAACGAGACACATAACGGACGCTTGAAAAGGTCTCCCTTCCTAACTTAGACTTACGGAACCATTGCTGTATTGACTTTGACCTCTAAGGAACAATTGCTGTATTGACTTTGAACTCTAAGGACCTTCCAGGAAGAGTGCTCAGGTGCGCCTTGCGGTGACACGCTTCCTAGTTTCTTCGTTTTTTCGCACTGATTTTTGACACTGCACTATTAGGTTGTTAGTGTTGGTAGTTTCTGAGTATTTTTGCTTTGTTTAACAATGACAGTGAGATACTTGTTTGCACTAACTAGCATTGACTGCTATGGTCTCTTTTGCAAGACACTTTATGTATATATACTTATATATTATTCGCCCCCCTCTATTGATGCACCTTCTCCTTATTGGTACTGTACTGCTCTTGTCTTTGTCTTTGTTTTTTTCCCTCTTATCTATCTTCTTACGTCTCTGTAACTTTGTAAATAACTGTATACTGCTGTGCTACTACTGTACAACTAAATTTCCCCCTTGGGATAATAAAGGTATCTATCTATCTATTTGATGTATGTCTTGATGAATTGGATACAGAGTGCCACAATGGAATTTCTTTGTTTAGATGCCCCATATTTTGGGGTAGATTGGATGCTGCATTCATTACTTTTGCAATTTCTTTTGTACAATAAGTAGAGTTGTGATGGTGATGAAGATGTATTGTAGGAAACTAGTAAATAAAGAAATAATTCCACTGAAGTTACCACATGTGAATGGACGGATGGCAACAGCAATTTGGTTGTTATGGTACTTTGAAAGAATATTGTATATGCATGAAGAATATGCAGTTTCTAGTAGTTTAGCATGTTTAAATTCATATGTAAAAGTAAAACCAACTGAAATCCCCAGCTTTCTAGGCCTCTAGGGTATCTCTCTTTTGCATATGCAGATTATGCACTGAATAGCCTACATTTATTTTAGCTTATGCTGTACAACACTCAGACATTATGTAATCACTTTGATTATGTCTCTATAGCTGTGCTGCAAGGAGTGGAATGGACCTGAACATCACAAACTACAGATCAGAGGACCAGAGTAAGTCAGTTGTGATTGGATCTGGCCCCGTGGCCTCCTGCTCTTTTGAGCAGATTTCACCTGAAGTCCCTTTGTTATTAGACACCGGATTTTCAAACAACTTCCAAGGCATTGAGGCTGTTGTTAGAGACGTTATTGGTTGTGTTTATTGTTTCAGTAATAGACAGCAGGATTGCTCAACAAACAGTCTGGCTAGTCAGCATCTTGCTCCTTTCTATGAACTCCCCCTATGCTGAAATTTGCCTACTGAATGGCCCATGCTTTTTATTAGAGTTGAATGTGGGCAATTTTTCTCTATCTCTGCATATATTTTTGTTCTTGTTGTAATCATAATGACTGTGTAACTGCTTTGTTTTCATTCTTATAGAATGAGCAAAACATACAAACCTGCTGACTATGTAAGACTACAAGCCATTGTTGCAGCCAAGTGTCAAGAATCTGAACTCATTGGACAAAAGGTATAGATCCAGTCAAAATGCATATTTTGTGTATCTTTATTAAAGTATATTAGCTATATTGTATTCAAGATAATTCAGCATCGGGTGAAAGCAGGACACAAAACACACTTAACAGCAATGCCATTATTAGGGATAGGACGAACATTTCAAAGAAATCGTCCTAAACGATTTAGGACATTATCCTGGGGCAGAACAATTGCCAAAAATAGCAGATCTACAAGCTCACAACGTGTCGCAACGCGTCCCATCCCGCATCCCATCCCTAGCCATTATATTTTATATTATTTCACAGGGAGAAAACAGTCATTACACAGTTCATTACACACTTATCTCATTGGGAAATACTTGAACTGATAATGACACCTGATATGGCCGTTGTGAAGTAATCTGAACACCTCCTATGGTTGAGCACTATGAGCAATGTCTCTGTCTCTCTCTTTCTTTACCATACCAGTGTTTCACATGTTATCAGAGCACTTGGAGGCCAGTCTATGATGTCAGGCACCCTAGTGCAGTAATCATTGTCAAAGTATTTTGAGGCCAGTCTATGGCATCAGTACTGAGGTGTCTAGCATCTCCATATTTTGGCAAAAAGCAGACACACACACACACACACACACACACACACACACACACACACACACACACACACACACACACACACACACACACACACAGATACCTGGAATTTATTATACAGATACTGTAGACAGGTTCACAGAGACAGCAGACATTTTGCTCTTAATGTACCTCAAACTAATTACCGGTACCTAACACCAAAATGCCCCCCCTCTCTCTCTCTCTCTCTCTCTCTCTCACACACACACACACACACACACACACACACACACACACACACACACACACACACACACACACACACACACACACACACACACACACACACACACATATTTCACATAAACAGCGTCTTTTGCCTACTCATAACAAGTTGCCTATAAATATCAAGCACAATCGGAATATCAACATAAAAAATGGTTGTTTGAATATTCACAAGGCTGCCCGAGATCCCAACCATAAAACTGTTTGAAGTTCATAGTCTCCTGCCTTTCAGCATATGAGCAGAGCAGAGAATTTACCCCTTGGGGCATTGGAGATTAGGCTCGCAGACCTGCAGTGTTTTAATTGGTAAACTGTGGCAGGAGATATTTTTTGTGTCTCAGTAAAGTTGCCTGTGGCTCGTTCCAATCCATCTCTCTGCATAGACTAGATAAGATGGGCTACTTTCACATTCAGCTGCCATGCTGAAAGGCAGGCTTTTGAACATCTCCCTTTGGTGATAGATGGTAAATAAACGACGATGAGTTGCTGCAGGGGATTGGATCAGATTTGTACACCAGGAAGAGAATGTGGCAATGTTTCCTACTGTAAATAGCCTTAAGTCTTAGCAGGACACCTGATAAAAGACCTGGGTCAAGAGCACTGTAAAGAGAAGACGTGTGTGTGCATGTTCATCTTTTTAAGGGACTGAGTGACTCATGCAGATTGGAGCATAAATTGGTCTCACCTGTGGATGAGAGTCAGATGAGTCAGTAAACCACTCCATGTCATACACGTGAAGCTCCATGGCTTATTCTAAAGCTGAAATTCGTTTAAAGGGATAGTTCACCCCCAAAACTTTTTTTTCCTATCGATTACTCACCCCATGGAGACTTGAATTCATGGATACTTTTTTGTTTTTGTTGTAGTCCTAAGCCAATAACTTGAGGAGACACTTTGTGTGTCCATAGGGAACAAAGCAGGCTCTTTGTGTCTCCATAGGGAACCACTGCTGGTCATTAAATTATTGGCTTAGGACAAATGTAAAAATAAAAAGAAGAACATGAATTCAAAGAATATAATATTTTTTGGGTGAACTATCTCTTTAAAGTCTGTAATGTATAATTGCTGCTTAGGTGAAATTTCCATTGTACAATTATCTGAGGCAGACCTGTGCAAAAAACACTGATAGAGGATCAATGAAGTGCTGCATTGTGCAGAATGTCCCCCCCCCCTCCTGTCTCTCTACGACAAGAAGAGGCACATAGATTAAGACCCCCACCCTCCACCCCACCCACGCACCTCTAGAAAGGTGGCTCATGCATGCTTTGCATGTTCCAATTTGCAATTGTTTATTCTAATTTCATGTCTCTTAAAGTGATCCCTGACTAATACGACAAATATGTCTTAATACATTATAATTGTCCTCTATAACTACAATGTAAAATTAAAAACACCTTAAATATTCTATTTCTTCTAGAAATAGCTAATCTTTCACTCAGTAGGGGAAATGCCTGTCGCAAGTTGATGATGTCATAAATGTCATGTGTCATTTTTATGGCATGCATGTGCAAAAAAACAAAACACAAACACATTTGAAATATTGATTTGATGCTCATATTAACCATAGGAAGTATTACGTTTGTTTTTATTTTCACATGCATGCCATAAATTCCATAGGGATAGATCACACTTGACATTTATGACATCATCAACTTGCGACGGGCATTTCCCCTATTGAGTGAAAGATTAGCTTTCTAGAATAAATAAAATAATTTAGGTGTTTTTAATTTTACATTGTAGTTATAGAGGACAATTATAATGTATTAAGGCATATTTGTCGTATTAGTCAGGGATCACTTTAAGATTGATATCGTTACACTTTAATTCCTTTTGGATGTGAGCCTCACAAAGTCAGTATTTCAATGACAGAGCCATACATACATACATACTGTCGGGATAACGAAATTCCTGAATAAACATCTCCCTTGGCTTGCAGACAGTGAGGGAGCATTTGACCCTTGACTATATGATAAGGATATGACCTGCTAATTGCCTAAAAATATTGAACCCCTGATGACTTCTATTTCTCATATTCACTAAGAGAATATGAGATTGTAAAATTATGCTTTTTCTCCAAAGCGCTTTACAATCTGCATTACAGTACATTCTCACACACACACACACACACACACACACACACACACACACACACACACACACACACACACACACACACACACACACACACACACACACACACACACACATATGGCAGAGATAGATAACCAGCCTGAAACATGACATTGATGACAGTGATGGATGAGCTTAAATCAGTTTTTTCACTTTCTCCATATTTGCTCCGTACATCTACATAAATGTTCAGATTTCAAATATAAATTGCTTAACCCATGGCCACGGATTTTACAATACAGTAGTCCACAGAAGTACCCATATCTTCCGTTTTGTTCAATAGAGTTGTTCTCATAGAAGAATTATAAGGTGCAGTACACCTCCCAACCAATAGGGCCGATAGCTGAAAGTATATATGTTACAGTATGTTTGGGTAACTCAGGACGTTCATTGTAAGAGCGCTTGTTTTGTCGTTCACCACACACCAATCACCACCAGATGGCGACGACAGCCATTCACTAGTGAAGGCGCTGACGTCACTCGTTTGCGACTCTCTTTCTTTATTTACTAGCCTAGCTCGGCAGTGTTTAGCCATTAGCCATTAGCCATTAGCTCCATTGTAGTCACTTGGACAGGGCGTTTATCGTGGGCTTGCCCAGGCCTTACGGCCTGGGCATAAATATAACGATTGCATTCACCACAGCTTCGTAACTCGCGCGGCGCTCCGCCGGCCGCGCGGCCCTGGCCCGCTCTTCGCGGCCACTCGCGCCTGCGGCGCTCGGGGGCGAAGAGCAGGACCAAGGTCCGCTGGCCTTCGCGCCGCTTGCAATGTCGTGGACAATCGAGCGGCTCCGCCTGGCGGACGTTGTTGTGGCGAACGCTTGTTCCGCCCCGTGCCGCACGGCGGGTGCTCCGTTTCTCGACCGTACTGTTTCTCTAACAAACCGTGACATATATATGGCGAGAAAACTGAGAAAATGGCCACGATCTGACCTGAGAGCAAGTTAGGGGTTAAGTTTCTTGCACAAGAAACTTCGACACAAAGCTAGGAGGAGGCAGGGATCAACTGAGGATCCTTACGATATCAAGACTCTATCGCCCAACAATGGCAATGATATTGGCCTTGTTAATGGGCTTATTACCCTTCTCAGATTTAGATTAGTCTAGAGATAAACTCTGTGTACCCTAGGGGAATATTTTCTCACAGCTAACATCAAACAACAATAATACAAAGCAAATGGGGAGCAAACACATGAAGTACCAAATTGCATTTAATTTAAATACAATTAATATTTTTCTCTAGTTTTCATGGCAAATTCCAGTCCCAGGGAACTCTATTTAGTCATGTTGCAATCTAATCCGTCTTTTGTAGGTTCAGAGGACTCTGTCTGCAGCCAAGGCGTCCAAGGAGAGCTCGGCTCTGCGGCAGCACAGACAGGTGTGGGCCGGGGAGTACTGCAGGCTTGCTAAGGCTGAGTAAGAGCCCCCTATTATTTCCTCCTATTATCCTCAGCAGTTTTTTCTGAATCCACATTATGCCACACAGCCACCTTTTGTTATGTTCTATTCATCTAAGGCAAGAAACTGTGACTCTGAAGAGTGTACAAGTGGAACCAAGTGGATCCTTTGGGACCTGCAGTGGGACAGATGTCCTCTTCAGAGTTAAATCAATGCTGAGGATTTTACTGTGTATCTGAATGAAAAAAGTGTGCAGAGAAAAGAGGTAGAATTAAAGGGGGGGAGATGAATCCAGGAGAAAATGGGCCCCCTGCAAAACGTTTTCGATGGGTGATTTAGCATGGATGTCAACTCAAAACAGGCAGAAGAAGAGGAGAGGATGAGGATGGGGAAACAACTGTAAGCTGTAAAGAGGCACACTTTTCCCTGCACGCCGAAGTAGAGAGACACAAGCATGGGACTTCGGGCCTCAGCGGTGTCATGCATGGTGAAGTGAGAAGGGCAGCGCTAGCTCTGGGGTGCAGCCTGTTGGCGGACTAATGACGGTGTCTGAGCCACACAAGGTTAATGGTGTACACAAGCATGGGTTTCAGTAATGAGCCGAGTCATAAAGATGTGCTACTGCTGCCAATACTTTAAGCATATAGCCAAATAAACACACCTTACGATTCATTAGCCACAGTGCAGTGTGGTGAGAGAAGCAAGTTTGTTTCTATAATAACTGTTTATTTACCTTTCTTCCTAGTTTTAATTGTGAAAAGGTGGGGCGGGGAGTAGACATACCATGGTATGTACATAATAATATACCCCTTTATGGCCTTCCTGCAACAGGGAGAAGGCTGAAAGTGACCTACATGAATTCCTGCAACACATCAAGCCATGCAGTAGGACAGATACAGCCATCTTCACCCTTCAAGATTATGGTAGTAGCTCTGCAATATACCACTTCTGTACATAGTTAATATGCATAGTACGGTAGTATGATGGATCTGTGCATATATTATTCACTGTTTGTGTTCTTCCATGCTTACCTTTAGGGTCGTTCCTGGACAGGGAGAGAGAAGCATTCAGGATTGCCACCGTGGAGCCTGTTTCTCAGCTTAGGGACGACCTGCAGTTCAGACTCAGCGATGTACAACATCAGCAGCTCATTCCCGGTTCATCAGATTGGGAGCAAGTGCTGCAACAGGTATCTATCTGCAGACCTGAAGTAAAACCATGAGAATGTATCTGTATGCCCACTGCAGACACATGCTGCAAGGTGGAGAATGGTAGGCTAAAGCAGTGGTTCTCAACCTTTTCAGGCCGCAACCTCCAAAATAATCATATTTTAACTGGGGACCCCCACCCTGACGAGCACTAAGGGTTGAATTACTGCAATTTCTGCCTCTAATATTAGACAATTTGACAAAGGTTTAATTTGTCATTTTAGAGGTATTTTAAAGTCCTTAAATTGTTACTTTAGAAATGTGCAGATACCCTAGATACACTTAAACTTTATGTTGGTTTGTTTACTGTTGAGTGAGAAAACATTGTTGCACATTAAGTTAATCATCTGGGGACCCCCCAAAATAATTTGTGGATCCCCCTGGGGGTCCCGGCCCACAGGTTGAGAACCACTGGGCTAAAGCACAGAGTGCAAATGCGTTTGGGGTGTGTCCAGATACGAATGTGGTGGTTAAACGAGTACGAGTAGCTAGGCACAAAGTGAGGCACGGGCACGTACCTTTTAGGCGAAGCCCGAACTGGCGAAGTGGGGAAATGTCCGATACCGTAGCGATCTGGCGAACGTCTTCTGGACAGGGCGTTTATCGTGCGCTTGCCCAGGCCTTAAGGCCTGGGCATAAATATAACGATTGCATTCACCACGGCTTCGTAACTCGCGCGGCGCTCCGCCGGCCGCGCGGCCCTGGCCCGCTCTTCGCGGCCACTCGCGCCTGCGGCGCTCGGGGGCGAAGAGCAGGACCAAGGTCCGCTGGCCTTCGCGCCGCTTGCAGTGTCGTGGACAATCGATTCGCCAGATCGCTACGGTAGGAGACAAATCCCCACTTCGCCAGTTCGGGCTTCGCCAGAACAGGACTTTCCCGTGAGGCACAAGGTATAACATTTTTGCTAAACTGGCAATGATAATTGCGTTGCATAACTTGCAAAGCAACAGCTTTAACTTTTGTTGGCCAGATTTCAATTCGAATCATGAGACCACCTCAAAACACAAGTGTTAGCAATAAAATAGACAGCAATATATTTCTATAGCGTTTGGATTGAAAAGTGAAACACTACAACTTTTGATAGCATTTGAGTCTGAATTTATCAGGAATACACAGCTTGCAGCGTGCTCAACAGACAACAGCTTATGTCCTTGGCTGTTAACAGTTTGGCAGTATTTTATCCTTTCAATGTACATAAAACTTTCCACAATGAATCTTTACCTCTCTACAGGTTCCAAAATACTGCAGACTCTGCAGAGAGTTGAAATAAATCAAACTCCTGCTTGCTCACACAGAAGGACTCAGCTTGCACACAGTGCCATATTCACTCCTCATGAATCTGTTGTTTGTTAGTGTCCCCAGTCCTTAAGTCTCTCTCCACTTCTAAGTTAAATCTCTGCCATTGAGTCCCGTAAAGGTTTTGCTTTTCTTTTCATGATGTGGAAATGAATGGTGAGATTAGGGAGAAGGCAGGAGGGGTGTCTTTGAAAAGCAGAACTTATAGGTCTACAAGACATGGCATGCTTTTAATCCCATGGTGCCCCCCTCTTCTCTTTTATATCCCAGCCTTGCTGGCCCATTGAGCCCATGCCCACCTGAGTGCATAGCCACAATAGAGCACCCCCTTCCCCCCACTCCACACTGCATGTTCTTCCCCTGTTCTTTTCTGCTACATTTATCCAACCTTGTTTGTTTTTAACCCCCCCACCCCCCATCAATTCAATTAATTTCAATTCAAATGGGCTTTATTAGCATGGGAAACATACGTTACACTGCCAAATCAAGTGTGAAAAAAATAATCTAAGCTAAGAAATGTATATACCATCTATACTGTAATTTTGCGAATGTCTGAGTGAGTGAGTGTCTGTCTGTCTGTCTCAGCGTTTCTCCTCGGTGGCTGGAGCAATTGATCTGAAATCGCATCACCATCAGCATATGAACACACCTGACATAACTGTGAAGCCCGTTTGTCACTTTCACAAATCGTATGCTGTATAATAGCATTTTTATGGTGTATCTATATCTATTTAGCCTACAGTACCTTTTGTGACCACACATGTTAAGGGAGGGGCGCTGTTGTTCAGGCCATGCACAATCACACACAAACCCACACACACACACACACACACACACACACACACACACACACACACACGGGGGGGGGGGGGGGAGTGTGTGTGTGTGCAGGCGGGCAGGCGGGCGGGCGGGCGGGCGGGGGGGCGGGGGGGGGGGGTTCTGGCCCTGTTACAGATGTTGTCCAAAATCATGCAGATCGGTACACAGTATCTCTGTAGCCGTTAAATGGAACGGGTATTTCTTACATTGATGCTCCTACATATTAGCATGCAAGCACCAGTTAAAGTTACTTTCCATCCCTCATATACTGTGTGCACAGTGCACATCCCATAATCCACACACTGCACATCATTTCGGAGCTCATATCTTTGAACGGGTAAGGGCTAGTTCAAATAGAATAAAGAAATGTGTAATCAGAGCTGTCACACGCACGCACGCACGCACGCACACACAGTATTATATATCTAATCTAACTATTAATTTACCAAATGTCTGTCTGTCCGCCGTCTGACCGTCTGTCTGCATGCTTACATCACTGATATTAAATAAACAGTGTCGCAACCATGGTAACAGGCCCAACTGACATCACTGACTGATATCACTGACTGACATCACTACAGTGCCCAAATTTGGTGATGACATCACAGACTGGCCTGGACACGGAGCACCATATTATGGGCATAAAAGAGAGCCAGCCAGACAGATGGAAAACAATGCCAACTGACATCACTGACTGACATCACTACAGTGCCCAAATTTGGATGTGACATCACAGACTGACCTGGACACAGAACACCATATATGAGCATAAAAAAGACTAGTATATAGGCTACATTATTATAAATAATGTACATTATTTATAATACTGTATATCATGGAAGTAAGGACAGCTTAATTTATTAAATGTTTGAAATAGCAGCAATTTGTATAGTGCGTGCAGGTGCACGAAAATGTCCTTGTGGTAAAAGTGTTGGTTTACCTTCCACACTTAGGGGGTAGGGATTTGGGCTAGTCCCAGTTGTCCTACGCCCAGTTGTCCTACGTCCCAGTTGTCCTACTGTGTCCCAGTTGTCCTACTGTAGCCTGGGCTGCCTGGCTGTATGGGCTAGTCCGCGAACAGACTGTAAAGCAAGCGATCTTCATCCCATCCATGAGTTTATCGTGCGCTCGTTAAATATAACGATTGCATTCACCACGGCTTCGTAACTCGCGCGGCCCTGGCCCGCTCTAAGGTCCGCTGGCCTTCGCGCCGCTTGCAATGGCGTGGACAATAATTACAGCAGTAGGACGGCGAATTTTCGGCGAGAGCTGTACACTACTTGAGTAGCTGTACGAATGCTGAGGTGGGGGTAGGCTACGTGTAGCTACTGGCTACCGTAGGACAACTGGGACACAGTAGGACAACTGGGACGTAGGACAATGGGCGTAGGACAACTGGGATTTTCCCAGGGATTTGATACCTGAGAAATACATGTGGGGGCACAGTGCAACTACAAATAAATGAGACACCAGGCTAGACAAAGAAACCACTCATTTCAATACATTTAGACCACTTCTCCATTGAACTCAATGGACCCATACATAGAATGCCATGTTCTTTTCTGTCGCCCTATTATTTTTATTGTGTGCATGTTCTATATGGCTATATGGGCGTATCAGCTTTGTTTATGGTTGTCTGAGTGAGGTGGTCTGCCTTTATGGACTTGTTTATGGTTAAACCCAAATCATAGTGACGAGCCATTGACCGATGGCCGGTCCGCCCACCCATTAGCCAATTTTAATAGGCCTATAGGATTTAATATAGGATGCAGTATATGGTGATCACTGATGTCATCATTATGACATCATTGTACTGACTTCATAGACTAGCCTCTATGTACTATGGTAATGAGTACCACACTGGGTACTCTGAGAGTACCCTGACAAGTACAATGGATGTAGCATAACCGGGTTATAAGCCATGCTGGTTGTTCATGTGGGAAGTGGAAGATAACCAGCCTACATAGCATTTAGCCTCTCCAGGTCAGTGCACGTCTCAATGAGAATATAGGTGGTTCTCTGAAAAGTCATTGAATTAATATTTTGCTCTGCGAATGCTCCAATTGTGTTTAATAATGTTTCTTATTTAGTATTTATTTAGTATTTATTTAGTGTCCTTGTCATCAAACTCTTCCTATACTGTATATGTGCCACATACTGTATACCTATGTCTTAGTCATTGGAACTGGCTGACGGAATGTAGTCCGTAAAGGGTCTGTGGATGGAAATTATAAGATTGTATTTCAACAGTGGCTTTTCAATGGATATTAGCATGTAAATTCCCTTCATGTGTTTTTGTGATTCACAGTTAGGTAATGATTTTCCTTTTTGCTGTATTCCAAAGATAGCTTAGGCTTTTATTAGTTTTATTCAAATATTTCCAAAATTCAAGTAGGCCTACTGCATGTTCTTCAAATTGCATGAAATACTTTTTAATACCCTCAGCCATTTTACTACAGAACGCTAACGGGAAAAGACAGCATTAGCTCGACCACCCAACCATGTCTGGTAGGGAGGGAAGGAAGGCTTTAACCTTGGATTATAATTATTTTTTGTGTGTAATTATAATTTTGACTTCGATTTGTGTCAATAGTTTTATTTGCCCCATGGGGACAAATAAAATTCGACTTACCTTTCCTTAAAGAATATTAGTTCTCTATTGCGTCCAAAGCATTTAATTTGAGAATTGGCCTCATGGTGGCACTATAAGAGGGCAACAATTTGGCTTCCATGTGGGAGTGTGTTTGCAAAGTTTCTCACCGATCGGTCTTTTCTAGTATAGTGAAAAATTACAGGAGACTGGGAGTGACACACAGCAAAGCCCGTCGGGCTCGGGACTCGATCCCGCGACTCGCTGTCAGACTGCATTAGAGCCTATATGTGTTTAATTAAATACCAGGCCATCGGGACTCAGCGTAGACTAAAGTCTAGCGTCCTCTGGAGACATTCTCACAAGGGCATCAAGATTTTGGCATGTTGGTTCTAGGTGTCTAATATTGGCATATAAATACTGTGGCATATTGGCATAATGAATAGGTCCTGGAATGGTAAATGAGGGCAAAGATGGTCCCACGTTTGACTTACTATAAAAGGAAGTGTTTGGGGTGAGAATATAATAATTGATATGAACATAATTTGATCAGAGATGGATTTTTCTGAGCATTTAAACCACACATAGAACTGCGACTTTAAGGCACCACCACTACCCTTCCAATGGACTGTTTTCCCTCCTGCTGTCGGGAAAGAGTTACAGCAGCATCAGAGCCAGATGCAGCAGGATGCTGAATAGATTATTCCCCAAGGCAGTGAGGAATGAGGATCACAAATGGAGTGTGCCCCCTGCCAATGCCCCCCTCAAACTGAAGTGAACTGGACTGGACTGGACTTGAATCGGGACCCCTGGCTAACTGCACTTTCTAAAATGCTCAATAGCACTTTAACATGCTGCACTGCTAACTTTTTAAATCTGGAACAGATTTCAACATTTTGTTGTTGTTCTGGCGCGACATACAGGGGACCTTTTGCCTATTGGCTGTCGCGGCCCCCCAGACAATGGGGGAAGGGGGGAAAAGAACTGCATTAGAGCCAATCACAATTTGAAGTGAGCCGGATCTCTGGAATCCGTTCCTTTCAAAGAGCCGTTCAAAAGACTGGCTCATTCTAGTTACTATAGTTACTTACTTTGTAGATTTTGATTATAATTACAACAAATAACTTATACAACCCTGTATACATTTATTTCTGACATATATATATAGGTACATACCTGCCATTTGAAAATAGCCGATCTACAAGCTCACAATGCGCTTACTTTGTAGATTTTGATTATAATTACAACAAATAACTTATACAACCCTGTATACATTTATTTCTGACATATATATAGGTACATACCTGCCATTTGAAAATAGCCGATCTACAAGCTCACAATGCGTCGCAACCGCGACGCATTGTGAGCTTGTAGATCTGCTATTTTCAAATGATTTTTCTACATTTTATTAATTGGGAAAACCTGTGAAACAGGACATTCTGCATAATGAGTACTTTCTACTATATTTTGATACCCATACTTTTGTACATTTACTCAAGTACATTAACATTCATAAATAAGGATAACGTGCCCACATAACCCCTCTTCTTTTTGTTGCGGTCCATTTTATGTTGTATTTTCCCAAAAAAGCCTCTTTATTTTATTTTTATTTTATTTCATGTTTTTTTTATTGTGTTATGTAGGTGGTGGGTGTTTGTGGTGGTGGTGTTTAAAAAAGATGTAAAAAATAAATAAAAAGAAAAGAAAATTATTGCAACTATGGACATAAAATGTGAATTATGAATTGAAATCATTGCAATAAAAAGTATATATATGGGGCTTTTAAGCCGTGACATCATTTTGTAGGCAGAGGAGAATCTGCCCCCAGAGCATTTTCTGTCCCTCGCTATTTCAAAAAACAACGACTAAAAAATAACGACTAAAGTATCATTCTAACACTTTCCTTTCAACAACAAAGAGAAGAAAAATGTGTAAATAGTAAAAATAGTAAAAAGATTCACGGAAACTGGGGGCAGAAATTCTCCTCTGCCTACAAAATGATGTCATACTTAACAGCCCCTATATATATATATATATATATATATAAAAGTACGTTAACAATCCAAACTTCTACTGTGGCAGAGTATTTCCACATTGATTGCAGTATTGATATTTGTACTTATGTAAAGGAATTGCCTACTTTTCCCCACAACTGTTCATTTAGAAAGGAACGGCTCCTTACTGCGAACCGGATCCCATCGTTCATTTCAAAGAGCCGTTCAAAAGACTCGATTCGTTCTCGAACGTCCCATCTCTAAACGGGAGCCAGAGAGAAAAGACTCTGCAGCTATCATTCTTTGTGTTATGCAACCAAATGTTTATTATACAGAGAGAATCATACACGTGTTGGACAATAAAAACATTGACAGCCAGGGGGAAAAAAATCCATGAAGGACACGGAATGCAATCGTTCACTCGCCGTTGGACTATTCTGGATGTGTGGCTAACGGCTAACGCTAACGTTAGCTAGCGCTAGCTGCAGGCTAACGCAGGCATGTTATACACAATTACTCATGGAATAAAACGGCGACCCAACTCTATGTTTGCTCTTCTACAAGCTCACAACGCGAGGAGGTTAAGTCTGTCAGAACCGTCAGATTATCTTCTGACTGAAGTTACACAAACACTGATTATGCTACATTTAGCACTCTTAGCTCGACCAATTTAGATAGGGCACGACACGAGTCACAGTGTTGCGCACGTTACGTAATAAATTCACTTCAACCTCGTGTTGAGCAGTTAAACCTATTTGCTACGTACGTCTACAAAAACGTTCATATTTCAAAGATAAAGTGCTTACTGAAGTCTCACAGATGTCACAGTATGGTACGCTCAAGCAGAATTACCCGTATCTTTCGTATTGTTTAATAAACAGCATTTTAATCCGATCAGACGTCATTTTCTGTTGTTTTTCAGCCATGCGACCCCATCGGTTGCGAGGTGTACTGCACTTAGATACATTAATACCTTTTTAGGGAAACGACGACCGATCGGATTAAAATGCTCCTCTTTAAATAATACGATCATTACGGGACATTCTGCTGGAGCGTACCCTATGGTGACATCCGTGAGCCTTCACTAAGCAATTTATTTTTGGAATCTGACCGTTTGTGTAGACGTACGTAGCAAATTGGTTAAACTGCTCAACAGCAGATTGTGTTGAATTCACGGTTGGCGCAGCGTAGCGTCTTTACATTTAGTCCAATAATGCTAATCTACAAAGCAATCCATCATGAATGACAAGCCTATACTATTGTTGCATTTAGGCTCTTTATTAAACTATAAGCCTGTGTTTTATTGCTACACAATAATGGTAAATAAAGTAGCTTACTCTAAAATAATCCATCCATCCATCCATCCATCTTCAACGGCTTATCCAGCATCGGGTCACTGGGGTAACAGTTCCAACTGAGATTTCTAGAGTTCCTTAATAATAATAATTAAAATAAACAATACTAATGATTATAATTGCGACCGTCAGGTCGCAGTTACTATGAAAACCTCCACCGCCTGTCTGTCCGTCAGTCTGTCTGTCACGTCACATCACACTTTTTTGCCCCTATCCATGTGAAATTTTCCACACACAATCCTTGTCTGCCAATCCACAACCTCCACCCTTCCAGGGACCCCCGCAGCTCCAGGGACCCCCGCCAAATTTTTTAAAACACATTTTTGAATACTGCTCCTACAGTTTTTGCCCTAAAATCACACAAATCGCTACACAGAATGTCTACACTTATCTCATCGACATGGATCTGTCCCATATAGCGCCACCATCAGGTCGATCTTTTAACACATTTTTGGACCTAAACTTTTTTTTTTTCTAATTTTTTTTTTCAAACTTTTTTTTTTTTCAAAAACATTTTTTTTTTCAAACTTTTTTTACACTAACTTCAACACACCAATCCACCAGATTTTATATTGACTGTGTGTCAATTCTTGTTTAAATGCACTGTGACTACATGCTGCTTACTACTTTGCATTGTGGGAGGTTTATTAGGGTTTGCCCCAATTTTAACCATGGTTCTATCTCGTCATTAACTGCCAGGTGAACTTTGTGAAAGACCAGCAAGCGGGCATCAGTGTGAAACTTATTGCTGAGAGTCTGGCCTTGGAGGAAGAGATTGCTGCTCTAGGTCTGGAGGTGAGAGATCCTTTGGCTTGATTCCATGCATAGACATTCTTTGGTTTGGTTTGGTTTGGTTTGATTGATTGATTGAATACTATATTAACAGTTTGCTAATAGTATAGTGGTGCAATTTTACATTTCGATTGCTAAAAGGATAACACAGAAAGCCGTGGGGGCTTGTTTCCGTTGTGGTCCTGTGTATTCAATTCATCGAGACAACATGCTTTGGTTTTAAACCTATCCAGTCTTTTTGGTATTAAAATTCCCAACCCACTCTATCCTGTCTAGAACCATGTTAGTAGTACCCAAGAGAATCTGCTGGACATGGACCACATTCCAGCGGAGGTGTTAGAAGCAGACTGCCCCTACCCTGAACTGAAGGAGTCACTGCTCCAGGCCTTCTGCTCCCTGACCGAAAAGTACCAGAGCAGACTCCAGGGTCTCCATGACAGCCTCCAACAAATGGGAAGGTTGGATTATTACGCTTCCTTTGCAGATCAGTCTCTCTTTCTTTTTCTTTTCTTTTTAAAGATTTGTGTTTTTATGCCTTTATTGATAGGACAGTAGACTGACAGGAAATGGGGGAGAGATGGGATTGGGGAGTGACACGCGGCAAACGTCGTCCGGATCGGGAATCGAACCGGCGCCGCCGCCAATCATCCATGCCTATGTGGCAATGCCTAAGTGGTATGCGCCTGGACCAGTAGGCCAGCCGGCGCCCCCAGTCTCTCCTTCTTAACCCTCCTGATTACATTAGATATGCTTTATTTCATGCCAGGGTAGAGAGACAGTAAACAAGGTAAAAGAGAAAGGAGAGGTGTGAGACAAGAGAGGGGGGTGGATTTGAACCCAGATCCTTGCGCACTAGGAGGATATTGGTCTGTGCACTGGAACTGGCTGAGCCACCATGGCACCCTTTCACACATTTAGTGCTTTGGAGTTGTTATCACTGTATGTACTGTATAACTCCATGACCAGCAGCTTGGCTCATGAACTGGCATACTCGTTTTTGCCAGACCCAGGGGGTCGGCCTACATAAGGCTTTGTCGGTCTGTCGGTCTGTCGGTCGGTCGGTCGGTCCCTCTTTTCCTCAGTGTCCCTCTTTTCCTCAGTGTGCCTGTGTTTGCCTCTGACTGCTCATCTGCCCCTCCCTTCCCTTGCTCGGCTGATTGCCTTGAGTGCCGTCACCTGTACGGGACCAGCTGAGTTGAGTTGGCTGACGAGCTGCTGAGACTATAAATTCCTGTGTGTTCATGTGTTATTTCAGTGCTGCAAAACATTTGCCCCACAGCCATACTAGTGAAAACAGCCCATCTACAAGCTCACAAACATTTCCAGCTGCTCAGCCTATAAAATCCTGTGTGTTCATGTGTTAGTTCAGTGCCATACTAGTCAAAACAGCCGATCTACAAGCTCACTACGCTTTGTTGCTGAGACTATAAAATCCTGTGTGTTCATGTGTTAGTTCAGTGCCATACTAGTGAAAACAGCCGATCTACAAGCTCACTACGCTTTGTTGCTGAGACTATAAAATCCTGTGTGTTCATGTGTTAGTTCAGTGCCATACTAGTTTTCATTGCGGGTCTGGCACAACCAGGTGACCTGGTCTAGTTTAAGTTATTTATGGGTCTATGTGCACCAACTTGTGCAGCTAGGCTTATGAACTGGACTACTAGTTTTAGTTGCAGATGGGCTATGTGCAATAACTAAGGATTATTGTTCCCAGTGACAGTTCTTTTGTGCTATTTATGCTTATTCAGTATATTTTCATATTTGTCTTTGTGCTGTGTTTTTAACTAACCTTACTGTATGCCTGTATGGGATGCCTGAATTTCCCCTCAGGGATTAATAAAGTAGGCATATCCCCCTATCTATATGTACATCCTAGAAATTTGTCACACAAAATGATGTTACATAGTGATGTTCAGATCTCTCAAAGTGGACCTCTGTTCTAATTTGCTTCAGGTTCTGTGGCTGGCCTGCAGAGGAGCACCAACGCTTCCAGCTGACAGTGGGCCAATACTCTCATGAAATGCCTAACCACAGAGCACTGTACATAGACATGCTACAAAGGCTCTTCCCACAGAAAACCAGAGAGCGGCTGGTGAGTCCTTTTGCCAAAGTTGGATGCAGTGTGTGTCAGAGTGCTCTGAAGAAAATTATTTGGTTTCCATGCATAAAACATAGACTCTTAACAAATGTTCTTGCATACAGATTATGCAAAACAGGCATGTACAACTGCAGGTCGCACGCACGCACGCACGCACGCACGCACGCCACACACACACACACACACACACACACACACACACACACACACACACACACACACACACACACACACACACACACACCACTGTCCCTGTAGCCCCACCACTCAAAAGTCTGCATCCTTTTTAACTCCCTTCTTCCTTCAGTGTATAACGCTAATGCAGAGAGTACCAGCCAGGCTCTCTTCTCATTGTAGTGCAGCATCAATCATGGACAGAGAAGGGGATTCAGATAGACGGACAGATACAACCACACAATGATCTGCACAGCAGACTGCAGGATGTGCCATGTCACCCTCCGTGGACAACTCCCTCACGCCACTACTGCTGCTCCCCATATCGCCATGACAACCGCCGTTCCCCCCCCCCCCGCCTTGACACCCTCAGACCTGTCCTCCTATCAGTTCCGGCTGGGTGCTACATTTAGAGTCCTGATCGTTCAGCCTCTGCTGGCTGGTGAG
The DNA here is from genome assembly GCF_963921795.1 of Nannobrachium achirus. Classification (NCBI taxonomy): domain Eukaryota; kingdom Metazoa; phylum Chordata; class Actinopteri; order Myctophiformes; family Myctophidae; genus Nannobrachium; species Nannobrachium achirus. The sequence goes on from NC_137829.1 coordinate 24,272,160, forward strand.
ACGGAGAGCTATGTTTTCCCGGCTCTCATCCCTCGACACTTTTCTTACTTCCCCTCAAATAGATACAGAGTCAATGGAGTGCTGACTCCCAACTAATTCAGCTATTAGTCACAATTAGGCCTGCTCACTTAACACAGGTAATCACCACAAATTGCAAATGGAAATAGCTGACGCCTTGTTCATTCATAGTGTGCACACACATGACTCCAAAGATTGTATGTGGAAGAACTAAGAAGAATTAATTTACATTTTTGGGCGGATAGGTAAATTATGTTTGTTGTTTTTTAAACGTGAGGTCTTCCAGAATTATCTAAATGAGATTTCTTAAAACGATTCCCATTTTCTACATAGACACCAAATGAATCCTGTCTATTTGGCAGTCGTGGGCTTTCCCTCGTTTGTGTTCTGTCAGTCAGACAAGCAGGTCCAGTGTCAATACTTATAGTTGGCATGGGGATTATAGAAGTCATGTGACCAATAATGCTTTCTATGGAGTCAATTAGGATTAACTCCTCCAATGTTGCTCTCACTTTTAAATCAGAGCATTGGATTTTGTTTTCTTTACTCTACAATCCAACTCCATCTGCATTCAATAATGTCTGGGTGATGATGATGTCGTTTTCTGCTGATATTGTCAGTCTTCCTCTCAGATTACCATGCAGGAGAGAGACATTACAGCACTGTTTGATTGCAGGATTGTTAATGAGTACATTGGTACAGCTCAAACCCTCCTGTATCCACTTCAACTGGAAAATAAAGACACAGGCGTGTTGAAAATGCTGCCTTTGTGCTTTGACTGTGAAGACGTAAAGTGCCATTGCTGCAGTTTAACATTGTCAATTAGCCACTTTTGTGATTTAATTGTCCTTCTTCGCCTCTCTGTTCTTTTTAAAAGAGCAAAGGGATTTGGCTTTGATTGGATTATGAAGACAGTTTTTGTTTCTTTCTTGAATCACAAACATTGAGAATGAGATCTGTTTCTCTAGCTATTCAAATCATGTGGTGTGTAAAAAGAAAAAAAAGTAGATAGTTGTTCCCAATGTGTGGGTGTAATTGCTTCAGAGTTTCTTTTTCCCAGTTGATAATTTAGATTTTGATCTGTGTCCCTGATGGAAAGTGTTGTGTTCTCTAGTGTCCTAGTCTAATCTATCAGAGTATATTATGCCCCCTGGTGGAAGTAGCCTGCTACAGTTTTGATGATGAGCTCATCATTACAACTAAGTGCATGGGATGCCAAACGCATGCCACAAAGATTTGATGGGACACGTCCTCATAACGTTCTCTGGAATGTTTGAAGATGCTCCAGGGAGGTGTCTTCATTTCTTCATCCCAGGAAGGATCACTCCATATGATCCTTCCTGGGATGGATCCCCCTGCAGGGGACTGTCAGACCAGGAGCTAAAGTAGTGCAATGCCACTTTAAGAGCACTGTCTTTACGCAGCAAATGCACTGCGGTACACATTGGCGCATAAGTACAATATACACATTATGTTATGCACAGAGATTTTACACAAAAGCACACATCAGCAATTGCATACTGCAGGGCAAAATTACATACATACACATTGTGATGAGGCCCATCATCTCACATATTCACTGATTTGCATTTACACACAAAGGTATGTACCTTTGTCCAGGGTTCCAGGCTCACCAAGACAGCGGTTAAGGAAAGGTTGAAAACTAAGAGACGAAGAGGGGACAGATCTTTGCGAAGTTCTGAAGATGTGCATAAATAAACAGGTTTTTGCTTGACTGCCCCTGGCACTTCTGTTCCTGGCACTTGTCAGCGTACTCGTTTTCAATAAAACCAGCCAGCCGTCTAATGCCTTCCCACTGTCAGTTAGCCGCCATTAGCCCATAGATGAATATCATTCCCTCTGTTCCAATGAAGCAGCCATGTGGTGCTGCCGCTGTATGAGTGCTGACACAATGATGAATAACTACAGGCAGCCCTCACACTCGCACAACAGAACCATTTCCCTTCAGGACATTTCACACAGAGAGAGGGGAGAAGGTGCATGTTTAGACCCCAACACAGCCAGAGTTGTGAAAATAACACGGTTTCTGCACTGATCACGCTGCCCTTCTATGTAGGCTATATATAAAAACATATCTAAATGTTTAAAACATTGGCAAAGTGAATGGCAAATCGAGTGTCAAAGTGAGTTTAATGTCGTTTAATGCAAGTTTGGATGGATGGGCTGTCAATGCCAGGACGTTTTTTTTTTTTTGCCACTCAGTAGACGTTCCCGCATAACTTCCGGGTATGATGATGATGTCACACGCATACCCTCTATTCTGTGGTGTTTATGGATTTAGGTTTGCATGATACGTTAGATGACATGGAATGTCTGAGGCCAAAGTTATACTTCATTGTACTGCCGTATGGCTCAAGTTTTTCAGTTATTTGCGACGAGCAAAGTATGAATTGCGCAACAGAATATTAATGAATGAACATCATTGAAATGAATTAAACAGACTCAGTAATAACTTTTGAGTGTCACTCATGTCACTTGCCGGACCTCCCCATCAGTGACTGACCTCCCCATCATTCTTGTTATGTTCCAGACGGAGCACGAGCGAACCTGGGCCAGGCAGCACTTCAGCCAGGCCCAGGTGAACGTGATAATCCAGAGCTGGCAGCGGGACCGAGATGCCCTACTGACCAGGGCCCTGTTGACACTGGAGGAGGCCGGGCTTGCCCACCAGGAGGAGCTGGAGCTCCACAGAGACCGCCGACACCAGCAGCTCATCTGCTCTCGCCTCAGGGGCAAAGTTAGTGGATATTATGTTGTAGACACTATTTCACCAAGCGGAAGAGGTGTCCCTTAGATTAGAATATATGGAAGTAGCCGAAAATCCCCTCCCAACGGCTGCTGGGTTTGTGCCCAGCGTCATTATGGCTCAGAGAAGTACTTATGTGTCATGCATTATTACTGGCAGTTACGCCACAGTACAATGCCTACAGAGCATCAATTCCTTCAGGAGCAGAATCTATAACTGCAATACACCCGCTCAGTGTTCTGCACCCAATATAGAGCCCTATTTCTTTGTATGGTAGAATCATTCACATTTGCTAGAATTGGGGACATTGCGCCGGTATCTGTGGTATTCATTTTGCTTTATACTTACCTCAAAGGTTCATCATGTCGCCTCGAGTGTGGAGGTGTTACTTGTTCTGTGAATTACTTGGTTGGGCATGCAGACAGATATGTAGTATATATACACACTGACAAGGCTGCTTATTACACCAGCCAGCCTGCCAGTGGCTCACACTTTAGTTGCCACTTGGGATGGGCTGTGAATGCAAACAAGCTAATAAGGAAGGCCTTGTGTTGCTAGCATGATGTAGCTGTCTCCAGGGTGTGTGTGTGTGTGTGTGTGTGTGTGTGTGTGTGTGTGTGTGTGTGTGTGTGTGTGTGTGTGTGTGTGTGTGTGTGTGTGTGTGTGTGTGTGTGTGTGTGTGTGTGTGTGTGTGTGTGTGTGTGTGTGTGTGTGTGTGTGTGTGTGTGTGTGTGTGTGTCTCTCAATCAACTAGAAAGTCAAGTAGTTTAGGTATTGTTTGAGGACGTTTTGAACCAAACAATCAGCTTGATAAATATGTAATTACTTCTCTTGTCATGTGGTTATGACCAGCATATCACCTATGTTAGGTCCTTACAGTGAATTCCCACACAGGGATCAAAGATGGCTTATATTATACTATTTTATTGAGAAACCAGGTCATACTGTAGTTTGGTAATGTATGTGTATTTAGAGCATTGACAGAGTATTGTTGTTACAGGCGAACATTTTCAGCTTTTCAAAAATGTTCAAAAAACAACGTGTCGCATCGCTACCTGCTGTGAGCTTATAGATCAGCTATTTTCGCTACTTCCGCACAACACTGTCATAAAATGAAGCATAAAGTAGGGCAATCATTTATGAGAAAAAATGTATAAACAGATAACAATGGAGAATCGAGATACAAGGTTTCTGTTCAACAGCGACAATGTTGTCGAATGAAATGCAATAGCAGGGTTGTTGCCAGGAAGTTTTGTTAGCCCTCCCACAATAGATAGATAGATACCTTTATTGATCCCACAGGGGAAATTCAGGCGCCAGGGCCAATGCAGCAGTACAAGTTATAGATAAAGAAGGACAAGATAGTGCAGTAGGTACAGAAGAATAACATCACAACATCAATGAATACACCTTCAACAAATATAAATAAAGTATACAGATGCATACAGTACAGCGATAAGTGATATACAATCATCTTGCCTGGTGCAGAGCAAGATACACTGTCAATATAAATAAAAGGAGAACAGATGTATACACTCTATGCAATGCAAACAGGAATGCTTGGGACATGAGACGGCATTCACATGAATTGACAACCACTTGGCCCCAATGTGTATCCATGCACTGCAGTCAATCGGAGATTAATTTGTGTCATTTGGAGAACATCTAATCTGTAAAATATGAATTCACTTCTTTAATTATCTGAAGTGAACCATGTTTCATGTACGTTTTAGCCCCAAGATACCAAACTTTCAACCTTCACACATGTGTGTGAGAGAGATAAAGGAAGTGCACACATCCATGCTTATTTGCTTGCGTGTGTGTATAGGGTCCCAGATGGAAGTGTGTTTCCAGCCAATCTTTCGTTTCAGTGCCTTTATCATGGCAGCACAGTGACGCGTCCGGAGGATAAGATGGATTCTCCTTCCATTCAATCTGCCTCTCTGCTAATGTTTTGTTTTTGCAGCTGCTGCCTCTGTCTCCTGTAGCATCCCAGAGTTGATCATGATTTATTGACCACCTCTCAGATCAACTATGCTTTTATTGCATTCTGATTGCATTATGTGAACTGTAGGATTTTGGCAGTGGATGGTGCTGCTGTTGGCAAGTCACTGTTTTCCAGAAAAAGAAAAGTACTTTGTGAAAATGGTGTTATAACTCTATATGCATTGTGCAGCTTGATAAATTACATTTTAGCGTGAAATGACAAATGAATATAACTGTGACTACAACATGTTCAGCAAGTACAGTAACAGTTAAATATGACAAGTAAGATGCCCTAAGGCAGAGAGCAGCGTTCGGATAAACGGCATGTTAAGCCTGTGAAAGCCACAGCCAATCAGCGACACGCCACAGACCCATGTGAGTGAGTGTTACACCATATGTGTTACTTACAACTTTTTGTGATCTGCCTTCATGGATGGAATCATAGACATAGAAAGGTAGACGCCTCCTTCGGCTCTGGTGCATATGCATCGAGGGACCAAGGGAATCCGTGTGCATTGCTTCCACGTGCGTCACACATACGGACGTTGCTAGGCCAATCGGAGGCAGGTGGGACCGGGTCTTTATGTACGCAGCCTGTAAGAACAGCTGAGCCGCGCAACATCGGAACTGGCTCTGTTGAGTTGAATTGTAGTCCTTGGATAAGTCCCGGAAAAGAATCGCTGTGATTGGCCAGTAGTCACTTGACTGGCAGCTGTCCCCTGGTTTTTCCAGGAAGTCCCGGACTACAATTGTTGCACGTCGCTCCAATGAACTGTAGAGGCGAACGAGGCATCTAGCTTTTTATATCTGCGGATGGAATGGGAGGGAGGAACTGAAGTCGATAGGTAATGAAATGTTGTGTATTAGCGTGACTCACTGACGGACGCGACGCACTGACGGACATGAGCTGGACTTAACAGTTAAATATGACTAGGTTCACCTGACCAGTGACAGCAGTCAAATATGCCTCATAGTGTTTGCATTTTTAGTTTTTTTTATAAAATATTTGCTTTAGATGGAGATCCAAATTGAGTTCGGCTATTTACAAATGGCCAAAATCCATATAGGGCCGAAGTGGTTAATGTATGTTTTGTTATAATAATCAAAATCTACAAAGTAACTAGTAACTAAAGTTTTCAAATAATTGTAGTGGAGCAAAAAGTAAAGTAAGAATACCTCAAACTTGTACTTAAGTACAGTACTTGAGTAAATGTTCTTACTGTAGTTACTTTCCACCACTGTGTCCAGTCTGCCTCCTCATCATCTCACCTCCTGACCTGTGTGCCAAGCTGGGCCCAGAGAGGAGGCTATTGGTGGAGGTGAGGGCCTAGCTTGGACTAATCTCTTAACCCATTTAGGCCTAGAATTATTTAATGAGTGATCCCTTGGAACAACATATTTTGAGATGGGGGTCCGCGGCCAAATACATGTCATTTTGGGGGTCCTTGACATGAAAAAGTTTGAGAATCACTGATTTAGAAGAAGGATTTAGGAGACATTTATAGAATCGGGTAAAAAATATTCAAAGACTTGTTCAAGATCTTTCAAAAATAGCAGATCTACAAGCTCGCAGTGCGGCACTTGGTACCGCGCTGTGAGCTTGTATATCTGCTATTTTTTAATAGTTAAAGCATAAAATAATGGTTAAAGTGGTTCAAATCTAAAGTGACACAGATTTGCGTTCAGGCCTAAATGGGACAGATTCTCTGAACGAAACAGAGAGGGCGCTGTTTTTCATTTGACTATGGGTTCTCAGATTCAGCTTTGACAGACTGACCTCATCAGGAACTGGACTGTGCGATGCTAACCGTTCTCCCTCTAGGGCACGTTATATGTCGTGTTCGGAGCCCCAGTTTAAATGATGTGCCAGAACCGGTTTGAACCTCTCTGCCTTGAAGGGCGAGTCTTTCCCACTGGCCATGACTTGAGCTCTGACCGATAACCTTTGGGACCTGCACAGATGGCTGTAGCTGCTGTGCATGGATCCATCTATATGGACACAGCTGATACTTATCATCACACAGCTGTTGCTATTAAACTTTATGGAGGCTTTTAGTGAAAGGTTATACAAAGAGAAGATAGATTCAAAACCGTGTGTAATCGTAAAAAGTAAAATGGAGGAGAAGATTACGGAATTTCTTAAATCATACCGTTTCTTGCTCCACTGTCAGGGTTATATGTGCAAAAGAGACTGTAATTCTTGGCTGTAAATCATAGGTATTGTAATTGGCTATATTTGTCCTTGGCTTTTAATTATAGACAATTCTTGTGAAAAATGACCATGGTTGTTCTGGAAAAAAATAAATCCTCCGCAGCTGCATTTATTTTGCCTCCCACAGACATCTCACTCACTCAGACTTGTTTGATGAGCTATTGTACATTTCACATTGTCGAATGAAGCACTTTGGTTATGAGTGACACTTTATAGCGATGCACTCAGGTGGGAAGAGGCCGAGTTGGCCACTAAGGTGACGGCAACGAGAAAGGAAGTGAGAATATAGTTAAAAAGAAAAATGATCTGTCATCCATCCATTTCAAAAGTTTGTTTTCTCTGTGCCTGTTCTTTGTGGTGTCAACAGCTACAGTTACATATTAACATGTGCTAAGCTAGTACACTGAGTACATTATCTGATCTGCATGTTCTCCCTGATGTAATCACAGTCTCTACTAGGTGAAAGCATCGCCTCCTCAGGTGCTGTGTAGTGCTGTGTGGGATGCTATGGCACGTTTCTGGCCGTTCTGGCACCCTGTATAGGCACAAAGGAGAACACATGCTCTTGTCTTTTAAAGAGGTAGAGAAATTTGCCTTAGAAATAAAGTTTTATTATTAGTATTAATATTACTGAGGCCACCCCAGTACTTTTGTCTCATTGCGCTGGGGGCGGCAGTGGCTCAGGGCTAGAGTGGCTGCTTGGCAACCAGAAAGTTCTGAGTTAGATCTGCGGGCTCCCCCAGAGTTGCTGTTGAACTGTCCTTGAGCAAGACACTGAACCCCTAATAGCTCCCGATGAGCAGGTTGGTGCCTTGCAAGGATTCCTCTGCCATCGGATTATGAATGTGTGCGTGAATGTAATGCACAAGCTCTGTAAAGTGCCTTGGATAAAGGCGCTATATAAATGCACCATTACCATTTATTTACCATTCCTCTATTGCCTCTTCTTTCTAAACTGCGCCCCCCCTTGACCTTTTCATTGGTACAGACCGGCTTTCATTGTACTCACCCGACATCCACACCGGTGCCATACTGTATACTATTGTGTTTGCTGCTTGCTTGCTTACTTACTTACTTATTTAAGTGCACATGGAGTCCTAGGCAACTGCTGAGGCTGCCGAAGCACCCCTCATGCCACCTGTGCACTGTAAAATCCTGAGTTCTCCTTTTACCTTGCTGAATTTGATCTTATTCAAGCCGAAAACCCGATACTAAGCTCTGCATTATCAGCTTGCCTGGAACATGTTCAGGTTCTGGTACCCAGCATTGGCCAGGTTATTGCGTGGTTGAAATAGGTCCTCTCCAACTTGTTAGTGTTAGTGTTTACAGTACTAACTTCACAAGCTGTAATGGTGCAACACTCAAGAATTGTTAAAGCGAAATATTCTTGTGTGAGATTATGCACAATGTGGTCACTCATTTGTTTGTCTGTCACTAAATGACCAGGAATGGAAAATGTCCAACCCTCAGTGACAGAAGACATCACAGTTACTTTACAATTACATTAACAAAGCCTATGAGGAAGAAAAGGATACGATTCTTTCGACATTGTGACATTTACAGAGTGGGTGCTTTTCTTTCTTCTGTGCAGCCTTGAAAAAGAATAGGCGCCTATTTTCTGTTGTTGAAGATTTCACAGAAAATGAGATTGTGATGACAAATTACTGTAGACTGACTGTAATAATAATAATTATTATTCTCTTCATGCTCTCCGAAATGTATTTTTTCATCTGCGTCTAAACAAAAGCGACATAAAATTAATCAGATCTAACCCTAACCCTAACCCTATAGATGACTTCACATTCACAGCAAACGACTGAGGGACAGAAAGAACAGTCTCCCCCAGATGCAGCAGCTGCTGACAGGGTCGTGCTGGCCATTGGGAAAAGCGGGACAACTCCCGAACGAATGATAAATACAAAACAAACGGTTTTGGACATACAAGGTTTCCACCCGATAACGACGAAATATAACTCATGTAATTGGCCCCCATTGGCTTGTCACTTGTCATGATCTGAAATGGCAAATCTTTGAGAAGCAGTAGCGCTATAGAGAGAGATCTCTCTCTATAGCACGCAATGAGGGCCTCTCCAACTCTTTTTCCCGGGCTGAATCAGGGACCCAGCATGTCCCTGGCTGCTGATGTGGAAGCTGCATTAGTCATACCTGTACGTACGTAGCCTACTATAAGGCGAAGGTTAAAGAAACCTATCTTGCATGGCTATAACAAGAGCTACATCTGGGAACTGGGCTGGGAACAGGAGTGCAGCCACTCCTGCGTGACCACCAGCAGGCTGGCTCCAGAGACAAAGTAGAAACCGACTCCAAGATTACTGGCACATCCTGCATGACACCACAACGATAGCAGCAGCTCTAAGCAGACTCTAAGTGTTCCACCATCCCTACAATAAGTAGGCACATGAGATGCTCCGTGCTATCCCTAAGTCTATAAACGCATGGCTGGCGGCATCTTGGAAACAGGAGGAGTGGGAGATGACCGGGTCAACAATACATCAGGGACCTGGGATATGCCGGTAACGGACCCTGCTGAACTGCCTACTGTATGTACTGGGGGTCAGCCGCTTCAAATCATCTGTGAGGAAGCGTGACTTGGAAGACACAGCATGCGAGTGCGCCATGTCTCAGCAGACTGAAAAACATACAATTTCACTTGCCCAGTTGGTTGCCCCCTATACAGACCACCTTCAGAAGCTGGCCTCTTCGATGTCTGAGCTTTCTTCTTCAATACTTCAGTTTTAAGTACAGTTTCAGATTACTGCATGCCACACACTGCACGTGACCAGATAGGCCATATACAGTACCAGCTCCTAAATGTACAGCCTCAAATGCAAAGCTAAAGTATTGTGTACACACAAACATACAACACAGGCACAAGAACGCACACACACACACACACACACACACACACACACACACACACACACACACACACACACACACACACACACACACACACACACACACACACACACAGTCACACACACACACACACACACACACACACACACACACACACACACTTGTCTATACCAGTAAGACTCCCTAATCGGGAGAATTCTCTCCACAAATAGGGCAAAAATTTGTTTTTCCAAAATGTTCCTGATCCATGTTGATGACATGAGTGTAGACATACTGTGTAGTGATTTTCGTGATTTTAGGGCAAAGTCTGTAGGAGCAGTGTCCAAAAATGTGTTTTTAAAAATCGGCGTAAAGGTGGCGCTATATGGGACAGATGCATGTTGATGGGATGAGTGTAGACATACTGTGTAGCGATTTGCGTGATTTTAGGGCACAAACTGTAGGAGCAGTGTCCAAAATGTGTTTTAAAAATCGGCCTGAAGGTGGCGCTAGAAGAGGGCTATGTGAGAAATGAGGGGTGGGGTCTCCGCGTTGCCTTGGCGGACGAATAGGTACCGGCCCCGGCTCTCCCGGACGCTCCTAGCCCGAGTTACGGCATTTTATGTGAGCTGCAGTGGAGGGGGTCCTCCACTGGGGGCGCCACCACTTTTGCATCCGTTCTGGAGCACCAGGAGTAGGTGGTCCCCAGGAATTCCCCGTGAGCAGCCCCGTTGGGGTGGTCATTTGGTCATTTTTGCACATTTGGTCATTTTTTACACCTGGGGGTCCCCCAGGGACCTGGGGGTCCCTGGAGCTCCGGGGGTCCTTGGAGGTTGTAGTTTGGCAGGTAAGGAGTGTGTGTGCAAAAGTTGGCATAGATGGGGCAACGGTTGTGGAGATATGAGCAGGGCAAAAGTGTGACGTGTGACGTATGAGTCATGGACGGACATTTTTTTACACCTGGGGGTCCCCCAGGGACCTGGGGGTCCCTGGAGCTCCGGGGGTCCTTGGAGGTTGTAGTTTGGCAGGTAAGGAGTGTGTGTGCAAAATTTGGCATGGATGGGGGCAACGGTTGTGGAGATATGAGCAGGGCAAAAGTGTGACGTGTGACGTGTGACTGACTGACTCACTCACTGACGGACGGACAGCCGGTGGAGGTTTTGGTAGTAAATGCGACCTACGGTCGCATTTACATAACCCATCTCTTTAGGTTTCCACCATGAAACACAAAGCTTTCTTATCTGGGCCAAAGCGGAACTTGATTGATGGTGTAATTTTAGGGCTAGTTATCCAGGGTTAGGGAAAACCTACATAATTTCTCTGCTTTGATTTCTAACCCTCTGCTGATTGAGCAACAAAGAATCCATCCATGAAAACCATTTAACTTTAAATTTGGTATTGATTCTAAACAAACGTCTTTCTCTTGATCATTTTTGCTGATCTGAACATGCATACAATCGTAAGCTTGCAGATGCAGATCTTGCTTGCTTATACAGTATATCTTTCCTGACTACGAATTGAAGTCGAGGCCGAATTGGCCCGAATCGTATGAAAGAGGTCTCACAGTACATGGTTGGTTCTACAGACTCCAACTTTCGCATGCAGATAGCTCAGATCATTGCCTACGTTCTTAGCTACGTTCCCCCCTGCCGTTACTGTACTTATTTTTCAGTAGAACTGCTATTCCAACTAATATGCCCATAACCTTTTATGGGTAGATCCTGACTACTAATTGAAGCTGAGGCCGAATTGGGGTTTGCATTAAAAGGTGCGGTATTCATTCCCTATTTACATCATTCCCGAGTATGCCGGTCCCCGACCTAGACGCTCGTTCGGGCGGCCGAGCTTCTAGTTGCAAATAATTCATACTTCAAATTCAGGTTAGAGGGAAAGCACATTGCACCATGGCTCATATGGAAATGCAGCTTAAATCCTTAAGTTATTATTCTTTTTTCATTTGATACAATCTGTTGTTTAATGAAAACACATTACCAATGCATCATAGTATACAGACAATATCATTTACGAACCTGATACTATATCACACTCAATTAAGTTTTCTTTTCTTTTTAAGTTGGAGAAGCAGAACTTACCATAATGGGTTTTTCCAAGACATGTTTTTTCCCCTTCCCCATATACATATCCTATAATATCCCATTAAGCTTTACAGTGTGCATATGGCTCTTGTGACCATGGCAGAAGAAATGAGTCATACAATTCACATGCTGAAATCAGCATTATGCACTGCAGGCTAACCATGCAACATTAATTCATTATACTAACATACTGTACCGTATTCGGAGCATTACTATAGTCAATGGAAATCATGTCTCATAGTGTTATGGCTGTTGAATCATGCAAAAGTTTAAATATACTGATATTACAGGAAAATATAACCACTAAAACACTTAAAAACTGTCTCCTGTCCTTCCAATCATAGAATATTTACTCCTTTTTATGAACCAAAATGGAAATCAGAATCACAATACATTTCAAGTCATTTCTGTTGGCACAGGGACTAATCATAACAAACACAGATGCACCATTATATTCACACAGTTGTGGATTTGAGACTTGGGCTTGAGTCCGGCTCTAGTCAAAATCGTGACTTAGGACTAGTCTTTCAAAAACCGGATGACTCGAGAGACTTGTTTTGAAGGTTTTCCCCAATGCTCGTGCGAGTTTTCTTCTGTAGTATGTATTTTAAAATATACCACAATCACATATATAAACACAACTATAATGATGGCCTTTCAAATACTGAAACTGTTCACTGTCATTCAACCCTAACGTCAGTTGTATGCAGTGCAAGAGCCAACATTGATCATCATGGGATTGGAGCATTTAAAAATAAATGGTATATGTCAAAAATACTCATATTTTAGTCATCTGAAATGTTTTAGTTTTAGTCTATTTTTTTTTTCTATTCTATTTTTGTACGATTTTAGTTGACTAAATCTACAGTTGAAAGATTTTTTGTGGGTCTTGATGGCAGAAAATAGCAGATCTACAAGCTCACAACGCATTGCAGCGCGACAAGCTTGTAGATGTGCTATTCTCAGAGTGCAACTCCTGAGCACCTGAAACATAAAATTAGTTGTCTTTTAGTTCTACTTGATCTCTTCTCCACTAGTCCCTCCCTAACAACATTTTAGTCACAGTTTAGTCACAGTTTAGTTTTTATTTGTAGATGGAATTGTCAATATATTTAGTCTTAGTTTTAGTCATTATAGCTTAGTTTTTAATTATTTTTATCCCTCCCCCCTCCCTAAAAATCACACATTTTTGTAACGTATCTTTCACCCAGCGCCAATTGCTTAGGCTGTAATCCTTGGTGCTACTCTCCCTCTGCCAACCTGGGGAGAGCCCTGATCTGAGCCGCTTCTTATCACCTGACAGGGGTGAGTTCCCCCGGTAGGACATAGCGTGTGGAAGGAACACATTATTCCAACCAGTTCCTTTCATCTCCATCAGGCGCCCCGGCTGACCAGAGGGAGGCAGTACAGACTGCATGTTTTTTGTGAGGGTACCTACCCTAGGGGACACGGAGAGAACATGCAAACTCCACACAGAAAGGCCCTTTCACCAACCCCACCTAGGGTATGGGCACTGATGATGCAGAGGAGAGAACATGACCCCAGCGCCCACAGCGTCCCCGGCAGGAATTGAACCCAGACCTGCTACCAATAGCTGTGAGGCGACAGCGCTACCGACTGCGCCACCGTGCCCCAGAAATTAACACTGTTGACATGACCTTAAATGTACTCTGTAGCACAAGGGAAGAGGAAGACATCAAACATATAATTTTCCAAACTCACTCACGCTCTAACGCTCTAACGCTCACGCTTATCTACGTTTATCTATTCACTCGCTTCAGCAACTGATCCCAAAGTTCACATGGTATTGGCCATTAGCATTATACCAACGCTGACGGAGCCCGAATTTCATTTCTCCCAAATTAAAGCTGTTTATTAGCGTTTTCTACTGTCTGTTGCCAGGGTTACGGTCCGTTCCTCCAGGCCATGGGATCTGTAGCCCCACACACACACACACACACAGCTCCCTCTCTCACAGTTAGGAATGTGCATTCTCTCTCTCTCTCTCTCTCTCTCTCTCTCTCTCTCTCTCTCTCTCTCTCTCTCACGCTTTCACCAGGTGCGTTTGATGTGTGTCTCATCTTCCAACGGGTATGAAAAAAAATGTAAAATTATTTGTATCCATCATAAATATACACTCCTCCATGAGCTGCTCCTTACATTATGATGCTCCCACATATTCTCACGCACGCACCAGTTACAGTAACTTTCCCCACAACCCACACTCTGCACATATTTTGGAGCACATATCGTCGAACGGGTAAGGTCTAGTTAAGACAAAGCTCTGAAGGCGGCAATCCACACACATGAACTATCTCTATATTCACATACTGTACCCTCACTGGCATGGGTAAACTATTCAACTATCTGAAGTAACCTTTACCCATCCCCAGCACTCATTCAAATGATTATAGGAAGGATTGACCCCTTTTAACTTCATGACACTGGGCATGGAAAGGTTCACATACAGCAAAATAGCCAATGTACAAAGCTATTTGTTGGTATTTGTCAGCTAGGCACCATGAATGATTGATTTGATGACGCTGCTGGATGGTGCTAATGTGTGCTAGGCCATGTTAATACGCAGCTCTGTCCTGTGGGACTGCTTAAGCTTTCCGCTGATAGATCGGGCTGGTTGAAATGCAACACTTCAATACACACCCTGCCGCAGGGAGCCCGCTGCATAACATACCTGTCACTCACGCCTCCAAACAATTGGTTGATTGTTCATACGAGTGTGTGTGTGTGTGTGTGTGTGTGTGTGTGTGTGTGTGTGTGTGTGTGTGTGTGTGTGTGTGTGTGTGTGTGTGTGTGTGTGTGTGTGTGTGTGTGTGTGTGTGTGTGTGTGTGTGTGTGTGTGTGTGTCTGTCTCACAACTATAGTTTAGTCAGGAACATTTAAATTACTCAAAAGTAAGAGTAAAAGTAGAGCATTTAAAAATTACTTTAAAAGTATCAGATCAGCAGATCTGTGAATGAAGAAAGGATCTGACTGACAGCTAATTACAGCAGAGGCGGGCGAGTCATCCTATAGATAATAATCTTTACTGAAATGATCAACATATTAAGGCTGTATGTATTGTACAGTAAGTGTATTTGTGCATAGAATAGACACTCCATGTGTGACAGACAGTCAGGGGTGTCACACTAAATTCTGGGCCCTGGGTACAAGGATTCACTGCTGGGCCCCCATGAATGTTCTTCATAGGGGGGGAGGGGGTTTAACTCATTTAGACTGGTAACGCATTATTGTGTGATTTAACTATTGAAAAATAGCAGATATACAAGAGCTTGTAGATCTGCTATTTTTGAAAAATCGTGAAAAAGTCTTTGAATATTTCAAATCCTTCTAAGGTTTTTTGAAAAATGTTTCTATGTCAGAAGTGTTTTCATGTGAAGGACCCCCAAAATGATATGTATTTGGCCACGGACCCCCATCTCAAAATATGTAGTTCCAGGGACCCCTCAGTTGCAAAATTTGAGTTACAAATGTTTGCTTAAAAATACATATATTCAAAGATTTGCACACATTTTAACGACTTGCACTCGGTGCCGCGCTGTGAGCTTGTATATCTGCTATTTTTCAATAGCTAAAGTATAAAATAATTAACCCCCCCTTGTGACACCCCTGGTGACAGTGTTTCTTGACAGGGAAGTGGTGTTTGTTGTAGGGTTATGGACCACGGGGAACAGCCCTGGTGCCGTTCAAGCAAGGTGTTCTACACAAATGGTGTTTGAGAGGTTGTTTTAACGCCTCTTTCAAAAGCTCACATCGCACTGTGGCACAGTGGCACAACGGCACAATGGCACTGAAACTCAGCTGGATGCCTTTGTGATATAGAGAGCCACTGATGGACAATAACCTCTCTCTGTGTGTGTGTGTGTGTGTGTGTGTGTGTGTGTGTGTGTGTGTGTGTGTGTGTGTGTGTGTGTGTGTGTGTGTGTGTGTGTGTGTGTGTGTGTGTGTGTGTGTGTGTGTGTGTGTGTGTGTGTGTGTGTGTGTGTGTGTGTGTGTGTGTGTGTGTGTGTGTGTGTGTGTGTGTTGTGTGTGTTTACGTTCAGTAACGTTTGGATTACTTACTTGGCCTCGTGTAAAGGGGCCCTAACAGTGTATTTATTCTATTGATTGCGGGGTAATCCAAAGTACAGAAGGTAATTAGCGTGGTAGTGATTGGGCGACTTTATTCTTCTAGATAAACAGTGGGATGTCACCGCCCCAACCCTGTGTGTTCACATATACAGCTGCAGCAGTGGCGTGCCCAGCAGGAGGAAGTGGCGAGGCTGGAGGCGGCGGTGGCGGAAAGACGACAGGAGGAAGAGGAGGAGAGGATGATGAGGGAACAGGAGAGAGAAGCAGCCTTCAGGTCACAGCAGAAGGAAAAGGTAAAGCCAAAGACCATATTCACCGGGCAGCCATGTTTTGCTTTGAAAATGGGGTGGCATTTCATTAACTGTTTGCACTGTTTTTACTTTTAGACATATTTCTTTCCCATGTAAAAAGAGGTATTATCATTGTGGGCTCGCTGAAAGGCGAGACCAAGTATGTTATACCAAATCTTTATAGGTCAAGTTTATTCTCCGCAAAAAAATGAACGACAGTACAAAGGCAGGGCCCTTGGCCAATGAGGAGCAGCGTTCTAAGTGACATCATCATTTATAGGTTACGTTTATTCTCCGCAAAAGAATTAGCGACAGTACAAAGACAGGGCCCTTGGCCAATGAGGAGCAGCGTTCTAGGTGACATCATCACCAACAAGTGCGACCTGATATAAATAACAACAACATGTTGGCTCGAGACCAGTATGTTATATCAGTATGTTATGGTGTTATTGTCTCTAAATAACAACAACACCCACATGAAATCTTTTTAATTATGTTCTCACAAATCTTTATATACTCAGGTTATTTTCCTCAAAAAACCGACAGAACAAAGGCAGGGCCTTTAGCCAATGAGGGAGCAGCGAGTCCACACTGTTTCGTAGGAACAGTATTTTCTAGTTATGATTATTATGATTGTCTTATACTATTATAATTCGAGAGGGGTCCCCCTTTTCGTTGATGGCAAGCGCAGGAACACTGGAACACTCAAAATCAACTGGGTTTTCGCCCACAATATTCTCCAGAGGCATGGCCACGGCATAGGCTTATATCTTTCCCACCTTCAATAGACTTACATGATGTTTAATTTAACCTTTTGCATAATTTTCATGCTTCACAGGACATCACAATGTCTTCATGCTTCACGTGACATCCTGACAATATAATAAAAATCACTTCTTTGTGGTATAATTGCCTTGTAAACTAGTTTTAACTAGTCCTTACCCGTTCAAAGATATGAGCTCCGAAATGATGTGCAGTGTGTGGGTTATGGGGTGTGCACTGTGCACACAGTATATGAGGGATGGAAAGTAACTTTCTGGTGCTTGCATGATAATATGTAGGAGCATGAATGTAAGAAATACCCGTTTCGTTTAAAGGCTACAGAGATACTGTGTACCGATCTACATGACAACATCTGAAAGAGGGCCAGCCAACACCCCCCCCCCCCCCCCGCCCCCACACACACACACACACACACACACACGCACGCACGCACGCACGCACGCACGCACGCACACGCGCGCACGCACACACACACAGAGCTGGTTAAACATGTTGCCCCATGCTAGATGCAGAATAGATATGCCTCATGCTAGATGCAGAATAGATATAGATACAGCATAAAAATGCTAATATACAGCATACGATTTGTGAAAGTGACAAACGGGCTTCACAGTTGTGTCAGGTGTGTTCATATGCTAATGGTGATGCGATTTCAGATCAATTGCTCCAGCCACTGAGGAGAAACGCTGTGACAGACAGACAGACACTCACTCAGACACTCACTCAGACAGACAGACAGACAGACAGACAGACAGACAGACAGACAGACAGACATTCGCAAAATTATATGTTTGATGTTATCATTCTCTGGATTCCTATGCTGCTCAGTGTTGTCAGAGATAAATGGATTACCTGCCAAGTGAATGTGTGAACACATGTCATGTCAATGACATGTGTTCACACATTCACTTGGCACATCTTTCAACGCTCATCCACAAACCATCCAGCATGCATGGAAGGATATATTTATGAAGTACATGTTTACATTTCAGTGATGACATACAGGGAAAAAAACAGTAATATACCCGAATCCAAAGCTGTTTCTAAAATAAATAAAAAACACATTTAGCCCCAGTTCTCAGAGTGTGGCTTGCAAAACTAACAGCTGTCATTTAAAGTATTCAAATATTTACTGTAATTAATAAGCTTTTTAGAGGACTTGATGGCCACTTTTAAACATTTAAACAACACCATAAATTATAATAAACTTTTTGAAAGTTTGATGGTATTTTATTTTACATAATTTTCAAACTGTTCAGGTTTCGTTGTGCTGGAGTGTGTACCGGAGTGCTTGTGTGTCCATTTAATTAACTCTGTCCTCAGGGGTTCTGCCAGGAGAGCATGTGCAACCTGAGATGCTCTCTGATTAATGAGAGCATTTAGGCGGCATTGGATTCCATATAATTTGGCACAATGGCCTGGCAGACAATGAAATATCATCTCATTCTCTCTCTATTTACTCCTATCTGATTTCGGTGCTGTCAGAATCAATAGGACATGAAGATCTTTAAGTTCCTCCCGAGCCGTCTCACGGGGAGCGCTGCCGCTGTTATTGTTGGCGCTAACCGTTCGTTGTCAATCTTTGTGGATGTTTGCCTTCTCCTCAGGTGAGGCACTTTTATTTAAAGCAGCAGAGGAGGAGGGAGGAGCTGGAGAAGAGGGACCAGGAGAGACTCGCCCAGCTGAGGGCCGTCATGGAAGAGCAGGCTCTGCAAGATAAGGAGAGGTGAGCGTTGCACCACGGGACCTGCCGCTTCAGTTGCAGCTTACTGCGTCAAGGTTGCTAAAGGAGAACCCAGACAGTACTACAGCAAGCAACCTCCTTCATAGTGCATGAAACATTCATTTATTTAGCCTTTGACTAGTGGGTTTATTGATTTAAAATAAAGAAATCCCTGGCAAGGATAGTTAGAGGTAGACCTTGCTTGTGGAAATAAGAAAGATAGGGTCTCTAGCCGTTTCACTGGCACGATTCAATTAGCATTTCTCTCCAGTAAAAGAAACACACACACACACACACACACACACACACACACACACACACACACACACACACACACACACACACACACACACACACACACACACACACACACACACACACACAGATACAAGTCTACTTTTCCTCTCCTTTTCAATTTGCCACAGAGCCGACCGGGCCTGAAATTTTGTCATTTTAGGGGCAAGGCCACTTGGCCTTTGGTGTTGTCCATTTTTTATGGCACAAAGGCCAAATGCCAGGGCAGGAAGGCCATCAAATAAAACAAGATTTTAGTCTATTGAAAGAATTAGTTGAATTTAAGGGTTAGGGATGATCACCTAATCTGCAGTGAAATAGATAAATGATGGTATTTACAATCTGATCCATGCTCAGCACTGCACCAATCAAAGTCACTGGATTGGTTTAAAGATGGGGACTCGGGGTAGTTAAGATTTCAGAATCTCAACAAAAGACACTGGTGTCTACATGACAAGAAAGAGACACTGGTCGGTGTCTACTGTCTACATATTGATAAGAAAGGGACAGAGGAGAAAGTGGTACTGTCAGCTGGGGCATTAAGGCCACTGTGGCCTCAGGTCATGCCATCGGTTTGAGGGGCACAAGGTCAAACTGAGGGGCAACGGCGGCCATGGTCTTCATGGCCTTCATGAAATTCCTGCCCTGGCGCCGACTTTGAAAACCACTGTACTGTTCATCCATGCCCTTCTGAATAGTCAAATCCATTTTCTCCACCAACATGATACAGTAGATTATGACGATGAGACGGGATGCTCAGGCCGGTGAAAAGGGGCCAAGAGTGAGATGAGGATGGTAGAGGAGCTACTGCCTGGGGGGCATGATGTGTCAGGAGAGATACAGTAGTTGGTGATCTTGGTGGTGGAAGGACGGGAGAAGGGCTGATGTAGGTCTGATGTCCTCTTCTTCTGTGCGGCCCCTTAGGGTGCAGTTTCGTGAGGGGATGCTGCAGCGTCGCAAGGAGGAGAGGGAGGCTCGACAGCTGGACTGCCTCAAAGAAGAAGAGCAGAGGCAGAATCGTCTGGAGGCTCTCAGGAATCAGGTGGGCCATTATACACCCTTAACCTTTTCACCTGCATTGACTCAGTTCACTTGCCACGCTGGGAAATGATTTAGACACTTCCAAGTTGAATTGTGGTGCCACTGCCACCTTTTGGTGGAAAGTAAGAAGACAGTGTGGTATCAACATTAATGCAATCTGGGAAGGAACCCATCATCAAAGAAAGGGCGACGCCCACTCAGTCTGTCTCTCTTCCTTTCAATGGCATAGCCATCATTGACTCTGTCTCGAGAGATTGACATTAATGTCACAATATTGAACGCTTTCTTATTCATTTCAGGTGGCGGTAGTGGCAGAAGCAGACCCAGGGAGGATGATGGGACATACGGAGGCTTGGAGGAGCCGGCAGCGTCTCGAGCAGGAGGAGTTTGGGCTGCACAAACCTCTGTATAGCATCAACACGTACACAGACACCCAAGTGAGCTATTGCGAGGCCTAGAATCAACCTTTACCATATGTTCTCATGATTTCACAACACAAAACATGACACAATCTTGTGGCTGTTCTCCCCACAGTACAGTATGTTTGCAAGCTACCTAGCTGATAACACTGCACTGCCCTTTCTCCAGAGAGAAGTATAAAATGTGATATAAATGTTAATGGAAGTATAAACATAAACAATGTAGGGTCAGACCAGCTCAGTGGCCTTGTGGGTTAGTGTCCGCGCTCAAGCTGGGGGCCACCTGGGAGGGGAGGGGAGGGGGAGAAGGACACAGTTGTCAAAAACAAGTAAATAGCCTTTCATTCAAGTTACAACTCTGCATTATTCTAGTCAAGAGTAGGCTTATTTGCTAAATAAATCAGGTAAAATGAATGCCTTACTAAATAGGTTTTAAACTGAGGTTTGTTGTCAGCATCATGTGCACTGACTGAAGTGCCAGTGTGTTCTGCTTGTGGAATCATTCTTTTTTTTTTTTAGATTTGTTTTTGGGCTTTTATGCCTTTATTGATAGGACAGTAGACTGACAAGAAATGGGGGGAGCGATGCGACACGCAGCAAAGGTCATCCTGATCGGGAATCGAAACGGCCCATGTGGCAATGCCTAAGTGGTATGCGCCTGGACCAGTAGGCCAGCGGGCACCCCGTGGAATCATTCTTATGTATTTACCTTTAATGATTTGATGTATTTCTATGGACCTGAGTCTGCTAATAAAGAGACGGAGGTCGGGGTTCGATCCCCGGCTGGGTCATACCAAAGACTCAGGACCCAGTGCCTCCCTGCTTGGCACTCAGCATCAAGGGTTGGTTTGGGGTCCCTGCGACATTCTAGTATCATGTCCAGGGGATGTACTACATCAAGCTGCCGCACACTACAGAAACAGGGGATAGGCTCCTGCCCTATGGGCCTCATAGCTTGGCAAGGCTTAGTACTTAGACCAGGTGTGAGCAGTATGAGCACTGTGAACAGTATGTACTGTTACTGTATGCTCTGATGAGACATACACATACCATATGTATCATCTATTGCTAGAGTTATACTTTATTTATCACTCACTCATACCGGTACAGCTAAATGTTGTGTGGTATTGAACTGGTTATGATACAGGTGTGCACATAGACATTGGTACTATACCTGTAGGTGCATATGTGCAAACAGCAAGAACACAGAGTGATGTGTGCAGTGCTGGATATTGTTTGGCTGAGAGACTGACACATCACACACTGGGGTGAAATTATGCAAGTCACGCAAGTCACTTGACTTATGTAAGACTGACCACAACAATGTTTGACTTAGGTAAACCTGTCTCTCAAATGAACCTTTACACTGTCAAAACCGATCAGTCGATCAGTGTACACTAGTGCAGAGGTTCTCAAACCTTTTTTGGCAAAAGGCACCCTTGTAAATAACGTTTTCATCCACAGCACCACTAAATTACATTGTTACTTTACGGCACCTAACATTTACGTAAATTTGAAAATATTTCTCCCTTAGATACAGCATGGCATGAGGAAAAATCTGTTTCCATTATGACAGAGTGAAAATAACTTTAACTCCATTATGACAGAGTGAAAATAACTTTAACCCCAGTATCCCTATTCAAGGGGGAACAGTAGTAACAGGCAGGATTGGCTCAGGGGTAGAGTTGCAGTCTTAGAACACCGGTACCCATTTTGATCCCGGGCTCCCCCAGAGTTAGGTTCGAAGAGTCCTAGAGCAAAACTTTGAACCTCTAGTTGCTCCCGCCGGTGGTGCCTTGCATGGTTCCTCTGCCATCGGTGTATGAATGTGTGTGTGAATGGGTGAATGTAATGCACAATCTCTGTAAAGCGCCTTGGTTAAAGCGCTAAATGCACCATTTAACATTTATGTAGATTGAAAAAGTACACACCAAGTACAGTGCAAGTAATAAGTAGCTTATCAGAGGCTCTATGGTTAAACAGAAGTGATATTGATAAAATCCAAAGATTATCAAAGTATCCTGCGGCACCCATGGACTTGCATCACGGCACCTTAAGAAACCCTGCACTAGTGTATGAGATGTTTGATCATCACAGCAACTGAAAGCACATTGGTTTAGTAATTGAATACTGAGTAATGGCTTAAGAAAGTGACTAATCAGTCATTATCATTAAACTAAATAAGAAAAACCCTCATCCAATACCTAACCCCAATGATTAATCACTAACAAACACTAACTCACTAGAGCAGGGCTACTCAACTTAAGATGGCTCAGGGGCCACTCAGCGAAATACCAAAAGTCCAAGGGCCGCAAGCTAATTAAATGACAGTCCTATTTTGGACGTTTAGACAATGATTTTGTAACACACTACATGACTAGTCTAAAAATTAAGGAAACACAGAAATCAGGCACATTTATCTATACACATCTATAAGGCTAAACCTCATTGAACAAAAAGATTGTCATGGAATGAATTATGACATGATAAAGTTTATTTTTCCAGAATAAACAAAATAGCAAAAAAGTAATATTTTTTTTAAAAAAGGGTCTTGTATAAAACAAGACAACATTTGTTTGTTAGGGGCTTTGGAGAGAAAAAGATTTGTCTAAAGATTTTTTTATTGGTATGACCGTGGCGGTGGCAGGCCGCATAGACATGATGCTGCAGGGGCCGCATGTGGCCCACGGGCCGCAGGTTGAATAGTGCTGCACTAGAGTCTAGTGACCGCCGGTGACCGTTTATTCTAGTGACTAGACTAAACGGTCACCGGCGGAGGTGCACCACTGTTGCAACCCTTGCTGCTCCTGCTGCTGATGTTTTTGTACGTTTGTGGGGCTGCAGCAGGGATGGGAGCCCAAGCCAAATTTCACTTGTGAGACAATAAAGTTCACCTTGACCTTGAACCTCTACTGTAGAATATGGAGAAAAACACAAAAATAGGCCATAATAATAAGAGTCGAGAGAATGCAGTATGGAAAGAATGAAGGTACGGACTGTGTATTGCCTGCTTTTGTTTTTCCATAACATTACATTTTTACTGTACTGTATCTGTGCATATAGGAATTGGCTTATATGATGTCCTGATCTGTTTTCCAGATTGTGTCTGACCCAAGAGTGCGAGTGGAACAGGCTCTTCGGGAAGCAGGCCTCCACCACACCCAGTATGCCAAAGAGGTTTTATCTGGTATCAAACCCACAAAACCGCCGAGACGGGACACTATGGGGACACTAAATCAGCATTCATGAATTATTAATCCAACTCTTGCAAAGAAGCTATTTTTTGTAGCACATGGAATTTGGTAACATTTTAACTTCACAAGTGTGTAAAATGTGTCAGTCTGGATGTAGTCACTGGACAGCACAGAATAATGTAATTGATTTCTACAGCTGCTTAGTAAAACATTTAAATTATATTGTTTTTGTATCATGAGAAAACCCTACAATCTCTGTCATCATTGAGAACAATGTACTGTATATGTAAGGAAGAAAGGCCTTGAGATCTCTGGGTGGCTACAAGGACCCAGCTGAAGATTGTAAAGGACTGTATATTTTCGGGGGGCGAGCGTATCACGCTTGAACCTAAGATGTCCTGATGGCAAATTAAGGTTGCCCAAAGTCAAGCAGCTAACTGCCGTCATATTTGTCACTGTAGTCCTGTAGGTTAATGATGTTCGGAATTCTATAGAGTTACTTACTAACTCTGTAATTACTCTGATCCCTATTCTCAAACTTTCAAATATAGACAGTTTCCTATGAATAAAATGTCTTCATACGGATTACTGTCAGTATTTTGTGTACTATTATGTACCTTTGTGTTTGCGTTTGGCATTGAATGTTCTACACTGATAACCAAGGAAGTAAATTACAATTTAGGGTATCTTGTAATTTTCTACATATTTTAAGGAGGAAAACGCATTATGTACATGTCAGCTGTAGTGGATTGCAGAACTATTTGTGTGAAAAGCTAGGGTGCACCAGAGCCATGTCTGATTTACTATTACTACAATCATTTATTCCATATAAAGAAGACTGTAAAAGGACTTATTTGGGATGTTCCTTTTAGGCAGGGTGTTTAACTGTACTTGTACTGTACTACATTTCTATTGTATTGACAATACTTTTACTGTGTCAAATAAAAATATTCAATCAATATAATTAACCTAATGTGGCAACTGCAAGTGGAAGCAAAGGTTAATGCTAATTCTGTAATATATCAGCTGATACATTTGTACTTCAAGCTATAAGCTATCCACAAGATCACATGTAACACTGACTAAGTGGATGTATGACTTGTAAAAATTGTGATCAAATAAACTAAACTAAAAAACTATATCAGCTCAATACATTGTGGGAAGATCCACTTTATCTGCAACATCTGCATGCATCTAGGTAAGTGTTTATGATCAAATCAGAGGCCACGAGTTAATATTGTTAGAACACATTTTATTTACTTTAAATTATATGACAGTCATAGCTCCATACATAAGCAAAATATTAAATATAAAAACATACAATATATAACAGGTAACATACTTTCTTTGAGCTTCAAAGAAATCACAAATCACATATCGTTCTTACAGTAACCATGTACAGAGCTAAGTAATGCACCTTATGAACATATTAGCTATCTACATATATCTACATATTATCTACATATTCGTCAGTCATTGCTATATACACATTCTGTTGTTTCTTACAGCAGTATAATGACGTCTCTTGAATTCACTCCATTGCTGGGGAGATACATGTTGAGTTGAGGCAGGGGGAGGTGGTTAGAGTTAAGGCTAGGGAACTTAGACAATGTACCCTAGGCGTTTCTTGATGAAGTGGGACACCAAGACCTGAGGTCTCTGCTGGTACTCCACCAGAACATCATGAGGTGTGGTGATCTGGTCTCCATCTAAGCGGTTTAACAACGTAACACAGATGACGGCCGCTGAGGAATCAAGAAAAACAGGATGTCAGTAACTTGAACCAATAACTTGATACTGTTAAACAGGACGGATATTGTCGTACTACACAGTGAAATCCTCAGCGTTTATTTAAATCAGAGAATGTATAATTGGAACCTTGGATCCTTATCCATTTGGTTCTATTTGTAAACCCCCTGACAGCAGGACAGGTTGTCCTGTCAATATGTTGCAGTCAATATGTCCTGTCAATATGTTGCAGGACGGTTGTCAATAATTGTGTTGCAACATGTTGTGAGCTTGTGCAGCTGCATTTTTATGACATGACAAGAATGGGGTTCAAATGGTTACGAAGAAAATGTACCTTTGAGGTCACAGACTGCACACATTGCAGCGAACACTGTGGACTCCATTTCAATGTTCCTCACTCCGGCCTCATGGGCTTTCCTCAAGTACTCTAGTTTCTCTTCAAGTGAGAATGAACAGAGCGCCCCATCAAGTCGGCCTTGTCCTAGAGACACAGCAGAGGTTAGGTCAATATGGTAGCAACAACCAGCATGAATTATGAGCCTGATGGGATCTAGCTGGCGTACCACCAGAGAGACAAGTGGATCACTCTATGCATGGTGAAGTCTGGAGTGTTAATTATTTAACTCTTGAGTGTTAAATAATTGTTAAATTAACACTCCCATGTTGTGTAATTTTACAAATGGTGTGTGTAAAAGGATAAAGTGGTTTACCACCTGCTGTTTACCTTCATAGAAGTCATGGGTGCACAGGGTGTTCCCTATCACTGTTGGGAAGTCTTGGAGCTCCGAGGAGCACTGTAGAAGCTCATTGGCTACACCATCATCCAGCTGAGTGCTCCGGGTGATCACCTTACCCAGAACCACCTGCTCATACTGAGCCCTGAAGGTGTAGTCCACCGCTTTGTCTGTGACCACTACTGTCCCTGGAGCCAGACCTAACAGGGGAGAACGTCAAGAAGATAATTGACATGGTGTTGTGTCCACAGTGATCATATCTGTAGTACGGTACCCAGACCAGTGTTTACTTGGGCAAAAAAGCATGCAAATTTACTTTTAATATGTAATATGTTCAGTATTGCTTTAATTAAAAAGTAATGAGCTATATTACTTTCAGTGACTTCCATTGCCAAATAATGCAAATTTATATTACTTAAAGGAGTAGTTCACCCACAACATGACTTTTTTTCTATTGATTACTCATGCCATGGAGACTAGAGTTCAATAATATTTTTTGGTTTTTGTCACATTCCTAAGACAAAAATGTGATAACAATAAATTTTCCCCCATTGATTCCGGATGGTGACCCGTTTCGAAACGGGTCACCATCCGGAATCAATGGGGGAAATTTTACTCGAATCAAATTTTTGTCTTAGGAATGTGTCAAAAACCAAAAAATATTATTGAACTCTAGTCTCCATGGCATGAGTAATCAATAGAAAAAAAGTCATTTTGGGGGTGAACTACTCCTTTAAGCATTACTTTTACTCCATAAAAGATAGTTTACTAAATGAGAGAAATGGAATTACTGTGGAGAATGGCCACAGTAATGTTTAAAACGCTTTTTGGGAGTCTAATGTTGAGGGTATATGGTACTAGGGTATATCATTATACATACGGTATATATTTATTTAAATCAAATAGTGAATGGTAGACAAACTGCAGTTTAGGTTTCTGAAAGTAATGGGTTAATTGACATAGTAATTGTTAATATTACCCCATTTCTAATTTGTATAATAAGAAATATTTTATCTAATGTGTATCCCACCCCCAGTTACCCCCAAGACTGAAACAGTTGAAGCAATGTTCTTACCAACTCCTCCAGATGTTCCGAGGCGAAAGAGGACCACATCATGACAACGGGCATGGTGCAGCAGTTTGATCATCTCATGGAGCATGATGGAAATGGATGGGACACCCATGCCATGCTGGAAGGAAGAAACAGCAATTAGGTTAAAACCCAACACATAGCACACAACTTTACATTGACTGTTTATAACAGGAGTCACACGGTTGATCATTACACAACATAATCCTGTTGAAATGACCAGTGATTTGAACATGAGCAAAGTACGTCCGAACAATGGATGTTGCCGTTATGTGGAAAAACTGCATTGCAATAGCATACTTACGCTGATAGAAAGCACTGGTCCTACTTTGTACATCGAGTAGCGATCTGTTCCCTCACAGATATCATTGATTTCGTCCCTGTTGCCCGGCAGACCCAACTCTTGGTGCATGAACTTGGCAAAGGCTTTCATCCGATTTGCACTTCCACCAACACACACAAACTATGAGAGAGACAGAGGGATTTCTAGGATTTCTGTTGAAGATACTTTGAAACATGTTTCATGTTCTCGCACTCTATCCCACAAACCTTAATGTCTCCAAACATCTCAGGAAAATTGTGGGTCTTGGTGCTCAGGGCGAAGTGGTAGAGAATATCCTCTTCCATTGTAATCAAATGGGGATTTTGGCAGTGGACCTGTTGTCTTTGACACAGCATAGTAAAATATGTTAAAGCACAGCAAAATACAAGTCATTACACCGCCATTACATTTTCCAAAAACTATCTAGAAACTCACGGGTTGTAGATCTGATATTTTTGGCTAAAGTTATCCCTAGAATATGGAACCTGAGGCTCAAATGGTAAGACTGTTTTTAAAGGGCAGCCACAAATAATAGGCTAAGAAGAATCTAATTTAGAGCATATACTCACTTGATATATTCATTGGGATCAGTCCCCATGCAGTTTAATAGAATTGGTGCCATGACTGGATACGATGATGTTCAGAAAGAAAGCAATGTATTCAAATGTCTTCAAAAGTAGCTGGTGAGAATAAAAAGCTTGTGTCGCGCTGAGAGCTGATATAGCTATGACTGCCAGTCCTCTCTTTGGACTGATTGGCTGCAGAAGGAGGTGTACTGCCTGTCCTCAGCCAGTTAAAATCATTCATGACCCAAAAGGCTGCATGAGGTCTCAAATGGTAAACAATCGGCCCAGTTTCAAAGATAGCCTTGGTGTATGTTTAAACATCAAACGATGTCTGCAGGCTTCAAAACAAACCAATGCTGGGATTTCCGTTGGGTAATGTCTAGATAACCTATCAGCCATAACATATTTATGTACTGCGATGCCACTCAGGGATGTTGTGTTCAAGGTTCAAGGTGTTTATCATCACATACACATACAGGTAGCAACATTGCAGTTACATTTGTGTATACAGTGAGTACTGTGTCATCTTTCATAACAACTGTTTCAAAATGTTTGAGTTTGCATCATTGATAAATAACATGACATAACATTAGCAACGGTATGCAACACACTGCCATGTACCAAAGATATGTAACCACAAAAAAATAACATCACAACCAGGGACAATAAAAAAAAAAAAGACATTGGCTAACAGTAACGCTATGTGGATCATCCCTTTACAACTAAAACAAAACAAAAAAACTCCCCTATTTTCTTTTAACATAATGCATTTATTTATTTTCCTGATTAACGATTTTCTGTTTGGAGACACTATGTTGGGTAATTGATAGATTAATTAACCACAAATAGAATATGTGGAAATGCAACTGCATGTACTGTGAGCAAAATGTATTTATAAAGCACCTTTTTAAACTCCTATGTTTCCAAAGAGCTTAAAAAAATAATCATGATGCCTACAGCAACAGGAATAATAGTAAAACATGCATCCAATCAAACACAATGCATGAAAACAAATTTTAATATAGGGAAATAAACTAAAAGCCCTAAAAACACATAGGGGCTTTTAAGCCGTGACATCATTTTGTAGGCAGAGGAGAACTCTGCCCACAGAGCATTTTCTGTCCCTCGTTATTTCAACAGATCCGAGACAAAAATAACGACGAGTATAATTCTAACACTTTCCTTTCAACAACAAAGAGAAAAAAAATGTGTAAATAGTAAAAATAGTAAAAAGATTCACGGAAACTGGGGGCAGAAATTCTCCTCTGCCTACAAAATGATGTCATACTTAACAGCCCCATACAAAAACACAAAACTGCATCAGACACAATGGAAGGCCAGAGAAAAGAAAATGGGTCTGTTGCTTAATGCTATGATGCTGACTCGGATCAAATGAAATAAAAACACACAGTTAACATTTAACTTTTACCTAGTCAGGAGAGGGAATCTAGGTCATTTGGAGCACTGATCAGGCCAATGTCCTGTTATTGTTGATCTAAGTGCACAGAAAGAGGTGGATCATATCCGAAACAAAACATTTCATGAGAATGAATGTTACTGGAAGATGGATAGATTTGTTGAATACTGACAGCAAAGCATGTCATGACAATTTTACTCCGGTGGCTATCATCTTCATACTCCAGTCTTCAACTCTTCTGCTGGCAAAGACAAACACACAGACACACGGAGTGACTCAACCACTCAAATAGCTGGCTGCTCAAAATCTCTTGACGATGCAAGTCAGCAATTCTATCTTCTCTAAAATGAATTGTCCAGGTGCATATCACCATTAGTTCTAATCTTAACGGTAGTTGCATTATAATTGAATGCTTTCATTTCCATGATCTTAATTTCAAGTATGCAGTACATAAGTCAATATACTACTTAAAAGCTTAATTTAGGTTATATCATGGGTACATTTTTATTGCATATTTTGATGGATATGATTTATTTATTACTTTAATTGTATTTATTCAAAATTAGACCTCAAATCACTGTCATAAAGCTATACTTACAAGGCATAACAGTAATATTACTGTTAGTTGTGGTGGGTTCATCCTCCTCTACATAACCAAAGCTCAAAAGCTTTGCCATGTTGTAAGGGGCTGGTTTCTTGTCGAAGGATCTAGGAGAATATTTTAAAGGCAGTACAATGAACAGGAGAAGCAAAAATTAAGGATATTTAGTACAACCTTGTTTTTACAACCTCTTGCGCATTTAACATTGATCTATTCTGATTAAACATTTACAATTGACCTTGACACGTGAACCTCCATCCCCTGATAACATGTAGAAGACACGCAAAACCTGCCAAATGCCCATAACCTAGTAATCCAATTCTAGTAGCATTAGATAGATTGGGGATATTGGGACAGGTCATTGACTTTTACAAAATGATAATGGAACATTTGCACAAAGCAATAAAGGGCCAACTCAAACATTCTGCATTCCTGCTGCACATGATGTGCCTATGTGAAGCCAGAGTACTTTTGTGACTGTGGTTTCATTTTCATAAAAGAGATTCTGTATCTCAATTGGACTATTCCTGATAAAATGAAGGTAATAATAATAATGTCATAATCAGAACCCAGATCTGCAGTAAATCTATGTATGGTCTCGTCTCTCGACTTAAGACTTATGTTCTAAAACAAATAAAACATTAAATATCTATGGTGCTCTCATATTTAGCCTCTCATCACTAGGCTTTCCATATGGCGGAAATTAAATGAATATCTTAAATGTTAACAGAAACTGTATTTTTTTATGTCAACATTGTACTTGACATGACATATACTTTAATATAGCCATTTTAATGAATGCAATGATATATATGATATGTTATTATGATATATACCGTATTATGCAATGTTGGGGCAGCCATAGCTGAATGGTTTGATTCCAGGCCTCAGCAATGTGCTGTTTTGTGTTGTTGAAGTGTCCCTGAGCAGACACAAGACACATATCCCTAACTGCTCCTGAGCGCTACACTAATGGCTGCTCACTGCTCTTAGTTATAGGACGGGTAAAATGCAGAGGACAAATTTCTTGCGTGTGCAAACATAGTTGACAAAAAAAAAAAAAAAAAGGAGTGGGTCTAAATTATTATAATATGATATGGGCCTTTCGTCCTTACAAACATCTCTTCAATAACTGATGGATACAACATTAAATGAGCATGGGCCATCTTGTAAAATTCTGATTCATGGATAGGGCCAGTTGTTAAGAATCATTTAGATACCTTGCCTGAATGTAGGGTCAAATAAAGCCAACAGCGCCATCTTGTGATAAACTTACGTCTTCCTGAATTTGCTGGTCTCATGACTGTCAGTGGATAGCTGGCTTGCCATCTGGTTGTTAGGATCATTCTCCTGCTGTTGGGGGAAACCAATAACAACCAAACTAGTATCTGGTGTTTACAAATTATAAATATAACACTATCTATCAGCCAAATGCTTGAACATCTTTGGCTTTTAAGTTCTTCAAGACTCCATCGTTTGCAACCGTTCATAATTTGGATACATCAGGTACATTTTGTCCTGAACGATATTTATTATACCCAAGACTTTCATTTTGGAAATACATTTGTGAACATGAGACAAACAAGGCCCATGACTGATCTATTAAATGAAGCGAACATGGGTAGCTTAACAGTATAGCACCAATTGATCAACCATCAGATCTATTAAATGAAGCGAACATGGGTAGCTTAACAGTATAGCACCAATTGATCAACCATCAACTGTTATTTCTATAGGCATTTCCCTAAGCAATGAGGTTTACGAAATGAGATGTGACTATGACATCTCATGACTATGACATTCAAACACATGTTTCTGTTTACCTTCTCCTTGCCATCACTGTTCCGCTCCCAAACTGACTTGTTGTCTCCCCCAAAGGGGGCATGTAGACCGGCTCCAGTGTCTCTCTTCTCTTCGTTGTTAATTAGGCTGATGGAAAAACCAATAAAGCCTTCACTTTAACCACTTCAACCCTATAGCATCCCTATTCTGGTGTTAATTTTCAGTGAAAATAGATGATCTACAAACTCGCGGTGCATTGTAAACTCGTAGATTGGCTATGTTCTGTGAATATAGTAGGCCTAGTATTTAGCAGAAACAGAAACGTGCCTAGAATAAACAAGATTAGACTGAACACATTTAAGTTTATAGAAAACAAGAAATTACATATGTTGTGACTGCTTCATTCACTCTTGCTTGTTCAATCTGTTTGAAACAAGCAGAAACTAAAAACATAGTATCCTTTATATTCCTTCATCATGCACAATAGACAGTGTGGAGGTCTGGAGGATAACATGATAAAATTCACAGCTATACCTTGGTTTATCATCTGTGAACCACGTTGGAGGTCTGTAGGAAGTGGATTTTGAATTAACTACTTCCTCCGATTCCTGCCATAAAAGATCTGTTGTCGTGGGGAGAAATAATACATAAATAATAAAACTTTTAACCAGATACGAAGTAGCCTAAAAGGACCAACTAAAGGCATTGCAAAAGCATAGGATCATCATGGCTATACCTTTCAGTCCCCCTTGTTTTGCAAGTTTGACATATGGAGAGTCTGTCTCCAGGACTCCGACTCTGCGGCCACGGCCCTTCTCCTCAGGACCACAATCACCTGATAATCCAGGGATGTGAGATGACTGGCCCCCATTGCCATGGGACCCTGTTTTCAAGAGATAAATTAGGCTAGTATTTCTTCGTATTGTTCAAGTTATGTCAATCTGCTGCTACATTTCACCTCATATAACCCACGGTAACTTTATACCCCCGGTAGCAACATGACCCAATGTTTGAATGAATTATCTTTATTGGTACTTGCCATATGTTGCCGGTGGAAGTTCTGAATCCGAATTCATGTCCATTGATGTTTGTTATCTATTGGAAATGGAAAACAAAAACCCACCAGATTGTTAATATCGCTAACATCTTTATGCATTAGCATTTAGCTACCACGCATTTATCGTTAGATAAGCGTTATTATTGTGCACAATGTGCAGCCATTCAAAATAAACGAAAGTAGCCCCCGGGTTCTAACTACGTCACAATTTCACAAACAGCAACAAATATACAAAACTACTTTTACAGCTACTTCGTTCGTCTTTTACATACCCGGAGTTGATTTGAAACTACGACCAGGACGATGCTAACTCATTCAGTCGTACAGAGCTCTGTTTGACTTCAGTTAGTTCAGTTTGAGTTTACTGCTTGGTTGTGTGTGTTGCCGTAGGAACGGTCAGTGAACTGAACTCTTGCATAATAGAACTAGAATGGGTAGAACCGTTACGGTATGGTCTGTGACTTTTGGAGGACATAGAACTGGAATGGGTAGAACTAAAAAATAATAATAATGACATTTAAAAATGGGGAATGGGTAGAACCAGAACTTTGGGTAGAACTATTGGCCAAATATGACATGGAGACTTCAACAATGGACCAAAAATACTAGCCTAGGCCTATCTATTTCGATGATATTCTAATTATGCCTGTAGTAAGTAGTAGGCCTATTTTAGGCTGGGCTACTAGTTTACGATAGGTTCATACACTATGCAAACACAGCCAACCAGCCCAGCATGGGTGCAGATTCTGCAGAATGCAGATAGCTCTGACTCGGACTTAAAGCAAGGTGGTGTAACTTTTAATAGTAGGCTATATAACTGGTGAAATGCTAACCTGCCGCCGATGGTGAATGCTAACCTGGTGTGGTGAATGTTAATCACTATGCATAAACCTAACCCAAACCCTAACCCTATAACCTCAGTAAAACTATGCCTATAAACCTTAACCATAAATTAATCTAGCCCTAACCCTTAGTCGAAATGATGTGCCCTCGAAAAAGCGAGATTTCCCTGTCTACTTTTTGTCAACACATAGGCCTACTACTTGTTGCTTAACAAAATAAACATAAAAATAAGCATTATAAAGTATTTCTGGTGTTAAGCTTAGAGATGTTCTCTAGGACCATTTACAAATTGCAGACAGGTGCTATATGGCGGTTTTGAAGGAGGGAGTTACACTTTTTGTTGTGTTTATTAGAGGAGCATTTCACCCCCAGAATGACTTTTCTATTGATTACTAATATTTTGTATTTGTCGCATTCCTAAGACAAAAATGTGATTATAGTAAATGTACCCCCATTGATTCCGGATGGGGACCTGAATACATGGCCCTGGATGGGGACCCAAATGCATTGCACTAAACCGTCAGGGTAAGTTTACTATAATCAAATCTTTGTCTTAGGAATGCGACAGAAACCAACAAATATTATTGAACTAAAGTCTCAATGGCGTTAGTAATCAATATAAAAAAAAGTCAGTCATACTCCTTTAAGCCTTTTTTTCAGCACAGTGAAGTAGCCTAACTAACAACATTTTTACTAAAAAAAAGAAAAGAAAAAAAAAACGTTTAAAAGTTGTCCATGAGATATCAGCATACGTATAAGTGATATTACACTGATTTTATATCTGTTCTTGAGGTAATTGAGTATCCCCCCAAATCACAAAGACTAGGCCTAATTTGACCTTTGGGATACACAAATAAGTGCCCAAAGCACTTTGGCTTTGTAGGGCAGTTTTGTTTTTACACTTTTGTTATGTTTTGGAAAGGCATTCCACATTTTATAGCATAGCAATAGCAGTAGAAGTGTAGAACGAATTTGAAGTCAGTGGAGCTCCCTCTGGTGTTGTGCCTGTGTGAGTGACATGTGTGTGTCTTTCAAGTTGTAGTAGGCTAGTCAGGGGCCTTTTCCACCGGAAAAGAACCGGTTCGGGTTC
This sequence comes from Nannobrachium achirus, assembly GCF_963921795.1. Lineage (NCBI taxonomy): Eukaryota > Metazoa > Chordata > Actinopteri > Myctophiformes > Myctophidae > Nannobrachium > Nannobrachium achirus. The sequence continues at coordinate 24,307,182 of NC_137829.1, forward strand.
TTTCCCGCCTATGGGATGGCAACTTTCTTGTAACCGTGGTTCTTTCTTGGGAACTGGCCGCGAACCAACTTTTACGGTTCAGAAACAACTTGGTTCTCGGTGGAAAAGGCCCCTCAGGTAGCCTACATGGATACAACAAAGTGAAATTGGAATTGATTAAAAAGAGAGCAGACACAATTTTTATTGAAAACCCATTGAGTTAAGTGGGTCCTATAACTCACCTGAAAATATATTTTCTTTTTATTACAGAGCTGGAGAGACAGGGGGAGACCCGTTATTGAATTGAACTCTCAAGCTCTATCTTTTTAATACATTTTGTGTTTTATTTTCATGAAAATGTTGTCTATAGCACCGTTAACCAAAAAGACATATTTTATATTTTTTTCCCCACTTAAAATTTGATTCATTTTTCAAGAACAAAAGAACCAAGAGAAGACAATAGACAAACAAGAGACATCACACAATATTGCCAAACACCATCTTATATAGACAAATACAATTAAAATAAAAGGTCACTGCTGCTTTGCTAGTAGAATGTACACAAAATACAGTACGTTAGTCAGTTTAAAAAATATATCATTGTGCTAGCCTATGGATCTCATTGTGCTAGCCTATGGATCTCTCTACTCTTATCTTAGTTAGTTTGACAGGCCTGATGTGATTTCATCCCAATCCAGGTGACGCACACTCCCAGGGCCGTTGACGTATGCACCTCCATTCATGGAGCAACCGCCAGTTATCAAAATGTCACCTGGTTCCGTTCTGGGGCCGGTTCATGATCTCTACATAAGCTTTGAGGGCCCTGTAAAAGGTTGTTGGACCTGCTTGATGGGGTAGGTCCAGCACAGAATCTCTGGTGGTGGTGTTGTAATTCATCCTGGAGACCTGACCCTCATTGTCCAAATAGATGATGCAGGTCTTGGACTGAACCAGACTCGCAGTAGTCGTTGCCAGTGTCTGTGAAGTCCACCCTCATGGAGGTGAGAGAACGGAAGGCCTTGGGGTCCTCTCTCTGCATCTGGTCAGACATAATGGTTCATTAGTTTCTTGGTCAGTGCTGTTACAACTGAATTGCCCTCTGGAAAAATATCTTATTGTCTAGCTCATAAATAAAGTGTTTAAATCATGTTCAAAACAGAGTTTTTGACAATTATATTAAATTGATAATGTGCAGGTGGGACATTTGAAAACCTGCAAGTGAAAAAAAAGTAAACAAGGAATACAAGAACACTCACCCCAAAACATTTCCCCGGGTCAAATCCGGCAACCTTGGAAGGTCAGACCCTACAAATCTGGCTACCTCGAAATGGTCGGACGGACCCACCAGATATTTCTGGCCAGTGGCCACCAGAACCTACTTGGTCGCATTTGATGTCTCAGGAGTACGGAGACTATGCGGGACCGGGGGATGATTTATGATTATGTCCCTATCGGTACGTAACTCGAATGGCAATGGGTCGACTGAAGCGAACTTCGCAATGCTCGCCTCTTGTGGTTCAAGTCTGCTTCAGACACTGTCGGTGTGCCTCAGTCGTTTTAACTGTTTTATACGTTACTTACTTAATATTAGGGACTGTAGTCTACTCTGTTCTCACTGTGGGCGAGCGTTCCGCGCAAAGTGGGCAGAGTGTTCCGCCTCTGGGGGCGAACTTTCAGCAAAGAAAGGGTGAGTGTGTTTTGGGGTGAGCGTTCCTATTAGCTATATGTGATCATGTTTGGACACGCAACATTTTATTTAATGATGATCAAGTCACATTTACCCAGGTAGTTTTTTTTTTGTATTTCTTTTCTTTCTTTTTTCTTTTTATACACTTTCCAAGTTCATACTAGCATGTGTGAACTTAGGAATGTGCCCAAACTAAAAGTAATAAGTTTACAAATGCATTTGCATTTGAATCATTTCAAATGAATTGAGTTATTCAGTAAAGACCATGATAGAATACCTACTGTGTAATCCATTTTAGTAGTATTGGAAAAGGTTACACATATTATATGACTTTAAATGAAAATAGGCCTATTTGGTGGTGGACCCCTGGAAACCCCTCAAGGACCCACTTGGCCAGTGGTTCCTAAACTTCAGGTCGAGAGACTCGAGACCCAAAAGAGAGATTAGACGTTTTCCCTTCGTGCCCTTTTTAAATTCATGAAAATCTTAGCTTTATTAATAATGTATTGTTGATACATACAATGAATGCTTCTGACAAAAACTCACAAATGTGTTTAAAAAAAAAATCTTAGCTTTTGGGGGAATGTTTTTTGAAAATGTAGGAAACAAAACATTAAGGGACCTATAAAAAAACTTTAATAGTTGTGGGGGGCCACACTTTGAAAAGCAACGCCCCTAGCGGCGAAGCGTGGACCATGCGCAGAGGAAATGATGTGGTAATGGTCCTCTAATTACAGTGAGTTGCAAGGCAACTTCCTCCAGCGCAGCAGAGCAGAGCGCCAGCCAGGCAGACGCAGGCACAACCTCTCCGTGACTCCGTGTGCTATTATGCCAAGAAGAACTTTTGCGATCTCCAATGGAACACGGGCAAAGAAGTAACGTTATTACAACTTTGGATCAACTTTGGATTATGAACGTAGAGTGAATCTCTCTTCCCGACCGTCGTGTCGAAATTGACGAAGGACAATGTTTTCTGTACGCAGGCAGTGCTTTTTACACATCAAAACAAATAGGGCATTGTCGGTGAATCCTCGGGAGATGGCAGAGTAGTTCGACTTCTACAACTCGCGGACCCTTAAAAGCACCGAAGTATTAAATGCGAGGTAAGTTTTGGATTTTTTCTTTTTCTGCTTAAAGTGGGAATTCCTAACGCAATTGTTTGTGGCTATCCAGTTCGCTCAATTGAATTAGGTAGGCTACTCGAATCATTAATAAGCATTTGGGAAGTTTGTTTTATAGTCTTTGAAGTGTCATAGCCTAGCCTTCAAGGAATTCAACCTCTCCCTTTAAAAACATTTGCAAATCGTATGGTAGTAGGTTAGGCAGCATATATTATGCATAGTTGCATACTTTGCTTTCTAGTTTTTGATTTTCGCCTCCATATATTAGAATCGCAAAACAAAAAAAAGGATCGTCTACTAAGACTAAACGTGGGATGTAGCTCAAATAATAATAGCATATAATAAGAGTTATTGGTGATAGAGAAATGTATGCGTCGAATAAACTGACCCGGCGGCGGCGTGGGATTGTCTCATTTTCATGGTTACTTTTTTCGTTACATACTTGTGGTTTTCACGCTTAAATCGGGGCGACAACATTGCAGCTAGTTGTCACTTTTGTAGTTCTTTGTCATGCCAACACTACTGGGAGGGTCGTTCCTGCTTGATCGTGTCTGTCTCCATCCCACGCAGGGAACTAAGCATCACAATGGCCCCTGCACCGGGGAGGGGGAGAATCCCATGAATATTTAACGACATTGGTGAACACATTGATTAGTCTGCATGTATGGAGTAATCAGTTAAATCTCGCCATAGATTTTTAGATAAAGCTGGTGCCATGAATATTATTATGTAGGCTGAGCTCTGCGCAGACCATAAACTCAGCATACTAGTGCCTGTGCCATTATCTAAAATCATTTTAGGACAGGACAGGACGTGTCTCAAACTGAGGGATGGGATTCATAAGCCCCCCATAACAGTGCAACAGGAAACAGGTCTAGTAATGTGATAAGATAGCAGCATGGCAAACGTAAAGGTGTTGCTAGCACTGACTGGTGAGAGGGTGCAAACTTCATTAGCAAATGTGGTAATGCTAAACTGAAGGCATTCAGAGATGATTGCCCTGATTAAAAGGCGTGTGTGTGTGTGTGTGTGTGTGTGTGTGTGTGTGTGGGGGGGTGGGGGGGGGGGGGGTTGTAGATGTGTATACTTTGTTGTTCTCTAGTGTATATTAAGCACAACACAAAAACAATCAATTCAATTGCATCATTTCAGACTCTCCAGGGTCCAAAGAGATATACACCATAATAATAATAACAAAATTTAGGTTTAAATGGTCAGTTAGATTGGATTGCCTTGTCAGTGTTTTTGCTAGAACAGTTCTTCCATGGGCTGGTTGACACACCGTGCTCTTCCCTAACTCAGACCCATCCAGGTGACTTTTATACTAGAAAAAGGACCCCAATTGGAACAAGCCAAAGGCTTTCTTGTGGTATTTATCCTTTTAGTTGACAGTCAGTGTACCAGTGAACTGTACTGCCTTTTCCTATGCAAACCTCTAATAAAGTCTTCAATCAATCAACACTGAGTACTAGTTAAAAGTCCTACACCAGAGAACATACTAGTTATCTGGCACTATGCCAGCCTCATGGCATCATTAGGTCACTTTGAACCTCTGCTCTTTCTATATGGTTTTAAGAAGAGAACAGCCTTTGAATGTTTACTGCAAATTGCCAACTGGGTCTTACATATGTAACTCAGTAAATATTATTTAAGGTTTGGTAATGGTTGTGTGGCACTGACTTCTGTAATGATGTCTATGGGATCTCACCAGGGTGAATTTAGATGCCAGGGCATTCACACCTTGAATCAATGTGCATTAGGGTGGGGGTTAATGCTGATTACCTCAAGGTTGACACACCGATGTGTGAATTGTGGTGGTGAGTTTGAGTGCGGCCGTGAACTAGACTGTAGTAGCAATACACACATTTGGGAATATTGATTATTTATCTCACTTATGATGTGATTTAATTGGCAGGGGTGAAACGATTTTCCAAACAAACAGGATTGGGAAATGGAGAAAATATAGCTTGTTAAATAAATAATCACAGCTTGGTTAAGGGGCATGTTGGTCCATGGACAATGTGGTCATGTGGTGCTGTGTTTGTGTGGTTGGCTGGTGATCTGGAAGTGCTCTGCGGCGCCCTGTATCTGATTCCGTTCCCTGCCTTTTGAGTCCAGATTGCTTTTTGTGGGCGCCTGGTGTGCTTGGTGGCTTGCTTCCCAGAGGCTGGCTGATAGTGGTCAGATAGTGGGACGTCAGTCAGTCTGCGCTGGGACGTGGGTCAGACACCAGGGGTTCTCCTCGGGTCCCCTGTTCTGAGGCGAAGGCCACTAGCTTGATGATAGCCAGTCACACAGAAGAACCCTTTCTGATTAGCCCTCTCTCCTTCAACCTGTCTCTTATGGCTTGGCCTTGTCAATGTTTTGCCTTGGGTCAGTGGCTCTGTTTCAATCTGGGCTATCTGTGGTAACCTAGTCCTCAGAGCTAAGAGTTTATCTGTCCTCTTAATACATTCCCTACTGTGGGATAGTGGCAGGGTTTTTGTGTGATCATTTGTTAGCAAAATAATTAGTGCTTTAATCATGTTTTATGTGGTTTGATTTTTCCCTCTCTGAATAGAAATGTCATGTTAGGTAAGGTAACTTGTGAATGGGTTATTAAACAACTTTATTATTGAGTTCAAGTGAGTCATAAAGCAGCAAATAATAATATATAGAGATGTTACCGATCAATCGGCAATGGATCGGATCGGGCCGATCAAAGCGTGATCGGCGATAATCGGTGGTTTAGATCAAAAGGTAAATTCACCGATCCGATCCGATCGGTGCATCCGATCAACCAGCCGTTCAGTATGCCCACTTGAGGCCATTTTGGGGTATTGATTTCCACAGTGCTGACGGAATAATTAGTTACAGCTATGATAATAAATACATAGTAATGCTGGTAAATAACTATAAGGCAAATATATAAATGAATTCATGAGTGAATGAATGAATTAAAGTTAAAACATTAACATTTAGAAAATATAAATAATAACTTGATCGGTGATTGATCGGTATCGGGTGATCACACTTTTGTGATCGGTGCTCGGTGATCGGTTCCAAAAAACCTGATCGGACCATCCCTAATAATATAGGATTATATAATATGCTCAGCAAACTGCAGAACAGTCCTTTAAGATGAATCTGAGGGGCTGTTAACCTCCATACCAGAGGCCTCATCCAAGTCATTAGTACTTTTGGAGGAGATATAAGTTGGCCTCTGCGCATCAGATCCCTTCCGCAGCTGCTCTTTCTAAAGAGCCACAAAGTGTATAATTTTCCTACAGAGCCCTGCACATTTCAGAACGCAGGGGGCGAGAGAGAGAAGGGGGGAATAGTCTTACGAATAGTCCTCAGACAGCAATCATTTCTCTATGCACTGTAATTTGGCTGTCAATAGCAGCTGGCTGTATGGTTTGGAACAATGTGAGAGCTGAGAGAGGGAGAGAGAGAGAGAGGGAAGCGTTAGCTCCAAGGGGGGGGGGGGATCAGGTTACACACTGTCATTAACAACAGACTGCGCCTTGCTCCCAGACTGAGACGGAGATAGACGGCTTCAAGTCTGAGCAAGAGTCTGAGGCGCAGTGCACTACCGTGGAGGTGGCGCATCGGTTGGGGGGAGGGGCCAGATGGAGGAGATACTGTATGTCACTGTATATGACTTGTGTGTGTGAGAGAGAGAGGGGGAGATAGAGGGGCATTTAGAAAAGGGGGTCAATTGACTTGAGACTTGAGCGACAGAGTAGCAGTCTCTATAGATCCGTCAGCTGTGAGCCTAGTGGTCTGGGCTATTATATGTGTCTGAATTTGTGTGTGCGTGCCTTGCATGGCTTGCTGACACGTTTAGTTCTGTTTGGATTAGCAGTGAAGCGAAGCTCAATAAAATACAGATAAAAAAAACAAAAAACGCAGGGCACCTACATTGCCATCCTTGTCCGTCCATCCAAAACTATGGTCCCAAACAAGATATCTCAAAATCTGATAGGTGGATTGCCATGAAACTTGTTGAGCAGTGAGCACCATGCATGCTCCCTGGAGGATGAGGCCTAACCCTAACGTGCCACCCTGAGGCCAAAATATCAACTTTGCCCACAAGATAGCTGTTGGGCAGATTGCAAGATGAACGTAAAACCAATGGTCCAGTTGGGTGTAAGGAGCAGCACTAGTGCCCACTAGCGGGGCTTCTACTCTTATTTTGTTGCTTATCCCTATTTTTGTGGGTGTCGATGCAGTCGTGCAACGCAGTACTAGCCATGAAGCTGGCATGAGACGAGGGAGCAGGCTGGGGAGTAACACACACCATGTGGGATGATTTTGCCTGTTTCTGCTCATTGTTCCACTCCAGAACTGTTGGCAATGTTATTTTTAGTTGGGGGAGGGGGGGGGGGGGTCCTCCTTAAGCCTTTAATAATCATAAGCCGTATGTAGCCCAAACATATCACGATGAGAGGAGCCGTCTGGGACTGGCGGGCACTGTATTCTCAGCATGAGACAGGATCTTGGTGGGAGGGAAAGGAGACAGAGCAAGAGAAAAGGCTGAGTTTTGTGTGCTACACGTTGGTCCTATTTCAGCAACTGCTATGGTCCTTCAGCTCCCCCACTTCATCTCTTTGGGGTTATTGATTTCTGCTGTTCTGGGTTCAAATGTGGAGGTAAAGCAAGTGAGGACTGGGAGAGAGGAGTCTGGCGTCTACACAGACACACACACACACACCGTCACACATACATAAGTTATACTTAGGTGCGCGTGGGTGTCGCACACTGAAAATAGACAATCTGCATACAAGCTCGCAAGGCATCTCGCTGTGACACATTGTGATCTTGTAGACCTCCTTCGGTGTACAAAACAGCATGCGACCAAGTAAAAAAATCTGATCTGCACTGCTCCAGGCTCGTCTCCTCTCTCTCCCTGCTAACCCCAGACTACGCTGGAGAGTGGAGACAGTCTGCAATACACATTTTATGAGCACTTCACTCGGTTCAGTGGCCGTGCCTTATCGCTCAGCTGTTAGGGGGAAAGTTATGGCTTTGTTTTAGCCGCTGCCTTACTACCTTCCTTCCCCGGGGTTGGCCTCTCGTTTCGCTGTGGCCACTTTGTCTACAAAGTAAACAATGACTCTCTTTTATCTCCTGTGTGTTGTGGGTTGTAAATTTAGATACTTTTGAGATGTTGACCACTTCTGACGAGTCACATGTATGTGATGTTTAAGGTAGCCCAGTGACACACATCTAGATTGCCTTGTTTTTGTGCTATGGTCATGCTTACACTTAACTGATAATGACAGAGCAACAAAATATGTCCTACGTAAAAAAGGAACCTAAAATGCTCTTTAATATTACACATTTTGACCTTGTTTAAAAATGTTATGTCCTAATCCTGATAATCATCTTATACACTTACGCCAGGGCTTGACATTAACTTTTTGATGTGCTCGTCTGGATAAAAATGAGACATTTCACAGTAATTTCTTTCTTAAATGCATGCATTGAAATAGAAAAAATAGCAAATGGGTCGTCCATGTTCAATTCATTCAAAATAATTAGTTCATTGCCGTGAACAGGAACAAACTAGTTCACCTCCTGAAACTGTTATGTTGACGTTTTTCATGCCCCCCGTATAAAGGACGGGGGGCAGGCTGTTCCCACGACAGACAAACAGCGGTGCTGTTGAGTTGTTTTTCACTAGACTATAGCGCTACTGAACAGTGAACACGAGCAAATCATTTGAAAGGATCATTGCCGTGAACATGAACAAAATCGGTCTAGTTAGGGTGACACATTTGAGCGCAAACGAACAAAACTACTAGGCCTATTTTTGCAGTGTTAACCTATTATGACATGTCCAGAATTGGGACGTGACTCACGTGAGGGTTCATGTGGTTAAAACATTGACGGTAGGACAAGGACTGGCGGGGACTGCTCATGACTCCGACCTCTCCATAGTCCGACTTGGCGTCGGCAGTTTAGCTACTCACCAGCGTCGGCAGGTTAGCTACTCACCAGCGTCGGCAGGTTAGCTACTCACCAGCGTCGGCAGGTTAGCTACTCGCCAGCGTCGGCAGGTTAGCTACTCACCAGCGTCGGCAGATTAGCTACTCACCAGCGTTAGTTTTACTGAGATTAGGTTTAGGCATAGTTTTACTGAGGCTATGGTTAGGTTTAGCTGGTTGGACCAAAGGGAGGTCAGAGTCATCATGACATGTTACCAGGACTGGCGCTTGGTTTACATTTGGCAGTCACTGAAGAGTGACCATGTTCACCTTTCTGTCAGACAAAGTACAAAACCAATTAGACATTATCACCCTCTGAGGGTTATTGGTTTGATTCCTTGCTTGCAAATTGCAGCTGTCTACACTACAGTCACCATAACTCTCAATTAGGCAAATGCCTAAAACCTAAAATCCCCCGTCTCTTGGACCAATCTGTCTGCTTGACTGATCCTCACACTCACAGGAGGGGGTAAAAAAATGTTGGTAAAAGGTTCTACTGTGATACAAATCAAGGTGCTCTTTTGAGAACTGTCGTTCCAGCACGGTGAACTTTGCGAGAGGGTCGTTTTGGAGGAGCAGTGTTTGTGCATTCCTCTCTGTCTGCAAACATGGCTGAAGGTCACAAAGACAGTGTTTGAATTGGCCGTTTCAAGTATTTTTAATTGATGGTAGCCCGACAATGAATGTCTGAGTCCCATGGTGACCAATGGAGATGTAGTTTACAACAGTGGTTCTCAAAGTGGTTTTCGTCAAGTCGAGATGCCCAAATTGATATGCTTTTACTATTTAGACCCCCATTTGAATGCAGCTTCTGTTGCTGGGTTGCCGCATATACACAATAAAAGTCATACTTGCATCTTTTCTTTGAGCCCTAAAATTAAATGTGTCCAAATGTGGAAATGTAACACGGCTGCAAATTGATTCATTGAATAATCATCGATCCGGGGAGCTAGAAGGTCCTGGGTCGATTCTCGCTGGGGACGCGTTCTCTCTCCACGTCATCAGTGCCCATACCCCAGGTAGGGGTGGTGAAAGGGCCTTTCTGTGTGGAGTTTGCATGTTCTCCCCGTGTCCCCTTTTGTAGATACCCTCTATAGATATCTCTATACTGCCTCCCCCTGGCCAGCTGGTTGGAACTGGTTGGAATAACATGTCCCTTCCACGCGCTACGTCCATCTACATGAAAAGAAGCGGCTTGGACTCCTCATGCAAAGGAAGCATGAGGTCAGTCCTTTGCACTCCCCAGGTTGGCAGAGGGAGTGTTCTGGGTGAAAAAAATTGGTTACAAAAATTGTGGGATAAACATTTTAAGTAAAAATGATGATGATGATGATGATGATGATGATCATCAAGCCAATGCAAGAAAAATCTACATGTTTTCTTTTAAATAATCACCATCGAGTCAATGCAAGAAAAATCTACAAGTTTTCTTTTAAATAATGTACTAAATTGATTAGTCTAGATAATCACGTAAGCCCTACTTAATACTATATCATACAACAGTGATTATTTTATTAAAGTCTGTAATTATTTTTATGTAGTAAATCGATCACTTTGATTAACTGTTACACCCCTAAAATGTAATCAAATTTGTTCATCCAGTCTAGCTAATTTTCAGCAATGTGTGCTGGGCTCTCAGAGTGTCTGCTTGTATCTCTTTTGAAACAGTACCTACCTCTGTCATGCAATATAGCCAGAGGGTGTTGTATGTTGTCCTAAAAGGAAATCAAACTTGACACAGCTTTATGGGATATGATTAGAAACAAAAGGTTTGCTCAAGAATGCATGTGCATTTTGTGAAGGGACCTGGCAGCGATCCAGTGTATACCAGGGTGGTATTGGTGTAGTAGTCGGAGGTGGTGGTGGGATCTCAGCTGAATATAAAGCCATCTATTGTGTCTCATTACATTTGATCCAATGCGTTGTGTGTGTGTACATGCATATGTAGGCCCCCAAACTGTGGAATAAACTCCCATTGCAATTAGAACAGCAGACTCACTCCCTAGCTTCCAACATGGTCTGAAGGCACCTTCTCTTCAGACTCCGCCCATAGCACTTACCATAGCACTTGCCTACCCTAACTTTTTATGTTTTTAGATAGATTTTATAGTTTTTACTGAATAGGTGCTTGTTATACCTACATTTTTCTTAGATTAATATTTCTATGCATTTGATGTTGATGTATGGATGTATTACCTCGCTTATTGTAAATAGCTCTGGATCCTTGTAGAAAGTGTCTGTGAGAGGGAGGGGGTCGGGGGGGGGGGGGGGCACGTGCACAAACACGTATGAGTTTACATGAAGATGGAGGCATTTGCATTTGATTACATTCCTCACATTGTGAGGGGAGGCGGCTGCTGAATGAAGGGCTGTGAGATGGGACTTGGCTAGACCTGATGGGGCTGTGGATTCCACAGGGTCTGCTAGGGGGGCACAGGACTGTGCAGGGGGCTTTTCACTCCATCTCTTTAATCTCCTGTTTGATGAGGCCCTTGGCCAGGGAGGAGGGTTTCCATCAGTTAAATGAGCGTTTCTTCCCAATGCGTAGAGTTGGTGCAATTATGGCAGCTCTCCCAGCTGTTAGTTAGCTAGCTGCCTAGCATGCCTTGATTAATAGCGGAGGTCTCGGGCCTGGATTCTTTCAACTCTTTAAGCATCACTGTGCTGTCCCCCTCTCCATAGATCCTCCCGAAAGGTTTCTTTACACATGTAAAGTGTAATGTCCCTAAATGGCAGTACATCTGTATGAATGTGCAAATTAAAGGCAGTAAAAAAATAGCCAAAGCACAGATCAATCACAGAATTGAGTGCAACAGCACTGTGCAACAGCACTGGGTGAACTTGTACTTGATATGAAAACGACCCCTTTCCCTTTAGGGTTCAGATATGCTTATTCGGAACACAGCCTTCTCCATGAAGGCTGTGTCCTGCCATTATACTCCCAACTCTTGTTTGAATCGCAGCAACCGTTGTCTTCAATAAGATCTCAGGGACTCGCATTGTTCTATTATAACCCTACTTTAAACCTGTTAAAACCGGGAAAGCATCTGCGTCATTTAAAGTTTTTGCATTGGATATAAAAAAATAGCACATGTATACAAGCTCCCAGCACGTCACTTCATGCCACGCTGTGAGCTTGTACATCTGCTATTTTTGAACATTGCTAATGATTTTAGAAGGCATTTATAGAATCGGCCTGAGCCAAGTCTTAATGGGTTAACATGGATTTATTTTTCTCACCCTTTGTGTTTTGTGTTTGACTGTGGGCAGAGAAGCAGGTTTATTTTTTATTTTTTCATGCAGGGGAACACGTGTTCATCTGCTGAGATTCAGTCAGTGTGAGCAGTGTGGGTTGCCTTGCTGCAGTGAGGACAAGTTTTGCCCTCAGCTCTGTATTAACACCCACATCCACGTAGGAGCGAACCATCTGCGTGTCCCTGATGGCGCGCTAGCACTTTGGCTGTCTGGGTCTGGGAGACGGGGACACAAGCTCGCTCGGCTTGGCATCGCCCCCAGGTTCTCTGCCCCGCTTCTTACCCTGCCCTCCCGCAGAGTCGTCGCAGTTCTCCTTGATGCACATAGGGCTATTTTGTGCCATGGTAACTGTGCCAGCCTGCCAGCTCAGACACAGATTCCACCTCTCGTCTGCCTCCTTGCCAGCATGATGATGACTCAGCAGCTCCTGCAGGGCCTCCTCCCTCCCTCCCTCCCTCCCTCCCACCAGACAAAATAGTGGTTTGTCACTCTCTCCCTTCCTGACCTGAATACAGAAACAAACCAAACGATAGAGCGTCTATTGACCTTAAAGCAATCCATCTCTTATCTTTTTTTTAATTGATTGAATACTTTATTAGTCAGAAATGTAAATGGCATGAGGCACAGTCAGACATTAAGGCTAAAAAAATAAGTCCTGGGGACCTGTTTCCATTGTGCTCCTATGTATTCATTTCAATTCATCAACATAGCATAAAAAAAGAACACACCAACATATGTCATCAACAAATAAAAAACACTAAGTACAACGGAGAAAAGGGAAAAATCATTGGCAGTGAATGACACCTCCTTTCTATGGGAATAAAATGGCATTTGCCTCCCCCTGTGGAATCTGTGAATATGAAACATAGATAATCTGGCGTCTGGAGATCAGTATTGTAGGTGATAATGTTGACCGACAGTCGACACGTGTTTTGAGTCATTGCGTCTAATCGGTGACTAACTGGTGTCTGCAGGTGAGAACGTAATCAGAGTATTGAGTGGAGTGTTGAGTCATTCCCATCTAAGCAGCACTTTTCAACTTCTTAAAGAGGTCTGTATCAAAATTGCCCTCTGGAGTGGGATCACTGGAAACTACAACTTACTACTACTTACTACTTTAATTGACTATAAAAGTCCATTAACACTCGGTAAGGACTTTACTGAGCAGGTTAAGTAGAAATATAGCATCACAAAGGGCACTTATGTGGGATCACACATAACGTCACATAGCTGCATAGCCAATCTACAAACACAGAGCATGTAGATGTATTGCACGACAACGTATATAGGGCTTAAGTGGTTAACTTCCAAAACTATAGTGATTTCTGTCTCGAGATACTGTACATGTACCATGACATACTGTACACTGTACCAGGTTTTTTCCCACTCTTTCTCTTGAGTCTTCAAGTCTTTGGCTAATTCTTTGTTTGGCTCAATGTGGTTCTCATCTCACTAATTTCCAAGACCAAAGTCTCAGCAGAGCTCTGTCTCTGCCAAACCCCACCTCTCAGTTCTCTTCTTATCCACTGAGGAGTGCGATCTGTATTTTTGCTCTTCTCTGCTTCTTTCCCTCCTACAATGTTGCCATGATACAAAATATTGGCTCCGAAAATGGCAATTAACATGAACCGCCTGACCTCCTTGAGGTAGTGAGCGAGAGAGATGGAGGGGGCAACCGTGGATGAATGGGAGTGGTGGAGGAGACGAGAACATGGATATAAATGTAAATACATTGTAAATGGTGAACTTATAGTACCTTTTATCCAAAGCGCTTTACAGTGTAGTTTGCATTCATCAACTGACACACATTTTCATACACCGATGGCAGAGGAGGACGCAAGGGGTTCAGTGTCTTACTCAAAGACACTTTGACATTAAGCCAGGAGCTGGGGATTGAACCGGGAACCGCTGTACTTCCTGAGCCAGTGCTGCCCTCCATATCTAGCCGGGTTGTGATGGAGGTCGAAGTTGGCATAGAACTTAGTCATAGTCTGCCTTTTAGTCAAACTTAAAAAATGCAAGTTACACGAAAATAGGATATTGTGAAGAAAGTGATGCCAACCACTACAATGCCATGCAGAAAACATAGTTTTGCATTAGGTCGGCTATGTAGTGAAGTGGAGTTCATAGTTTACCTAACGTTGCATATTCTGGATTGCGTGAGGCAAGAGGAGGGACTCTGGGGTTTGAGGGGGATGAGGGTCTTGGGAGTACACCCTTGGCTGCATGTCAGTTCTGTGAACACTGCCAGAGAATTCAATCTGCTGGGATAGAGGGCTGCAGCACACACACACACACACACACACACACACACACACACACACACACACACACACACACACACACACACACACACACACACACACACACTCGTGTGCACACACACGTGCAGACGGAGAGCTTCAAAAAGATGTCTGCTCAGATCTCAATCGCTTCTGCAGATGCTGGCTGGCCCAATCATTTCTTTCTTTCTCTCTCTCCCCCACCTCTCTGTCGGTCTTAGTCGCGTTCACGAGGATCCTATTAGAATTTTCTTACATCAAGACTAGCTATGCATTCTGACTATGTATCCGCCAGGCAAACTTGTCAGACCGGCACCATTTTTTTAATTCTAAGCAACACGTGCCATTCCATTTAACATATTTCACAGTTTCTGGATTTGCCATAGCTTGGTTTCAGTCAGATAAGGTTCTCGGAACGTAATTTCTAAACCTGAGTTCTGGCAACCCATGGGAGGAGCAAGCGGTGCTGTTGCTCTGGAATGTTAAGCTAAGGTGATGACACTGCTTGAGCAACACAACACTGGCATACAAACACCTGCGCAAACGACAAACTGCTAAATCAAGCAGAAAAACTGGTACAGATTGCGTGGATATGTTTCTGTTGAAATATTTATGTACAACGTTGCAGGACATACTTCTGAGTTCTAACGTGACATACTTCCCCATTCATGGTTGGTTCTGACTATCATATCAATTCAATATACAGAATTTCCCCCGCGGGATAAATAAAGTTATCATGAAAATGTGAACAACCACACAACTTTTTGGAAAGTTTCAGGATGTGGAAGGTTATGAGTTACCCTTTATTAGTTAAAAAAAGAAAAGAAAAAAAACAACTAATGGGCTTCAATGCACAATCCTAGGTCAAGCATCCGAATAGCCTCAAATTGGTCTCTTAATAGGTGGATAAGTGCATCTGATAACTTGCAATTTAATTTGAAAGACGAGGGGAAGTGGAAATGAGACAGGAGGGGGATAGTGTGCCCCGTTGAAGGAGTTTAAAGGAGTAGTTCACCCCAAATTATTATTCCTATTATTTACTCACCCCGTGGCCGTGATGAGTAAATAATGAGAATTTTCATTTGTATAACCTTCCTTTATGGTGAATGAAGATTCCAATACTTGATTAATTGAAGTATATTGAGATTAACAGCAGCAATCAATCCTATATAAAAAATCTGGTTGTAAACATCCAAACAACGTTAATGCAAAGTCTCTCCCTGAAAACCGAAATATCCCTTTTTAAGTGGAGCCTTGTGATGTGCTGTGGTTTGCTAAGTTATGGAAGTTATTAAGAGTTATGGATCTCTCAACATGGAGAGATGGAGGATTATTATACACCTTGTAATTCCTCCTGCAGTTCATCCACTGTGTGCATCCGCGAGGTTCAAATCAAGGTTGATGAAGACGACGCCAAGTCTGACACAATCCCATTGTCGCACCTTCCCTCTGTCCCCAATTTCATCTGCCCTCTGGCTGCACCCTACCCTGACCCAGCCAGGCGGTCCTGTCAATGCACAGCAGTGCCAACCCTCCCCCTCCCCTCCCCCCAATGGGCACATAGAGTGATAGCGGACACCCTCATGTCCCACTACTGCTCTGTTCCTACTTTAGCTCACCACCACTTCTCTGCTCTCCCATGTCTGTGCCCACATTCCCTCCACACTGGTCCCATTATCTCTGCCCCGCTGCCCTCCGTTTGCCCCCTGGCTCTACCTTCGACTGTCCCTTCAGTGCTACCCGTGTCCTCACTCCAGCCCCCCCACCCAAAGGAGAAAAAAAAACCCTGCTGATTATCTCTGTGTGGCAGCCTCTGTTTTGTGCTCTGATTAAAGGAGCAGCATGTGGTCTGTGTGTGAGCGACCCGTACAGACGCCGCCGTCGGGCTAATGCTACCATTACGTGCTTAATCATTTATGTCTGGGAGATGGGCACAAAGGCTCGGGGGAAGAAAGAAGAAAAAACACAACATTGGGATATTTAATACACGCACGCACGCACGCACGCACACGCACAGCTAAGATAACAGCCAGTATGGCATAAACAGGGACATGTTGGGGGTGATTAAGCCTCCACAAAAATCACACGCTGTATTAGAAAAAGGGGTGATTTAATTTTGGTTGGATTATCTGTTTTGTTGTTGTCCAATGTGGGTTCCTCTGTGCTCATTGAACCTAGCGGGTCTGCCCAAAATCAGTCACGTTGACAAACAAACCAAGGAGGTTTCGGGAGGACATGCCTGCAGACGCATTAAATATTGACAGATCAGACTCCTGGTCTCTAAGCGATAGCATTTGAGCGCCCACCGCGCTGCGCTCCCCTTCTCCTTTGGTCTCCTCCTCCGCCTCCTTCTCATCTCCTCGCGTGTCTGTCTGCTCCACTCTGCTCACTGCCAAGCAGCCTGTCCCTCTTTCTCTAACACACACACACACACACACACACACACACACACACACACACACACACACACACACACACACACACACACACACACACTGGAAAACTCACATGCAGGCAGCCAATAGGAGAGCGCCAGTCGCCCCATTGCTTGCCACTCAATGCCTTGTTGCCAGGACAACAGGAAGGCATGAGACCCACTTTGCTTGAGCATTTTAAACTTGCTGTCGACTCTTTCTTTTTGGGGGGGGGGGGACAAGGAAAGGTGTCTCTCTGTAAAATTGCTCTGTCTGATGCTCTTAGATGGACAGTAAATCCAAGCTGATGTCCCCCGTAATGAATCTGTCAGTCTTTACACTTTCCTCACTGCGCGCCATCCCAAAGAAGGCTACAGTTGTAGTAAAGGCATGCATCTTGTGGGTTTAATGTAGAAGTTGCTGCTGAATGTAACATTTCAGATGTAACCATTAGGTAATACTTATGCTAGCTTATGTACGGTAGAGAGAACATTCTCTTCCCCTCGCGTACCGTGTACAAAATGCAGATTCTTTAGTGTGCAACAGTTTTCATCACAGTAGTAATAATGTCAATGATGTTCCACCTCTCTTCCAGGTCTGCAATAAAGAGACAGGGACATGTTTCTTCTGGTCTTCATCACCCTGGTCTTCCTGCCTTACACCAGCGCAGATGGTAAGCTGCTCTTCACAGCTCTTATTTATTCCAGCCTGGCCACAATGGTGACTTTTCGTGTCTCTCGGACGAGAGGGATTTGGATATTTTGACTTTTTGGCAGATTCTAGCTTTGGTCCCTACACTACACTACAGATACACTTGTACTGCAGACTGCAGACTGCAGAGCCATCAGCTCAGCTACTGCTACTATATATATGAAATTACATTGGGTACCTGCCATCAAGGAAGGGGGGCATCAAGTACATGTCTAAAGCATTTTTTGCATCATCATAGATTAGTTTCTTGTCAGTGTTGCATTCTCTCTCTCTCTGGAGCTGACAGGATGCACTTTAACACAGCTTTAACACAATATTCTGCATATGGTCTTGTTTTTTCCCTACACTAAACATTTAGATAACTTTTACTTTACTTATACTGTATAATATTCGTTCCAGATATGATCAGCCATGTGTGAGATCAAAGTGTTTTGAATATACAATTGTGTGTGTTTATGTTGTTTGTTTCCTTTTAGATAAGGGAGGTGCAGGGAGCTACGACTGCATATGTGACGGGGCGACTTGCGGCAGTGTGGAACGGTGTTCCGGCCAGCAGTGCTTCTCTGCCCTCGCCATCCTGAACGGCACACAGGTTCAGCAGAAAGGCTGCATTGTGGGTAACGGAGGAGAGGACTCGGTGAGCTGCGGAGGCCCCCCAGCCCCTGAGCTGGTGGTTGAGTGCTGCCATGGCGACCTGTGTAACATAAACATCACTGTGCAGCCACTAGGAAGAGGTGAGCTGTTCATCGGACAGTCAATACCACATGCTAGCATTACGAAAACATGTTTTTCAAAATGATGTATTCATGTAGAGCAGGGCTTGACATTAACTTTTTGAGGCACTTGTCCTATGGACAAGTACATTTCCCATTCACTTGTCCAGGCACAAAAGTCACTTGTCCGGATAAAAATTTCAGACTCGGAGAGAACAGGACAAGCCTTAATGTCAAGCCCTGATGTAGAGGAAAAGAAAATCCTGGGGGAATAAGCTGGGGGAAGAGTTACTTTCCCATGTCCTTTTAAATCCTTTGAAAACTAGCGTTGTTGACTGAGCTTTCAATCATGTTGTTGCCACTATTGCAAATCCCAATCGGGGAATGGACCTCTTCATATTGTCGTATGAGCCTTTAGGCCGAGCCTCACTTCAATAATACTTTAATCTTCTGTGTTTTTTCCATCTCAGTAAATGCCATTCAAATTGTTGGGATGATAATGATGTTGCTCTAATGGATTTCCTCATATCTGTCTGATTCTTTTCATCAGATGTGGAAGTGTCTTCCGGCAGACCGGTCCTCAGAGACCAGGAGTGCGTGTGCGAGGGGCTGGTGTGTGAGCAGGGCGACCGCTGCCTCGGTCAGCAGTGTTTCTCCTCTGTGACCATGACGGACGGGGCTGCCGTCCACCAGAAGGGCTGCCTCAGAGATGACGAGGAAGGCAGAGGCACATGTGCCACTCCACGCTCATCGGCCCATGTTGTGAAGTGTTGCCAGGGCCACCTATGTAACATGAACGTCACTGTGCAAGCAGGCACTGGGAAAGGTGATTTGTTCGATAGTTTTCTTGGATGTCATTTCACACAGACCTTTTCCCAGTGTCACTTTTAATATGGGTAGCGGTCTGCCTGTTTGTAAACACTAAACACAACAGCATCAAACTTTATCCCCATTATCTCCATTATTATTTTGGCCAACCGGAAAAAGCCAAACCCCACATCTACCCACTTTCCACTCCACAAGTCGTCAACCCATTATTGCTAACTCCCCTTGCCCTATCTACCCCTAACCCAGTGGTTCTCAACATGCGGTCTGGGGACCCGCAGAGATCCTTTAGTAGGTTCCTCCACCAAATGATTAATAGTTAAGAATCAAATGAACCCTTTTTGGGTCTGTAACTCCAAGAGTGCACATATGAACCCAAATTATGATTACTGAGGATTTTAGAGTGTAAACCTGGCTACAGTGGTGCTCAATGCATTTCTATGCATTTTTCTCCTCCAAGAGCGGGAAACAAATTCTTTGTGTGAGTAGAGTGTCCGTGCATGGCCAGTAAGAGCGGCTGCATTCATAGGGCAAAAGAAAAGCAGCGTCCATGCGCTTATGCTTGCACGACTGGTGGGTTTCAAGCTTAAACGCTTGAATTGATGAATTATAGCTTTTACCTTTTATTTTTTACTTTTCAAAACCCCCACAGAAAGCAAATGTTTACATTGATATGAGTGCAGGACTGGCTTTATCAGCTCTGTCTCAAGGTCTTAAAACTCCTTTTTCTTTAATTTCGTTTCAGAGGAGGAAGCCAGGCCCCTCGCCAAGGAGGAGCACGAATGTGTGTGTGAGGGCAGCTCGTGTGTGACGGGGGGGCGCTGCATGGGCCACCAATGTTTCTCATCGCTGACGATGAACGCAGGCTCCCTGGTGTACCAGAAAGGCTGCTTCAAGGTCTACGAGCAGAGCAGGATGACCTGCAAGACCCCGCCGTCCAGGGACCAGATAGTGGAGTGCTGCCACGGGCACCTGTGTAACTTGAACAGCACGGTGGAGCTGCCAGTCCAAGGTACTACACTACCCAGAATGCATTACATGCATCACCATCTGTCCTTTTTTCCATGGCATTTGTGAAACACTGCTCCATTATGCCTGGTGTGGGCATCAGCCTAGTACATCCTTTTTTAGATTTCGCCTCCATTCCAATTAGGAATGCCAATGAGGGTTAGTTATGCCTGTGTTTTAAGTCCAAAGGGATGCACATTCTATCCTCTCCGCTAAGGAGGACAACAAGCCAACAATCCCTCGGCCGTGAAATCGTCTTTTGCCGTGTCCATCCTCGCCAGCTCGCATTAGACTGTCTTTTGGGTATGTACGGTTGCAATCCAAGGGGGACCACAGAGGAAACAGAAAAAATGGAAAGGACAGTAGGGGAAATGGGAACGGAGAGGGAGGCTGTGAATATATTGTTTAGTCATGGTCCACTCACCCCTGTCCCCTCTGTGGCTGTCACGGCTGGCTGACATAAGACCAGAGGGTGAAGTCCTTGGGGAATGGAGAGACAAGAGACAGGCCACCATATGTAAAGTCTTTGTCACCCTCCCTCCCTCACCTCTCCCACCAGTTAACAAACAAACAAACAAACAGATGGCCAGGCTCAAAAGGCCCAGGATATCGCGCATTAGAATATATTTAATAGGTGAATGCAATCTTTCTTCCTCGTGTACATTTTTGGAGCAGACCTGCATCAAACAGTATTAGGAAACAGTATCTTGTTTCAAGGTTCTTGGAACACCATTATTGTTTGCGGTTTCTGCCATGGGGACAGAAGTATCCCATAAATGAGTATTTTCCTATAAATTGTTAATCATAAAAGATTCTACTTAAACCTCTATACTATCACTCCATCAGTGTCCATCACTCACTGTGTTGTATTATTTGACTAAGTAAGTACACCCATCAGACATTCCAAGTGGCAACAACAGAAGTTATCTGTAAATGCAATTTGACCCACATCTGCTATCAGATGTGCGACTCAAATGCATCCCCTCTGGCCTAGATGTGTTTGGTTCAAGACTAGCTAGCTCCCAGAGTGTGTTCGCCAGGTCTATGTATGAGGGAAAAAGAGTTCAGTATATGCTGGGAGAAAAGGGGGAGCATTGTCTGTGCTGGAGGCTGTACAGTCTTTCCCCTGGAATGTTTGGAGTGTGTGTGCGGTTGTCACTTCCCGAGGCTGGGCTCCGCTGCCTGGATGAGCTCTGTGTGTGTGTGTGTGTGTGTGTGTGTGTGTGTGTGTGTGTGTGTGTGTGTGTGTGTGTGTGTGTGTGTGTGTGTGTGTGTGTGTGTGTGTGTGTGTGTGTGTGTGTGTGTGTGTGTGTGTGTGTGTGTGTGTGTGTGTGTGTGTGTGTGTGTGTGTGTGTGTGTGTGTGTGTGTGTGTGTGTGTG
Organism: Nannobrachium achirus; assembly: GCF_963921795.1. Lineage (NCBI taxonomy): Eukaryota > Metazoa > Chordata > Actinopteri > Myctophiformes > Myctophidae > Nannobrachium > Nannobrachium achirus. Next base: position 24,328,529 of record NC_137829.1, read on the forward strand.
TGTGTGTGTGTGTGTGTGTGTGTGTGTGTGCCTTCCGTGGTTTTGACCGTCTGCTGTTATGCCCATATTGCTGCAGGGCTGTGTGCTGCTGGTCTGCGTGAGTGTGTGTGTGGTCCTGTCAGAAGGGGAGGAGGTTGGGGGGGGGGTAGGAGCTAAAGGGAGGGAGTGTTCGCTTCAGCATCCATAATTATCATCACCTGTCTTTATGACTCAGCCCAGGCCAGGAGGCTGTGGTTGACCTCTGGCACTGATTCACCTGACTAGTGTGACGTGGTCTGTGTGACACAGCATCCATCCACATCCAAAACACTGCTACACACCTTTTTAAGTGTGTGTGTGTGGGTGTGGGTGTGGGTGTGGGTTTGGCCATGGGATAGTCTTGAACTTTATTTTTATTTAACCACTAAAGCTGTACTAAATTAAATGTCAAAACTAGCCTATCTACAAGCAGCATCATTGTGAGTCTGTATTTTTTAAACATTGGACATAATGACATGCCCAAAATAGATTGAAAATGGCAAAAGTCTACATTTGGTCATATGATTGGTCTGGCTCTAGTTAGGTCCATTGATGTCCCAAGGCCAAGGTTAAAGCACAGGAGATGATACCTTTGTACAAACTCTGTTTGACTGTTTTGAAATCCCGTCTTAAAACAAGTCTTTATTAACATAGTATGAATGTTTGTGTTCTCCTTTTTCTTAAGGTCTTATTGATTTTATTATACTATTGTCCTTTTAAATTGGTCTTTGTTGTCTCCTCCAGGCCGAAGGCTTGGGGAGACTATGTTTTGCTCCCTGTCTGTGTCTGTGCGTGCGTGCATCCGTCCGTGCGTGCGTGCGTGCGTCCGTCTGTTACCAGCTAATCTCCGGCACTGTTGGCCCAGTACCTGACAGACTGTGGACACACACTCCCTGGATGCCAATTCAGAACCTCTGCCCCACATTTTTCACATGGGCCTGTTCTAGTGCCACCATGGGGCCGACTTTTGCAAAACACATTCTTGGATAGTACTCCTACAGATTTTGTCCAGAAATCACGCAAATCGGTAGACTGTATCTCTACAGTCATGTGATCGACATGGATCTGTCTAATTTTCCGTATTCCATCCTTGGCTAAGATTGGCTTCCGAAGTTTGCAGGATTGGTCTGTTTTGAACAAAATTCCTCAAATCACAAACACAGTATCTCGTCATGTGATCAAGACGAATCAGACACACACAGACGAATGGACAGACTGGTGCAAAAACATACCGGTAGTCTCTGGCCTAGCGGACACAACAACATAAAATACATGATTTTGACGTGTTGGTGATCTAATCCTAATGTAACTCTGTCTTGAGATGGCGGACTTGATGAAGTGTGAACACTTTACTCAACAAAGGTGTCTCTTCTCCCCACAGCAGATGAGCTGCCCAGCTACAGCGTGACAACCCTGGCCATTGTCATCGTGGCTCCTATCATCGTCCTCATCGTGCTGTCCGCCATCGCTATCCTGGTCTTCAGACGCATTCACCACAACCAGATGGAGAGGTTGACGGCGCGGGACGCTGAATACGGAACCATTGATGGCCTCATAGCCTCCAACGTGGGAGAGAGCACCCTGGCAGTGAGTAGGGCTTTGGCTGACTGTTCTTGCTCTGCGGATCATCCGTGCGAATAAATAAATATGTTTTGTATGTGTGATCAGGGGTGTCGCACCAAATTCTGGGCCCTGGGTACTAGGCTTGTCACCAGAACCGATACTTCGGTACCTAGTCGATGCCAAGATGTGACGGTACTGTACAGTACTGACTTTTCTACAAGTACGGTAGTACCGAGGTACCGTTGGTACCGAGATGCCAGATCTGGCCGCTTCTTTTGTGTTGTTTTTGGGCTGTAAATGAGCGGTTATCTGGCAACCCTCAACCTCTGATGCTGTGTACGTGACGACGTGGAGTCGTGGTCTCGTGGACTACCACGCTTTAAGGAGAAAAACAACAACAGGCAACATGGCGGCGCCCACGCATCTGCGTCGCCTTTTACCAGCAGCGACAGCTGTCCCTCCATTAGTTGAGAAGAAAAACTAACCAAAAGTCGCGTATAGTACTTTGCATTCGAGGATGAGCGGGGATTAATAGTTGGTCGTCAAAAAACCTGTATGCCGTCGTAACCGTTTCCAGACGAAAGGGAGGAACACATCCAACTAGCGAAACATCTAAAAAGACCGACATCCAGACTTGTACAAAGAATTCAAGGTTAGTGCATTTGAATTCTCGTGTAATCATTGTTGCCCATATCTAATAACGTTACTATGGTGAGCCCAGACAGTAAATGAGCTGCCTGGCAAAGTAACGTTATGTCCAGCTCCAGCCTCGTCATGGAGAGCAGCCCCCGCCTGTCCCCCATGGCATAATAAAGTTATATAAAGTTGCCAGGCAGCTCATTTACTGAACCGCCTAACGTAACGTTAAACAACCCTGGAATAATACATACGTTATTCTTTGTTTGAGAAGGCTGGCATTGCTGTTTAGCCAGTGTTCTTTTGAGTTAACTTTTTTTTTACGCTAGGATTGTGTGTGTGTGTGTGTGTGTGTGTGTGTGTGTGTGTGTGCGTGCGTGCGCGTGCGTGCGTGCGGTCGTAATAGACTGTGTGTGCGCGCGCGGTTGTATAGGCTATGATTTGTAATAAATAAATAGAACTAAAAAGGGTTTCACCACGTCATTAAATTACTGCTTGCACTCTGTGTGTGTGTGTGTGTGTGTGTGTGTGTGTGTGTGTGTGTGTGTGTGTGTGTGTGTTGCTGTAGTGTAGTCTAAGCTACACCTACTAACTGAAATCTCAATGTTCTTTTCACAGTATCAACCAGAGGAGGACTTTGACAAGGAGGACAGGCCAGAGCAAAGCCAGCAGCAGCAACACACACAGCCAACACTTTTATTTTATTAATGATAAAAAAAAATTAGGCTACATGCACAGTATTTTATTTTAATCATTTAAAGCTACATGCAACTTCTGTTTAATCATACAGTATTGTTGTTTGTTGTTCACTTCTAATAAAGGAGTGTATGTTGAACTACATGGGATTTATTGTCTATTTTTCATTTTTACCGTGGTATCGAAATAGTATCGAGAATCGTGGAATTTCAATGGTATTGGCATCGACTACTAGATTTCTGGTATCGTGACATCCCTACTGGGTACAAGGATTCACTGCGGGCCCGCCATGAATGTTCTTCATTCAGACTGGTAACACATTATTTTGTGCTTTAAAATAGCAGATATACAAACTCACAGCGCGGCACTCGGTGCTGCGCTGCGAGTGCCGCGCTGCGAGCTTGTAGATCTGCTTTTTTTTTTTTTTATGTGAAAATTTTCACAAGTCTTCGAATATTTCAAATCCTTCTAAGGTTTTTTGAAAAACCCATGTTTCTATGTCAGTGGTGCTCAAAGGTTTTCATGTGAAGGACCCCAAAATGATATGTATTTGGCCACGGATCCCCATCTCAAAATATTTCGTTCCAGGGACACCCCAGAAGCTAAATTTGAGTTACAAATGTTGCTTAAAAATATACATATATTCATAGATTTGCACACATTTTCACGACTTTTCAAAAAATAGCTAAAGCATAAAATAAGTAAGGTCCCTCCACCTTGGGCCCTAGTAACTCAGTCCCTCCCACCCCCCCCCCCCCCCCCCCCCCCTTGTGACGCCCCTGTGTGTGATTTTTGTTAGCAAACAAAGACAATATCCTCATGATTATGTGTCGGTACACTGCAAGTCGTCTTCTGCAGTTCAACCCCAACATGTGGGTTTCATCCAGAGAGTGGTTTATGTTTTGAGGTCTTCTTACTGGTCCAGTGGTTGGGTGGAGTCCTGTGGTTAGCGTTGAGCCTGAATGACAACCAAGCACAGCCATTGGCTGACGCACTATATAATCAAGTTGAGCATAAACAACGTGCAATCTGGTGCGTGCCCTCAAAAATGTATGTTTGCGTCACTCCACAGTCTGTTTCATGATCCTTTAAATCATGGAATAATAAATACATGTCGAAAAGATTTCCTTGTTCCCCATGAATTTTGAGAGCCATTGTTTGTACTGCAGCGTATAAACATTTGTGATTCCCATGCTGCTTTGTGCTTGTACGGCCACAAAGAGTCTCTGGGGACATACTGAAGTATCAATTTCTCTACACCTTATTCCAGCCTTAGCAACTGAAATCCCAGACAATCCAATTCATCTTTAATGACTAAACATAAAGGCATGGTGGACAATGTTTATAGTGGCACATAATACAAGCTTAAGTGGTTAATCAGACTAATACATTTAGTTGATTACATATATTTTTTTTTGTGTGATTCATATATAAGAAAAAAGAAAGAAAAACATTATTACAATTATTATTACTTCTTTTATTTTTTTCGGCCATAGTGTGAGGGGTTGATGATCTTGGATCCATTTCAAGCTATTTTCAAAATCCATTAGGGCAGTTAGTTGGCAACCAATAGTCTAAATAAGCAGCCATGGAATGTTTGTTTCAGAATAATTAAAAAGTGCTTGGCAGCACCATGAGAAAGGTTATTACTAACAGTGGTGACGCTGTAACATGCAAAATTGGACTGAAACACATGCTCGTTGTCCATGTGTAGCCCAGGGTCCAGAATTCAGCTCTGATAATAATTATATTCTAATGTCTGCTTGGATTCTGGTGCAGAATGGCATGGCCCAGATGTACCCTCCCACCAAACCGGGCCATTTAACCTCCTAGCAAAATGACCCATTTATTTTATGGCCTCTACTCTCATAACTGTGTTGCTGTTCCAGTGTCTCTCAGCTGTTTTTATTATGCATTTGTTTATCTGAGACTTGATTCTTTTCCTCCCCCCTGATGTTCTGTCTATGTCCTGCCCTCCCAGTTTGGCAGTTTGTTTTTGTAAGCAGTAACAGACCATCTAACAGAGGGCTGCAGTACACTGCCCCCTTGTGTCAACAAAGGGAAAGTGCTGTGTCCCAAGTGGAGATAAAAATAAATGGCTTAGCACCATCCAGCCTGTTTGGAGTCTGGCAATGGGATTAGATAGTATCTCCAGCCATCAAACAAATATCCAACGAGTGGGAGTCACTTCTGTTGTTTACTCAGCAGGGGGCACTCTGCTAAACGAGAGTACCCCTACCCCTACACAGTACACACACACCCTTGCTGCATCCTGCTTACCTCCATATGAGTACCATATGCTGCGTCATCTCAATCTGTGATTTTGAAAATAGCCGATCTACAAGCTCACTATGTTTCAAATAGCCGAAATATAAAATAGGACTTTAAAGTGTTTAAATGTTTAATGTTTCCTCATTTTGCTGGGGACCCTCAGGAACACCCTCAAGGGCCCCTGGGGGTCCCCGGGCCCCACTTTGAGAACATGTGATTGGTAGCATTGGATTTTGCAATTTACATGGCCTTCTATTGGGACAACGTCCATTGTTATTTATTTTTTATTTTATCTCTTTAACAGGACCTGCTGGATCATTCCTGTACTTCAGGAAGTGGTTCAGGTCTCCCGTTTCTTGTTCAAAGAACAGTGGCTCGACAGATCACACTCAACGAGTGTGTGGGTAAGTACAAGGAGTTGCCATGCATTGCGCACACAACACAAATCGTGGGCTCTAGTTTGAGGAAAGTAAACGTTCATGTCTATCGGCAGTGACACACTGAACTTAACCAGCACAGCTGCCACTGACGGATTAAAAAGAAATGAAACGGGACAACCCGACCACAAGAACTCATTTGTTTTAATTAATATTTGTTATATTTGGTCTGTGCTCCCTATCCAGTCTGTTCTACAAATAAATAAAGGAAGTGGGATGTACATATCTATTTGCTGGTTAGATATGGCTGTCTTCAGTAAAACATGTACATTGTCAGTGGAATATTGCTGCCACATCTATGTCAGGGCAGGGAGCTAACACAATCTTCCATCAGCACCCTTGCATGTAACTCAGTGAAAATACTGCTGGGTAGTTATGGGTATACCAATCTTCTACCCTCAAACTCGAGGCCCACTTCCTTGATACATGAGATAAAACAAAACAAAACAAAACACAGTCAATATATGATTCCTTGATGGTTTCTTAAAGCCAGGAGGATGAAACCTTGTTAACAGATTTCACTAAGAGAGCTTCACTTTATGTTATGGCGTCTTTATTTGTGACACTAATTGAGTCATAGTCCAGCTCTATTTTGAGCGCTTCCATTGCAGGCACTGGCCAAACACTCAACCATAAGTGCAGTACATTTAGAATAGGTATTTGGGTTACAAAACAGTGTGCTGTGGGAGTGCTCAGAAGGCCTGTCAGGATGCTAGCGCAATTGTCCCAGCCATCAAGTCCCTAAACCCAATATTGCACAACATTTGATTTGTAAGGTCTACTTTAGCATCTTCAGAGCCAGAAAAAATCTCAGCAACAAGTCATTAATGTGAAAGGCCAAGCCTTCGGCCAAACATCTTTTGTAAAAAGGAGTGAATTTATTTTATTTTGACACTTGCTTTGGCAATTTAACGTATGTTTTCTCATGCCAATAAAGCTCCTTTGAATTGAATTGAATTGAATGAGCATTGTGTACTATGTCTGCATTGTAAACACAAGTCCAAACTTGACCATACGAATGAAACAAAAACAAAGTTTGATAATATATAATAATTTATACACTACATTTGTATACCCTACATGTTGAACAATGTGTACATTGAGTTAACGACACTACTTTCCCCTCTGCCAGGTAAGGGCCGTTATGGAGAGGTGTGGAGGGGCCAGTGGCAGGGAGAAAGTGTTGCTGTGAAGATCTTCTCCTCCAGAGATGAAAAGTCCTGGTTCAGAGAGACTGAGATCTACAACACAGTACTGCTAAGGCACGAGAACATCCTGGGTATGTAGCCTGCCTAACATGCGGTATGAAAACATTATGCAGGCCAGGGCACTGTGGCTGGGATTGCACTTGTTTTTGAAGAAGCACTCATTCAAGCTTCTGCAATGCTCTCTCACCTCAGGCTTCATAGCTTCCGACATGACCTCCAGGAACTCTAGCACCCAGCTGTGGCTGATCACCCACTACCACGAGATGGGCTCACTGTATGACTACCTTCAGCTCAGTACCGTAGACGAACCCAGCTGCCTGCGTATGGCGCTCTCCATTTCCAGTGGCTTGGCACACCTCCATGTGGAGATCTTCGGCACCCAGGGCAAGCCAGCCATCGCCCATCGAGACCTCAAGAGCAAAAATATACTTGTTAACAAGAACGGACAGTGCTGCATCGCTGACCTAGGTGAGGATGCTGATAAATCAGGACAAAGCCTATTCAGTTGGAAGCCTTTATGTGTTGTTGCACTTTTCCGCTGTCCTTGTAATGTAATGGGGTTCAGCGTCCTGTTCTTTCATACAATGTACTGTTATGATGTTAGTTTGTTTGTTTGTTGCATGAAAGACGCACCTGCAATACATTCAACTGCTCTAGCCCTGTCCCTCTCATCTATTTGTTGAACATTAGAGTGTGAATAGCTAGCAGTCTAGCGGGCTCTCAGCCTTTAAACAAAAACACATTAAGAAGCACTCAGACCTCTCTGTCTCAAGCTGGCAATGTTCTTTGCACTAATGAGAAAGGGGGAAAAAAGCATTTCAGATACTGGTTCTAACCTGGTTAGTTTAACTGTTTATTGGATGTTCGGTGTTTAGTTCTTCTAGTTCCGTTTCTCCACAGAGTGATAATTAAGCCCTACATCTGCTTTGGGAAGTGGAGTGTACATCATAAACCTACTCTGTTTTTATTGACACAAAGTTTGTATTTCTACTTTAACATAGTTAAAGCTAGTAGGTAGTTGTAGTATATTGGCTAAACAGGTATGGTCCTTTTAACCACTTCACTGCCTGTGGTCCCTCAGTAGTCAATACATGGTCCCCTCTTTGATTTCTTCTACACCAAATCTGTTTGGCAAAAATAGTCGATCTACAAGCTCACGTCTTGCAACACAAGAGAGATGCTATTTCTATCGAATATTCACATTTTTGCCAAATGTTAGCATATGTTTGCCAAATGTTCGCCTATTATGACACATGGATATGGATGCAAGGTTCATGTGGCTAATATGGTAAAATTAAAGTAACCTGTGTTTCCACTCTAGGTTTGGCTGTGATGCATTTCCAAGACACCAACGAGTTGGATGTGGGCAACAACCCTAAAGTGGGGACAAAACGCTACATGGCCCCTGAGGTACTGGATGACTCCATCCAGATGGACTGCTTTGAGTCCTACAAGAGAGTGGACATCTGGGCCCTGGGCCTGGTCCTCTGGGAGATAGCCAGAAGGACTGTAAGCAACGGTCAGTACATCTTCACATTGTTTTGTCAGTCTCCACTGAGTCAGATCGCTCTCTATCTTGTCTGCATTCAGCTTGATCTATTAAACACATATAGTAAAAGTTTATGCTCTGGTTTTATGGGAATGTTGGAAGACACTCTCTCAGTACAGTAGACTACCACTCAAGACTGAACTACTCTAGAGGTAAATAGAATTATCCTAGAAACCTTTCAGCCCTGGTGAAATTCACTTAGAGTCCAGTGCTAACATCACATATGTATGCAAGAATTTACCAAGTTTAGACGATCCTCTTAAAATACTAATCTTGTTATTATGGCTGTAAAGCATTCTACTATTTTCCCAACTAATCAATTAACTGGACTTAAACTTAGTGAAAGCCTGTCTGCCATTGATGAAATGACTTGGCTGTGAGTGACACATCCCACACCCACCATCTGTGGTCTGCGGGGAAGCCCAGTGGCGTCTTATCTGAAATGGATCCTGCTTTCTCCTCTCACAGTTAAATGGCTTTATCGCTATTTATAGTGGACACTGGTCTGGCGGCGACACTTAAGATATTGACTAACACTGGACACAGAAACCTCACATTCCCTTCTCTCGTCCACAATGGCGCCTTGGAGCATGTTATGACAAAATGATGTATTCTTTACTGATTATTCAGTATAAGCTGTAATTGAAAAAGCGATTTGCTCAACCAAGTAAACCCTACTTACAGAACTTTGCTGCATTTCAAATGAGCAAAATGTTAACCTATGATAACATGCCGATAATCCACACATCTGGTGATGTGTCCAGCAGAAGTATATAATAATGTCTTGCATTCTCTTCATGTAGGCATTGTGGAAGACTACAAGCCTCCTTTCCATGATGTTGTCCCCAGTGACCCCAGCTTTGAGGATATGAAGAAGGTTGTATGTGTGGACCAGCAAAGGCCCAACATCCCAAACAGATGGTTCTCAGACCCGGTGAGTACCCGTAATGTTAGGTTTTCATACTTGATTGCATTGCAACACGCATTTGTCTTGTCAAAATCACATAATATGATTAACCATTTAAACACCTAGCGTCTCTATTCTGGGCATGTCATAACAGGAGAACAAAAATAGCTGATCCACGCATTGTAGATCAGCTATTTTCACCGAAGACACTTATCCTTCATTAACCTTACGGTTAATGAAGGATAAGGTTTAAGTGGTTAATAATGTTTGTTTTTTGTGTGTTTTTTTTTTTTTTTTTTTTTTTTTTTCATCACAAATCTAATCAAAGTGATTGATTTTCTTTTTCTCATCATCTCCAGACTTTAACCTCCATGGCTAAACTTATGAAGGAGTGCTGGTATCAGAATCCATCAGCCAGGTTAACGGCTCTACGCATCAAAAAGACTCTGACAAAGATTGACAACTCTCTGGACAAAATTAAAACAGACATTTGAGTCTTCCTCACGGAGAGATGAGGCAGACTTTCTAAAGACGTCCCTTCCGGGAGGGAGAGGGGGAGGGCAGACCATCATGGAAGATGAGAGACTGGATGCGATCAGTGCCCTTATAGTGGCACATTGTATTTATTTAAAAAAAACTTGGTGGGACATGTTTTGGCATCCAAAGATGGCTTACAGGGCATTTCTGAGACTGCCAGTAGTCTTGGATATTAGGAGATTCCATCTATTCATCTTGAGACATAGGAACGGAAGTACTACTAGCAAGGAAATGAAGGAAGGAAGAAAAAAAAAAAAACTGTTACCCGGGCATTTTGAGTATGCTTGCTTTTGTTTAGAGCTGCAGATTTCTTTTGACTTGTTTTTAGTTCGAAAAATGTCTGAACAAATTTCATTTAGCGACATCACGTATCTCTTTCATTGCACTAGTATTTGCTGCATTTGTTGTTTGCGTTGTGGTGGATGCATTTGGGAAAGAGTTAAACTCGCCAATCCAACTCACCAACTTCTTCCATGTCTTACAATTCTTAATCCTTGATCAGAGCAAGGAAACGAGTGTTAATGTTTTACTTTGACTGCATCTCACGCACCACTGTTTACAATATTGTCAACAATGACCTTTGGATTCCATTGATGCTGTATACCTTAGTTGGTCGTACAACTGCAGTTATTGCTGGTTTTCTTTTCCAGTTGTCCAACTAAACGTAATACTGTTGCAAACGTTTTGTATATCACAGTCAGAGTGCATTTTTACATGGCATTATGTATCTGTTCGGTTTTCTTTCTTCAGCTTTACAGAGACAAAATGCTAAAAGATCAAATAAACTATCTGCTAGCTAGGTGACATTGAACTCTATTCGTCCACAAAGTAAGCCTGTAAAGCTATACTGTCTTAACGCGAAACGCGTGCATTGTTGTCTTAATGCGTGCATTGTCAAAGTAATTGAAGTCAAACTTCAGCCTTTTTTTATTTCTTTAATATTTTATATCAATTAGTGATTTCTATTAATTAAATAGAAAAAAAAACACTTGTATCTGTCTCGTTTGTGTTGTTGCTATTTCCACTTTCTTTTACTGCTGTATATACACATTCATTTTGCCATTCTGCTCAGGAGACATTAATTCGATTCTGGATGTGAGTAATGGTGTATTTAGCCGGGGAGCCACAGGCCCAAAAGCTCAAAGAATAGGGTTTTACCTGTGACGTTCATGACATACTTTTTATTTTTGTTTTCTTCTATTCATTTGGTCATTACGGTACACAGAATGAGAGGCCTGCTCTGCCGGAAACTCGGCGAAAAAAAGTTATGGCCATTTGTATATTCACTCCATCGACTTCAATATACAGGAAAGAAACACACCAAAAAAATATGCTTTAAGTAGCATGTGAGGGGTCAAACTAGGGGTTCTTGATGATTCTGAATCCATTGCAAGCATTTGTTTTGCATGAAAAACATTCATTGGGCTAGAAAACGGACCAAAATAACGGTGAAAAGTGATGACTCATCACTTTTCACAGGTTTGAGAGGCTGAAATCTAGCCCAAGGAATGTTTTTCATGCAAAACAAATGCTTGCAATGGATTCAGAATCATGAAGAACCCTTAGTTTGACCCCTCACATGCTACGTTTTTTTGGTGTGTTTTTTTCCAGTATAGTGAAGTCAATGGGAAACTTTTTTCGCAGTGTTTCCGGCAGAGCAGGCCTCTCATTCTGTGTACCTTATTGACCAAATTAATAGGAAAAACAAAAGTTTGGAGTATGTCATGACATCACAGGTCTTCTCTCATTTTGGCACAGTGGCTCCCCGGCTAACACGGTGTTATGGTCTAGGTTTAAATTCAATTTGTCTTCATTTAAGCCCTATATACTTACTTCAGTGTACAACGAATAGTGAAAATTTGTTGAATTTTAAAAAATGTACATTTCTTGAAATAGCCTATATCAACTTTTTGAAAAAGTTTGAATATTTCCTGAATTATGTAAGTACTTTCTTGTTTAATATATTGGATACAATATCAAACATAAATATTAAAAAATATCAGACATTGTATTAGATTGTCTGACCAAAAGCAGGGATTAAAACATAGACCCTACTAAATATGAATGACTTGAGGTGGCATATCAAAAGCACTAAAGCAGAGGCATGGATCCCTCTAAATCGAACCCAGACTGGGCATACAGTAGCTTTGACTGCTGCCGCCTTGCTTAACTAAAACACCATGAGCAAGCCATTCATAGGCATTAAACATACACTCGGACAGGAGATCATCACTAATGGCAATACGGCATGACATGTATTAACTAGAAAAGAAAATTTCAAAGAAATTTTAAGTGTGCCTGCAGCTCGCTAAGTCTGTGCAACCTTGTGTAGCGGTTGGTGTTAGCATTAGCGTTACATTTTTTAACATTAGCATTTTTTGCATAAGCTTTAACATTATGGTTCTTCATATGACACCACCCACATGTCTGTACGACAAACGGTTCACGAGATAAAGGGTCACTTCCTGTTGGGTGAGGGGCACTTCCTGTTTGGCGAAATAGGCCCCAATTAAGGTTAAGGACTCTTAACCATTCTGTGCCAATCACGTGTATACACGTGATATATTATCGCATCCCACAGTGCCAATCACGTGTATACACGTGATTCCAAAAAAAAAAAAAAATTTTGAAAAATTTTTTTGGAAAAAATTTTTTTTGGACCCCATCAAAACTAGTGAACATGATTTCAATCGCGATTTTGCATGTTTAACCCCCATACAACCCCCATACAACTCAGGTAGCAGACCTCCAAGCTCACAACAGTGTAAAACATAATGGCTATTATCTCAAGAATGCCTGAACGGATTTCCAATCGGATTTTTTTGTTTGAAAGCTGTGAACAAACTGCACAAACCCACAACAATGCAATCCAGGATTGCATTGGATTTTTTAGAGCTCATTCTTCTCTGTTTTTTTCCCATGCATGAGGTGTGCAAGGTTTAATCATGGCTAAGTTGACGAAAATAAGGCTTTTAAAATGCTTGGTAGCCAATAGCTAACTTCAAGCTAACTTCATCCTCTTCCTGTACATGCACAAAGGAAAGTGTTTAGGCAAGTCATGGCTGCAGGGCTTCTGCATATACCAGCATATCTCTATGGGATTGTCTGTGGCACACTTGGCCCCCTCTAGTGGTGAAAGGGTGGCATTAAATGAGTTAATCAAGTCATTTGATGCCACCCACGCGTCTGTACGACAAACAATTCACGAGATATAGGGTCACTTCCTGTTTGGTGAGGGGCACTTCCTGTTTGACGAAATAGGCCCCAATTAAGGATAAGGACTCTTAATCAAGTCATTTGACGCCACGCACGCGTCTGTACGACAAACGGTTCACGAGATAAAGGGTCACTTCCTGTTTGGTGAGGGGCACTTCCTGTTTGGCGAAATAGGCCCCAATTAAGGTTAAGGACTCTTAATCAAGTCATTTGATGCCACCCACGCGTCTGTACGACAAACAATTCACGAGATATAGGGTCACTTCCTGTTTGGTGAGGGGCACTTCCTGTTTGACGAAATAGGCCCCAATTAAGGATAAGGACTCTTAATCAAGTCATTTGACGCCACGCACGCGTCTGTACGACAAACGGTTCACGAGATAAAGGGTCACTTCCTGTTTGGTGAGGGGCACTTCCTGTTTGACGAAATAGGCCCCAATTAAGGTTAAGGACTCTTAATCAAGTCATATGAAACCATCCACGCATCTGTACGACAAACGGTTCATGAGATGTAGAGGCACTTCCTGTTTGGCGAAGGGCACTTCCTGTTACAGAGGGGGCGGGGCTTAATCAATTACAGCTCATCCCTATTGGCCGGAAAAAGACCAAAGTTGTGTGTGCATTTTAAAGGTTAAATGACGTTGCTAGGCAAAAGTATGGCAGAGTTATGTGGCGCCAAAGTTTCTGGGTTTTTTTCAGAGTCCCCCATGCAAAGTCAATGGGGGTTTTTGAGCGTAGTTTTTTACGAATTACGTTGCCATGGTAACGCGGATCGGAAAGAAAAGTAATAGCACACCATTCCCGTCCAAGCCGCACATTTATATTGCGGGTGTGGCGTAAATCGTGCAGAAGTTATTACGTGCCGAAATTTCCCCCATTCTAAGTCAATGGGTTTTTTTGGCGTAGTTTTTTGCGAATTACGTCGCAATAGTAACGCGGATCGGAAAGAAAAGTAATAGCACACCATTCCCGGCCGAGCCGCACGTTTTGATGTATATATTGCGGCGGTGGCGTAAATCGTGCGGCAGTTATTACGTGCCGAAATTTGCAAGGAAATGTATTAATTACGTAAGTATGGCGGATTACAATAAGTGTTTTGCCATTGCATTGCATGGCAGGCACACTTAATTATTGTGTGAAGTGCTGTTGTAGCCAAGTGAACAGGCGAGGAAAGCTGCGCAGAACTGCAGATGAGGGGACGCTCTAACTCACTTTCTCCAGCCCTCGTTCACATGTCTTTATCAGTGGTGGTCTGAGCGGTAATCCTCTTAAACTCCAGTCGACAGAGGCGGGGCAAAGCTCATTGCGTATTCAGTTTTCCCTCACTTGTTTAGAAAGCAGAAGAAGCAATGTGTCTCGTTTTATTAGAAGCAGGCGTTTATTTATATGACACGCATGGTTGACGGACGCACCTCCAAAAAGATGTTTTTCTCCCCAGAACAGTAGTGTAGAGACAGTACGTCCGGGAGAAGCGGACAGATGCGTCTCCACGGTCTCCGGCTCCAGTCATGACTCGTAGCAGGACCATGGAGGCGGCGTTGATATTCCTGACCATCGCACATCTGACAGCAGGTAGACTTGGACACTAGATTCTGGCGATGGTGATTGAGCTTTGGTTCTCGTTTTATTAGAAGCAGGCGTTTATTTATATGACATATGTAGCCCATCTCATTATGTGCGGAGTCAACTTTATCACAGTGTTGTTACCTTTTCCTATTACTTCAGCTTCCACTTATGTCGCTATAGTGCAGCCTGTTCTACGATTTCTCCTGGAAAAGTTCATGGGTGAGAGTTGGTCGCTTATACCGTTATATATGTAAATGTTATTAATTAGTCATAGTATAAGCTTTTATCGAGTTTTCTAGCGCATAGTCTATAATTTCCCAAAACGCTGTTCTGCTGAATATAGTTGTTGAAATACTTGTTTTTTGGCATATCCTTCTGTAATTTAGGCTGCTGAATATTTAAAATGTCATTACTTTTTAAAATGAATAGCCTAATAACACTGTGAAATTCCCTGCGAATGAAAAGTGCAATTCAAATAAAATAGGCCTACATTATTATTAGGCTATTATTATTTCTTGCCGTTTGAAGCTGATACATCTCACATGGTCACTGACTGACAGCACAGCAAACTTCAATAGAAGTGAGACCTTGAATGATGATCTGTGTTCTGTTCACACTTCAGAGTCAGATTTTTCTCTTTTTTCCCCCTTTTTTCCTATAGCTGAGCACTAGTCTATTCAATTCAATTCGAATGAGCTTTCGACATGAGAAAACATGTTTACATTGGCAAAGCAAAGGAAAAACTGGAAAGTATGTAGCAGGCTAATGAACACATGCCAATGAAAACTGATCTAATGTTTAGAATCTGGAGAATTATGCCACTGAATTACTCCGGTCACCTTTTAAAGGCTCCAGGTTCAGTGTTAATGTTTTATGCTAGTCCAGAACCATGACATGAGTTGCCAAATTGTGCATGCACAGTAAAATCCTCTTTGTTCATTTATCAATTTGTTACTCAGAGATTGTACAAAGGTGTTACAATAATATTTATCTTTCCTTTGGGACAAGGAGATAGGTGTGATCATTGTCATAGATGGTCAAAAGGTCTACATAGAACAAAGGGAGTAATTCAGTAAACTGTCTTTTTCAGCTGTATATTAATCTGTAACTGCATTGCACATTGGTGGCAGGAGGCATTTTCATTCATTTCATTCACATTCATCTGTAGATCTGTAGAAGTTCCTTTTTAGAAATTGATTTCCCTTCACTGTCTGGTAGGCTATGCCTCTTCTATACTTTACATTGAATCATTGGCACTTATTATCTTTGCTGATGACAAATGATTCAAATGCATTTTTGTGCTTAGTAGATGTGATGGTAAACACTGGGGCGGCATAGTTCAGGGGTAGAGAAAACTGTTATTAGAGCACGAAGGGTTCCCGAAGGGTTCCCAGTTCGAATCCGGGCTCCCCCTGAGTTAATGTCGAAGGGTCCTTGGGCAAGACTCTGAACCCCACATTGCTCCGCCATCGTCAAAGAAAAGGTCGGTCCTTTTCACTTGAACTTCTGCAGAGCATAGAAGTCTGTCCTCGAGAGACTAGTCAGTCATTCACAAGTGGTCACACTTCATTATGAGTCAAACATATGAAGTGAGTAATAGTGTCTCTTTGCATATTCAGGCGTGTTGTTGCTTTTCTTCTGTACATTACCAGTGATGACATTACGTGCGCATCCCGCATCAAAAACTCATTCAAGTCGCCCAGGGACTCATTCATGTCATGGTCCTGGGGTCCCGGGGATGCGCCTCCATGCGAGTCCATGTTAAAATAATTTACTTCTTCTACTTAAGTTGCTATATTAGTTAAGATAGTTTAATTCGTTTTTAATGTATTGTGTAAGATAAACACTGTAAAGATTTATTATCAGTTAAACCTGGAACAGCTAAAAACTATTTTCACAAGTGGTTCTCAAAGTGGGGTCCTGGGTCCTTGAGGGAGTTCCAGGGGGTCCCCAGATAAATGATAGTTAGGAACCAAATAGAACTTTATGGGTCTGTAACTCGGTGAACAAATGGAACCAAATGGACCTGTTCCATTTGTACTCTAGTATTTTAACATTTAATATAAATTGGGGTCCCAGTGATATAAATATAATTAAATGGGTGTCTGTAGCCTAGTGTATTTAGAAATCCTAGTTCTAAGTTCAAACATTAGCCAAATTGTAAAATAAATATAAGAAATAGGCAAACATTTTGAAAATAGCCGATCTACAAGCTCACAGCGCTCGAAAACATTGTATTGAGGACTCATAAAACTTTTCTGGGACCCATTTGAATGACCACCTGTGGGTCCCGGGACCCATTACATTGAAAACCTAGTAACATCACTGCATTACTTAAGTTTGTTTTCAGGCCACGACCCCCAAAATAATCATATTTGAACTGGGAGTTGTTAGAGTTGAGGCCAGGCCTAGAATTTCATCGTTTTAGGGGCACGGCCATTTGGCCTTTGGTATTGTCAATGCTTTTAGGGCACAAAGGCCAAATGCGAGGGCAGGAAGGCCATCAAATAAAACAAAGTTTAGTCCATTGAAAGAATTCATTGAATTTAAGGGTGAAGGATGATTTTGAAATGTAGACTGAAGTGGAACAAAAAAAAAGATAGTAAGTACGAAAGCTGAGAGGGAGAAGGCGTAGATGGAGCAATTCATAACCCATTTTCCAAAATTGCTTTAAAAGTCAAGTGTAATTATTGTTATTATTTCTATGGCCATTTCTGAACTTTTGTCTACTTCCCTACCTTCTTCACTTTCTACTTTTAGCAAATGATGGCTTTGAACTTTACAAAGCACACAAGATAATTAGAGACAGTGAGAAGAATTGTCACATTGACATCATCCACCGGTCAGTATTCCTTTGCTTAATGTCAGTGTTAAGTTAATAGAGCTGCGAAGTTTGACGTCATCCTACCTGGTTCCAAGCTCACAACGTGCCTATGTAAATTGGCTATTTGAAGTATTTTAAAATGTTTTTCAAAATAGTAAAAAGAAAAAAGGCAAAGAAGTTTATAGCGATAAGGGGTAAGGCATGGATAAAGATAGAGCTGAGAATCTCAACGAAAGACACTGTTGTCTACATGACAAGAAAGGGACAGGAAAGAGACAGTGTAAGTGGTACAGTCACCTGGGGCATTAAGGCCACTGTGGCCTCAGGTCATGCCATTGTATTGAGGGGCACAAGGCCAAACTGAGGGGCAATGGCGGCCATGGCCTTCATGGCCTCCCTGAAATTCCTCCCCTGGTTGAGGCATTACATTTTGAATAACAGTTCTATTGTGAAAATAGATCTACATGCTCACAATGATCTAGGCGTTGTGAGCATGTAGATCGTCTATTTTCAAAATTTTTGCCTGACAATTTGGTCAATGTTTAATTTGTCATTTTAGAGGCATTAAAACGTCCTTAAATTGTCACTTTAGAAATGTGCATATACCCTGTATACATACATGTTGGTTTGTTTACTGTTGAGTGAGAAAACAATGTTGCACATTAATCATCTGGGGACCCCCGAATATAATTTGGGGACCCCCCTGGGGGTCCCAACCCACAGGTTGAGAACCACTGGTTTAGAGAACACACACAATAGCTTCAAATTGGTGGTGATGAAGTGATTGAAGCCAACTCCCAATGGCATGTAGAAAATGGGTAAACAACTTGGGGTGCCCACTGACCTAGCGGTCCAGTTGCATACCGCATAGGCTCTGATGCTTGACAGCATGTCGCGGGTTCGAATCCTGATCCCAACGACCTGCATGTGTGTCACATCCCATCTCTCTCCCCATTTCCTTTCAGTCTAATGTCCTATCAATAAAGGCATAAAAGCCCCAAAACAAATCTTTAAGAAAATGGGTAAACCTTTGTTACAGTAACACCCTGCTCTGACTCCTCTGATGTGTTATCCTCTTAGAACAATGACATTTAAACAAGTGATGGATCGCACTGACAAGAGTGAGTTTGTTTATTTTATTTATCCATGTCTTTACAAGACAGTCTCTGGGTATATAAAGACATGTAGAAATAAAATAAACTAACTCACTCTTGTCACTCTGAGTGTGACCCAATACTTGTTTTAATGTGCTGTAAAACATTTAGCAATATGTCCTTTTCCCCATGAGGGCTGTTGTAAAATACACAAAATCAATTGGGAGTGGGTGAGCCCTATTCATCCTCCTATCACAAACATCAAGCAGAAGCTGAGAGGTTTGTGTAAGACCCCAAAACGTAAGTGTCTCTCAGGCATGACGTTTCAAGTGATTTTAAGTGATTTTACTTGGGCAACCATTTTATTTGTCTAGAAGATGTACAATATTGTCAGTTGTATAGGACGGTTCCAAAATATCCACCAATCGTTTGTATCACTCATGTTCATTGGAACATACTGACACAAGTGTTGACTTTTTTTCAGTTAAAATGTGCTTAGTACTGAAGTGCTGGCCACCTGGCATGTTATATGGTAAATGGTCCAAGATGCAAACCTAAGTAATTTTCAGGTCCTGTGAGGGCCAAATGCATTCCTATTGCTCATGGCCTTATCAAATAAAGAAGGACAGTGGCTCCAAGAAGAGTACAAGATTATCTGGGTGTTAAACTAAGAGGCATTACTCTGGTTCCTACCATTCCAGGCATTCGCTTTACATAACAGGACACTTATGCTTTAAAAGCAAAAGTCCTTCAGCCATAGAAACCCCCAGAGGACACTTTGTTATTAGTTTCAGTCAAATACCTAAATTGATTGGTTCCTTTTGGGAAGGGAATGTGAAGGCTGAATAGGCCAGTCAATCTGAGGGTTTGACCCAAAAGAAATTGCAATAGTAATGGTTCAAGGTTTTTTATGATCCTTAGAGTCATCCAAAAAACATGCTAAAAGTTTTCCATTTTATTCTTAGTGGATCAAGGTGAATTAAGGGGGTTCAAGTTTGGGTCCCTTCACTTACTAAACAGGAAAAAAAGACCCCCAAAGAAATCTAACTAGGGGTTTTTCATGATCCTGAATCCATTGCAAGCATTTGTTTTGCACAAAAAACATTCCTCGGGCTAAAAAGGGACACAACAAAACTGAGCTGACCCCAGAAAAGTGATGACTCATCACTAAACCATCGTTTTGGGGGTCAGTTTTTAGCCAGAGGGATGTTTTTCGTGCAAAACAAATGCTTGGAATGGATTCAGAATCATGAAAAAACCCTAGTTAGACCCCTCACATGCTACTTAAAGAAGATTTTTTTGGGGGTCTTTTTTTCCTGTATAGTAAGTGAAGGGACCCAAACTTGAACCCCCTGAATTCACCTTGATCCACTAAGAATAAAATTGAAAACTTTTAACATGTTTGTTGGATGACCCTAAGGATCATAAAAAACCTTGAACCATTACTATTGCAATTTCTTTTGGGTCAGGCCCTTTTTTTGCTTACCGGTAGATTGACTGGCCTAAAACAGATGTAATGCTTTTATGCGTTTCGCCAAGTCCCGGAAAAGATGCGCTGGGATTGGCCAGTTCAGTCACTTTGATTGGCAGTTGTGCCTAATGCTCACCCCAAAACATGATTTATGAGATTGTGGTGGCTTGTGTAGGACAACCAAGCCATGGATGTGTTTGTAATGACAACTAGTAACACATTCATGAAAAGAAATATCACTTTTGACTGCAACAAATACTATAAAATCGATTGGCTTATAGTCTGGGGAAAATGGACAACAAGTGCATTTCTGCCTAATAGATCCCATGGACAGTAATTTGGATCAATATAGACCTAAGTAGAAAAATGAGCCTAGATGTTATTTAGTCTGGAGTTGTCCTTTAATACTTTGCGTGTCAAAGGAAATTTCAATGATACATACGGAATTCAAAATCTTGACGCTGCAGTGTGGATCTCCAAGAGGGAGACACCTTGCCACAGGGAACGCTGTATGGGTTAACTTGTGTAATAACTTTGGTAATATTGTGTGGTGTGTTTCAGCGCTGCGGTGTGTTTGCCAGCTGTGCACCACTACCAACCATACATGTGAGACAGGGGCTGACGGGGCATGCTGGAGCTCGGTGATGCTGGTTGACGGGATGGAAAAGACAGACAGGTCCTGCATGTCACCCGCAGAAATGAAGGCTGAAAATGTCTACTGCTTCAGCTCCCGTATGCCTAACGTTGTTAAAAGGAACTGCTGCAAAACAGACTTCTGTAACAACGAGACTCTACACATTCAGCCAAGTAGCTTGGACAACAACGACAACAAAAGTAAGAAAGACATCAGTTGCTATCCTTGTAATGTAGTCAATTCTAATTATTTGTCTTGTTCCTTTGGCTTTTAAACACAAAGGTGGGAGTTTGGTTCAGGATTTCATTGGGTTTTATTGGTCTGTGGTCGTTTGAAAGGGACAGTGAGAAAGTAAAAGGGGAAGTAGTAGCTGAAGGAAAGACAGAGCATTGCTTATTTTCAGCAGTCGGTTTTATTTGGGAGAAACAAGCAGGAGAAACGAGTGGCCAACCTGCTTTGGGTTTACCCGCCTGTAGAGTATGGCATAAGCCTCGTATGACGGTGTCGCACACCAAAAATAGCAGATAATACAAGTTCACGGCACGTCGGGCCTTGCATAGTCACACGTTGTGAGACAGTAGATCGCTGCCATTTCTGGCGCGCAAAGGCAGACGAGGTGTCTGCTGATCCTGCCAGATCCTGTGACATAATACTGCTGGTAGAGGTTACGGGCCGCCAGGCAGTCACTGATCTTCCCCTCTGATTTATAAATACCTCCCGCAACGTGTAGCTGGGGTGAACCTACTCTACATGTAAACATTCCCTGATAGGTGGAAGTCGCCATGCTTATAGGAGCTTCATCGATTCTATGGGAATAATAATGACTTGATCTTGGATGACGGTCATGTGATGTTTTTACCACTCTTCTCTTTCAAATACCTTTGTGGTTACATTTATGGATATACAGTATGTACTCCATATAGTGTATGTTACTATATGTATGTTTCAGGTTATAATTGTTGTTTTCCATATTCAGTTCATTGGAATGCAAACCGATCCTGGCTTACATAGTGTTATACTGTATGAGGAAAGTATTGGTAGCCAGTGCATCAAACCATAAATATTATTTGCTCCAAGTTGTTCATAGGACTCTCAGACATTTTTGAATAGTATCAGAAACATGAGTGCAACTTGTATTTTAAATCTGTAGAATATTAATTTATAACTTCAGTGCTTGTCTGCATTGACATTGAATTTCAATAGTAATATAGGTTCTGAGAGTTAATCGAGCTTCCTTTTAAACCATGGGGTTTCCATGTGAATGAAAATAAACAGCATGTGTCCACATAAATAATCTTTTATCACGTTTAAATTAAAGGGGAGCACATACTGGACGCGAACGGCTGCGCAGCGTCGCGTCGCGGTATCGACGCACATGAAGTGCCGCACGGTAACCCCAACTGGATGCGGCGCGCTGCCAAACAGTACATCCATTTCCCCGGTGGGGAGAACCATGGGAGAACATGTTCAACGCGCGGCAACGCTGGAAAAATAGAACAGTGGTGTATCGGCGCGGCAGGCGACGCGGCAGAGCCGCGACTGCGCGCGTCTGACGCCGCCGGTGTGGGTTAGTTCATTGAAAATAACGGGGCCGTATGTTTTGACGCGCCGCCTCCGCGCCGCCTCCGCGTCCAGTGTGGGTTCCCCTTTAGTCCAGTGAACTTCAGATTTGTTGAACATGTTAAATATGGCACTACAGTATGTGGAAAAAGAGGCTGAAAAACAGCCATGGAAGGCATGCACATCCAAGGCCATGTAGGCTGACTAATAATAGTATGCAATAAGTAAGAAAAATAGTCCACTCACCAAATCTTCTGCTCCCAGTTTTACTTTGGTAACGTTTGGAGCCTGACGGCTCTTCCTCAGACCTGAAACCTGTCAAAACGTTAACGCGCGTGCGTGTGTGTGTGTATGGGCATGGGCATGTGTTTTGTTTTGTTTTTTTGTTTTTTTTGCTGTGTACTTGGTCTGTTCTGTTGTAGTGGATGATACTTTACTTGCCATCTCTGGAGGATGCATCATCCAGCTTTTCGTCTTCAGTGCCTGTTTCTCAGCACATGATGATTGTTTCCCTGGTAACCACATTGATTCCATGGGCAGAAGCACAGGTTTTCAAGGCTTGCCAAATTGCCAGCGTTTCCAATGCGATTGCCATCCAAAAACATCACAGCAGGCTTTGTTATTGCAAAGAGGCTGCCTAATAATACCTGCAGCTTTCATTGGCATTATCCTCTAGAACAGTGGTCCTCAAACCTTTTCAAGCTGTGACCCCCCAAAATAATCATATTGAACTGGGGACCCCCGACTCTGATAAGGATTAATATTAGGAAAAAATAGCAAATCTACAAGCTCAATAGCTTGTAGATCGTCTTTTTTTCACAATTGTTTTCCTCTTTCTTATATAATGTGACAATTTGGCCAATGTTTAACCAGTTTTTATAGTGTAGTTTATTTTTTATTTTTTTTAAGGTATCAAAACACTTTTTGAAATGAAGTGCCATGTTTTATTTTCTTCTAGCTGTCTGATCGCTGCCTACGCCCCCGTCTCTGAGCTGATAAGACCTTGCTTTTTCCTTCCTCGTCTTCTTCTTTAGAAAGATTTTCTTTCAGGATGTAATGATTTAGGAGTTTGAGTGAATATAGAATTATGTGCAGGATTTAATTTGTATATAGATGTGAGAGGACTTCATTTAACTGATTCATTAAACTTTGATTTAATTTAAAACGAAAAAACCTCTCTCTCACACTTATGCCAGTTTTCCAGTGAGCACCCTCCACTGTGCCAATGTTGCCAACTGTGCCTAAGGTTGCCCACCCCTGGACTATAATATAGCTTATTATTATTATTATTATAGCATTTGGCATGTGCCGTTCCGCCGCGGCATGCCAAATGACACTTTCGGAGCTTGCCCTTTGTTGGCTTCAGTCTGGCTTTGCATCATGTATACTTTGCTCCAGTTGGATATAAGATGGAGTGTGTCTTTAGGTAAAAGGCTAAATGATGTCTTAAGAAATACTTGACTTTTCACATCATTCAACACAAGTAAAAAAACTAACACTTTGTATGTGTGTGTGTGTGTGTGTGTGTGTGTGTGTGTGTGTGTGTGTGTGTGTGTGTGTGTGTGTGTGTGTGTGTGTGTGTGTGTGTGTGTGTGTGCGCGTGCGTGCGTGCGTGCAGAACATCTGTAGATGTCGCAAGTCCCTTTTGACAAAGAAGCTTAATGTTTGGGAGAAAATATTGGGAAACTTGAACTGTACAAACATTAGGCTAACACTAGTCAAACTTAGGTTAATTTGGTTATACTTCTGAGATGTTGCCAGTACATTCACAGTAAAATTTGTATTAACATTGAGAATTTTACTGTGTTCATTGCCTGGAGATGCCATGCCAACACAATGAACCGTGTAGTCCCCCTCCAGTGGTCGCTTCTAGTGTTGTTTGTGTCTATGTCTTCTCTGTCCTCCCACAGAGAGAATCAAGGACAGAGGCAGATATGTCAGAGCTTGCTGTTTTTCCAAACCACACATGTTATTACTGAGCTTCACAGTGTACGTGGGCCCTGTCACTTTGCCTGTCAGCATTATGACATTCACTGTGGTTTTCAACATACTAGTGCAGTACTTTCCAATCTATTTCATGAAAACGGCTGATAACTCAGACACACACTCACAGAGAGTTTGCACATTTATTGACTGGTACATATATGTAATAGCTTACTGGCAGTGTTTGCCCAGAGATTGGGAGGTCGGGGTTCAATTACCAAAGACTATACACAGTATATGGAACCCAATGCCTCCCTGCTTGGCACTAAGCATCAAGGGTTAGATTGGGGGTCCCACTCCCTGCTAATACTTGCATCATGTCCAGTGGGTGTACTTGTACATCATGCAGGCTGAGGAATGTGCTTGTACATCAAGCCAAGTTCCACTGCAGAAACAGGAGATAGGCTGTCCTGCCCTATGGGTCAAGATTTGTTGGTTTCCAAGGATACTTACTACTATCTATACTATAATTTTGCGAATGTCTGAGTGAGTGAGTGAGTGAGTGTCTGTCTGTCTGTCCCAGCGTTTCTCCTCGGTGGCTGGAGCAATTGATCTGAAATCGCATCACCATCAGCATATGAACACACCTGACATAACTGTGAAGCCCGTTTGTCACTTTCACAAATCGTATGCTGTATATTAGCATTTTTATGGTGTATCTATCTATTTAGCCTACAGTACCTTTTGTGACCACACATGTTAAGGGAGGGGCGCTGTTGTTCAGGCCATGCACAATCACACACAAACCCCCACACACACACACACGCGGGGGGGGGGGGGGGGGGGAGTGTGTGTGTGTGTGCAGGCGGGCGGGCGGGCGGGCGGGCGGGGGGGGGGGGGGTGATTTCTGGCCCTGTTACAGATGTTGTCCAAAAATCATGCAGATCGGTACACAGTATCTCTGTAGCCATCCCTCATATACTGTGTGCACAGTGCACATCCCATAACCCACACACTGCACATCATTTTGGAGCTCATATCTTTGAACGGGTAAGGGCTAGTTTACTTATATGTAACAACAGGGACGTGCAGAGAATGTTAGAGAGGCAGGGGCTGACATTTCTAAAAGGGCCTTTTGGTGGAAATATCGTAAATAGCAGACCTCAAAGCTCACAACTGTTGCAGTGCGACGCATTGTTAGAGTTGTGAGCTTGGAGGTCAGCTATTTTCGGTACTTGATACCACACTAAACTAAGCATAATCAAGACGATACTGAATTCTCTTGAATTACTGTTTCTTTCACCATAGAGAGGGGACTTTTTACAGAGGGATAAAAGGCAGGGGCTCAATCCCCCTTTGATGTCCTAAAATCCATATGTATTCTTTTCACTTTTTGGGGACTAGGTTGTTGGATTTGTGCTTGTTTTTGTTTTAATTTTTTTTTATTATTAGTGTGGTTGCTATAGGCAACACACTATTGTTCTAGGTCTGAGAATGTTTTGCCAGCAAAGTGAACCTGCTTTTTGTTAACCATTGCACAACAGAAAAGTGAAGTCCTGCTTCACACACTGTTGTCATGCTTCACATGACATCACAATATATAATATAAATGCGACTCGCGTCAGTGCAACCACACTTGCAATTTCCCAGAATTGCACCTTTTCTAGTTCTTTTTGAGTGGTGCTAAGCTCTCAGGAGGTAGAGCTGCCGCTTGGGAAACTGAGGGTTCCTGGTTCGATCCTCTGGGTTAGTAATGTAGAGTGTCACAGTGGTACAATGTCGGGTCTTTGATCTATATGTCTCAAGTGTCTCGAGACAACTTGTTGATTTGGCACCATAATAAAATGTAAATTGAATTGTGTTTGACTATCACACTGATCCCCAACCTGCTCAGGCACCAACCTACTGAGCAGATTCGTGCCTTGTGTGGTTTCCTCTGCCGTCAGTGGGTGAATGTAATGCACATTGGATGAAGTTGCTATTTAAATGCACCATGTTCCATTCATGGTCAGATGCAAATGTTTTTCTTTTAGTATGACCATAGACAGTACAACATTCAGTGTAAAAAAAAACAAAGAAAAAAAAAACAATGACACTGACATAAATGACAATGACCACTAGAGGGTACTGCAGTAACAATATATTACAGTACAGTATGTAGTTACTAATAATCCTCAATAATGTTATGACTGCATAATTGAATGACTCTGTTGTGTAGAGGCCTATACTTTGTATGTGTTTACTAGATGCAATATTATCCTAATAGCTTTTCTATGTTGTAAACAGAGAGGCCTTTGGAAGAACCAGGCTGGGGCAAGCTGGAGCTAGCTTCGGTCATCCTGGTGCCCTCTTGCCTGCTATTTGTGGGCATTGTGGGAGTTTTCGCTGTACTGGGTCAGAGCTGTGCGTACAACAGAGCCCACAAACAGGATGCGGAGGAACCCCTGGATGACCAAATGCTGATGTCACCTGACAAATGCCTCAAAGACTTGATCTATGACATGAGTACCTCGGGTTCTGGCTCTGGTAAGAGAAGCATTGCATCACCATATTCACATACTCTTCTCATAGGGATCTATTTTGTTGTGTTGTGCCATGATATAAGCTTAACAAATTCAATGAGTATGTGTATACTGTGTGTGTATATGTTAAAATATAAATCATAGTCATAATGTTTTTGATAACGTTATTTCTGTATTTCAATTTCTTTTAATCATGAATATCATTCTAATGTGTGAGGGGGTCATGATTTTTCCATAACCTTTTTCATTTCTTTTTTACATTTTTTTTTTTCGGTGAAAATGTACCCTTACTTGCAGTAGCTCAATGACTGCTGGAGAATCACTCAAAGTTCTGCTGATGTTTTGTTTTGCCTGCTGTAGGGTTGCCTCTGCTTGTCCAGCGCACCATAGCTCGGACCATCGTCTTGCAGGAGAGCATCGGTAAAGGTCGATTTGGTGAGGTGTGGCGAGGGAGGTGGCGAGGAGAGGACGTGGCTGTGAAGATCTTCTCTTCCAGAGACGAGAGGTCCTGGTTTCGAGAGGCTGAGATCTATCAGACCATCATGCTCAGACATGAAAACATTTTGGGATTCATTGCTGCTGACAACAAAGGTGTGTTAGTGCTGAGACCCACTGAATGAGTAGCATAAACAGTAATTTACAATGTCTCGATGAAAGGAGATCCGCTAATCCAAATTGCTTATGTATAAATATAGTTGTTTCTTCAGATGTGGCATTTATTTGATCGTTGTGCTAACGTGTAAACACGTCCTCTGCTGTTTGTTGCAGATAATGGCTCATGGACTCAACTGTGGCTGGTATCAGAGTACCATGAACATGGTTCTCTATTTGATTACCTGAACAGGTTCACTGTCTCTGTGGAGGGCATGATCGTCTTTGCTGTGTCCATAGCCAGTGGTCTGGCCCACCTACACATGGAGATCATTGGCACTCAGGGTAAGGACTCGTCATTCCATCCTGTGTGTGTGCCCTACATATCTTCATACGGTAGATCATTCACCAATGTTGGAGGATTCAAGGGATTTGTGCCAGCTGCAAATGTAAATGAATACATTATACACAAACATAAACTCATCACACTTGGCTTTGTTGTCACTTGAGCTCCCTACTTATACTGAAGTTATACATACCTACAGTTGAATGTTTATGTTCAGTATTAATGTATATGTCAGCCTTTATCTAATACCAGACAGAGTAAGCATGTGCCGAGTAAGCATGTGCCGATAATTGCGACCTTTAGTCGCAATTATTGTATCATGTTTTCATCAGAGCTAAACCATGTGAGTATTTGTTTCCAGACCTCATTAGCTAAGCAAAGGTTTCATGCAGCCACATACTGCATATTTAGTGTATTGTATTCATATTTTTTCACCTTTTACAAAGACAACTGCGTTAATATAGGGCATATTGTTTGGATCTATATTGTGAGTTGTGCTCTGCTGTGTTTCAGGGAAGCCTGCAATTGCCCACAGGGACATCAAGTCCAAGAACGTGCTGGTGAAGAGGAATGGCTCTGCTGTCATCGCAGACTTAGGGCTCGCTGTGAAACACGACTCCAACACCAACACCATAGATATACCAACCAACCACAGAGTTGGAACTAAGAGGTGAATGTTTCTCTGTACTGTACTTTGTCCTATCAATCAGTCAATCGAAAAGGCAAATATTTCAGGTTGTTGTTATGTAATAATAAATAGGTTATACATTTTTGTTTACACATTAACTGGCTATAGCTATATATTATACATGACAGTGAGTATACACACACACACACACACACACACAATACATTTTATGGAATTAATGCATCATTTATTTTTTATGCAATTAGTGAATGCACAGAATGCCCCATTCCATACATCCCATAATTCCACCCACTCTACACTAGTTGTCGCTCTGTTATCTGATTGTTGATAGATCTAAAGAGATGTAAAGAGAACCTGTGCGTACCTGCATGGTTCTGTGCGGTTAGGGGAAAAACACAAGACAGTTATTGACAGAAAAGGCTAGTGGCAGAGGCTCAAATCACACAGCGAGAGAGAGATGACAGAGACTGTCCATGAAGGAAAGCCCCACACTTTCTTTTTCTTTAGGCCATCTAGGTTCTAGCACCGCTAACAAAACAAAACAAACCCTCCCCACTCGTTGCTCCTTACTACTGTATATAAATATACTGTGTGCGTGTGTGTGTGTGTGTGTGTGTGTGTGTGTGTGTGTGTGTGTGTGTGTGTGTGTGTGTGTGTGTGTGTGTGTGTGTGTGTGTGTGTACATATGTATACGTATGAATATATATACACAAACACTGTATATGCTAGAGCTAGATTATAGATTGCATAATAATGCACCGCATACTACTGACTGAATCATTGTGAATTTTACCTCATCAAAACAACACTTAATGCTTACAGATTAGAAGAACATTTTCAAGAGAGTGTTTGTTAGCAACAGGCGCCCACAGTGACCTAGCCGCCTTTGTTTATGGAACTCAGAAAGCAGAATACAGGTGTCTGTTTTCACGTGCCCCATCGTTCCCAGCTATTCTTAGCACAGCATATGCTGTGTTTGTTAACATAGTGATGAGACTGCTCCAGTTGTCAAGGCCAGCTTATGTACAGGTGGCCAAAAAAGATGACATTTATGGTTTGAGAAGGGGGTGGGAAATAGCCCAAGGTAAGACACCTGTGCACCTTAATTAGATGTTGTACTGTGCTCCTCTTATACACTGCTTCCCCAAACAATGTTTCGGGGACCATAATGTGGGTTGTGGACCAATTTTTATGGGTCGCAAGTGAATATACCCCTTTATTTTTGTCATGTACATTAAAGGCAGATGGAGCGGTCTGAAACTTTGCCCACATGAAGTCATTGTGACCGTCAGGTTGCAGTTTTTACTTTTTGGGAGCTCCGGGTTCTGTCCCCGCTTCCACGCATCACTACATATCATTTAGCTGGGGACCCCTGGAACTCCCTCAAGGACCCCTGGGGGTCCCCGCCTCTCATCCACTTGACTTAGATCGATTTTTTAAACTATACTTTTATAGTTTTACTTATAGTTATAGTGCTCAGCTATGCTAAGAAAGGGTGTTTAAGGCTCTCAAATCGCTTTGGGAATTGTCTTTAAATGGACAGGCTGTCAGGGGGTTCTAAAGAACCTGATTTTATTCTTCCAATCAAATTCTTTCCATAATTGGCTCTGTAACCCTCTATGACATTTAGAACATATATTTCCCCAGACATCATCCCCTACAACAGTATTCAGCTCCATTTCCCATTGTTTCTGGATATGAAGAGTGTTATCCGAGTCTAACCTTATGTGAGACACTTTTTTTTGTTGACGTGGGATGTTCAGACAGTTCGATGAAATGGGCCTCTAAATTATTAGGTTCTCTTTTAATGGCATCCCAATGTTTATATTTTGTAATATAATTTCTGATTTGTAGGATGACCCAATGCAGTTCAGCAAGACCTTAAATTAAATGAATTACTCTGTCCTCTGCAGGTACATGGCCCCAGAAATACTGGACGAGACAATCAACATGAGAAGCTTTGAAACATTCAAGAGGGCTGACATATACGCCTTGGGCCTGGTATTCTGGGAACTGGCCCGGAGATGTTCCGTCAGGGGTAAGCCCACACATTGGCACTATTCATTCATTATTTTAAGTCTCAAATTGAAATAATGTCATACAGTTATTATTAAACATATGTCAGATTGACCCGTGCAGAATGCACAATATTGATTTGAGGTTGTTAGTTAAAGATGGTTGCAGTTTTGCGTCATAGAGCAAGAGAACAGAAGAACAGTACTTGTATGAGCAGGGATGCTAAGTCCTGCTTTTTGCAGGGCTCCACGAGGATTTCCAACTGCCTTATTATGACCTGGTGCCTTCAGATCCATCCATTGAGGATATGAGAAAGGTGGTTTGTGACCAGAAACTGAGACCCAACATTCCTAACCAGTGGCAGAGCTGTGAGGTGAGAGGGTAGAAGCCATTCATTCATTCATTCATTCATTCATTCATTCATTCATTCATCCATTCATTCATTCATTCATTCATTCATTCATTCATTCATTCATTTGTTGTATAATTATCACTTGAAGCCATATTAAAAGTGCTGTAGGCCTATGTGATATGTTTTGGTTAAAACAAAAGGTTTTTGTTGTTGTTTGTATAATTATTTTAATAGTAATGCTTGCTATAGTGTTCCCATCTCTCCACCTCTTCGGATATTTATTAATAGTTTATCATATCATAGGTTTCACTCCCTCCACCTACATACAGACAGTTGTAGAAATCCGTACCCCTGCATATCTATTGTGCCAGGTAGTATCTCTTCAAATGGGGGTCCACGACTTTAGAGGTCCTTGACATGAAAACGAGAACCACATGCAGTCTATTATAGGCCTACTTGTCCCTTTCAAAATTGAGTGACCCTAGTGTTTGGGTTTAGTTAAATAACCCATACTTCATGTTTCCTTTGCCAGGCTCTGCGCGTGATGGGAAAGCTGATGAGAGAGTGCTGGTATGCCAACGCTGCAGCTCGTCTCACTGCATTGCGGGTCAAGAAAACCATCTCTCAGGTGACCGTCATCAAGGACATCAAAGATTAGCTCGACTCACTCTCCCACAGACTGGCACTGGTGCTGGCGCAAGTGCCAAAGATAAGCATCCCCTATGACTGCCTAAAGCAGTGGTTCTCAACCTGTGGGTCGGGAGTCGGGACACATGGTTTTTGGGGGTGCCCAGATGAAAGTGAAGTGACAATTTAAGGACCTTGAGACTTTTTTAATACCTAAAAAGAAAATATTACTAAAATAATACTATAAAAACTGGTCAAACATTTACCAAATTGCCAAATAATAAAGAAAGAGGCAAGATATTTGAAAATAGACGATCTACAAGCTCACAATCCATGGGTTTGTAGATCAGCTATCTACTATTTTCACAATATTTATCTGTGGAACCAAGTCAAACAAAATTGAATGCCTCAACTCCTACATTCCAAGTGCTTGTCAGAGTGGGGGGTCCCCACTCCCCAGTTCAAATATGATTATGTTGGGGGGTCACAGCCTGAAATGGTCGAGAACCACTGGCCTAAAGAAGCCAGCCAGCTTGTCTGACTGTCTGAGGTCGCCCCCCTCTGGACAAAACCAAACTGTACATGCTCAGCAACCATAATGGGTGTGTTGGTAGTGCCAAAAGGTTGGAGAATGTATTTAGGGCAGCCTTGCCAAATATAATTGGACCGAACCGCCCATGTAAGTACGGCTGTACAGCTATGGCTTTGGGCAGGAAGCGCCATTTGAAGAAGAAGAATATGTACAAAGTATATATAAATAATTTTGCTACCTCAGACATGTAAGTGCCCAGAGCTTGAAGTTGCACATTGAGGAGATTTATTTGTGTGTGCCATATTGTCTCGTATATAGTGCTGTACGCAACATGCTGCTAACTCAGTGTCATGAAGGATACTAGATAAGACACTACTCTATCTAAATGTAGTGAATTTATTGATCACATTTCAGACTATGTTTGTGGGAAGGAGGTTGTGTGGAAAAAATACAGCTTTTTTCTAAGTGAAAGTTCCCAATTAATCTAAAAAAAGAAGAAGAAATTAAGAAGTTATTATTTTTTCATAATGTAGATATACACAGCAATGAGCACACTTTCCTACTAGGAACATTGTAGAACAAAATCCTTGTAAGCACCTTATTGACTGACCAATACAACAGCAGATTATTTAGGAATTCATGAATGCACATGCGTTTTGTAAACTTGATTATAGTTATTCACACTGGAAGCATGTTATTGATTCAAAAGTTTAAATCAATACTGCCAGTTGCACAATTTGATTATGACCAACAAATCACTGAAAGTTCTTTTGAGTGCATCAATGTGATATGGATATGAATATGTACAGTATGTGCGATTATTGTAGCCTAAGTAGTATCTGTATTTAGTATATTTTCTTGGATGTCTGTGATGAGGGAATTCACTCAGAAAGTCTAGAGTTTGAACCGAGAGTCCGAGACTAATGCTTTGACAAACATGGTTTATAAAACCTTTAAATAACATGCTTAGGCAAAGGAGACACAATGCAAATCTGTGCACACCAGTGTGTTTGTGTTTGTGAGCGTGCAGGTTTTATTCATTTCTCATGTTTTCTTTTTTTTTTTTTTTCTAATAACCATGTTTTAAAATTGGTTCTGTGCAGAAGATCTTATCCACCATGGATTTGAATGCTGCAATCCATAAGATCCAAGTCTCCCTCGCAGGAGACACAATTTCTCTAACCCTAACCCACTGAGCTAAGATGGAATGTCTGCTTGGGCCGGACAGATATTACTTGTCAACCACTAGTGTTCTTACCTGACCACAAGGTCTACCTTTCTCAGTAGAAGAGCAGGGAGACCACCTCCAAACACTGAAGACGTGCTAGATATATTGTCTTAACATATTCTACTATAAAGATTGGTAAAATATTTTTGTATTCACTAAACAAAGTTCCACATTGCAGCTTTAATCTGTGTCTAGTTTAACTTTACATGTACTTGAGTTGTTAACTTTTCCAAATACTATCTGTATAGCATACAGTATTTACAGTGTTACGTCAGTGTTGGTCCATTGTTTTTTATTTTGATGGATTACTAGATACTAATCAGCAGTAATTGCCTATTGAAAATAAGCTAACATAGGCCTCTGTTAGCAAGCACTTTTCTGGATGGTACAGTTTTTTCATGTTCCAATCATGGGTTGTGTAAAAGAAATGTTAGACTCATATACATGAGTCATTTCCGCTATTGCAGATGATATAAATTACATTGTATTGTGGTCATGTAGTGCTCTGTACCCTGTGGACATAAAGGGTTTTGTTCTATGTCTGTAGGCTATGCTGAGCCATATTTGTGTTGTGCCATGAGGCCTATCATTGAGTGTTTTGCTAAGAACCAGATGACAGGTGACAGAGAAATGTAAACATTGAAAGTGGATGTGTTACTTAGCTTAGAAGAGACTCCTCAGTCATTCCAAAGAGAGATAATTACCATGTGCAATTTATGATTGGGGACCTTTATTTTTTTGTATTGTGTTTGACACAACTGTATGTCTGGCCTAATATATATATACAGTATATATAAAATAATCAGATGGACTACATTTATTTTTTTCGGCTGTGATGTATAACCTTTTTTGTAGGTCTCGTGTAACAGTACCTGTCAATTCGTTGTCTCTGCACTATTTATTGTATGGAAATACATGACGTACAGATCGTCAATAAACTATTTTTTATGAACATACAGGTATCTTATTTTATTTGAAATGTACGCAGGTTTCTTGTTGAATTGTGAAATGTGACAAAAAATGTCTATGAATTTCATTATAACATCGGTGCATCATACAGAACTGTGTACACACACCACTGCAAGATACCTTTTACCTGGTGTCATTTACTTGAAATATCTCGTTTTAGTCATTTAGTGTAATCACGTAGCTAGACTCGATTGTGACTCATCTTGAATTTCTGCTCCATATACATTTCTCTTGCTGTGATTGTGGCCGTTAGATAAGGTTAAGCAAAGCGTGTGACTTTGGCTGTCAGTCTACAGAGATGAGTCACAGCCTTAACGGATTTTAGTCCCAGTCACACAACTTTGCTGTGTCAGTAACAATAATAACCAGCATGGTCGGTATCGTTCAGTATGGTAACACAAGAAAGGGTTGCATCAAAGCCTTTGGATTGGTACGTGCCAGTAATAGTGAGATGCACAATGTTTTTTGATGGTTTAAACATTTTCCCATTTATTTTCTCTCACAAAGACCTGAGTTCTGCATGTATATGAGATTCTGCAGCTGCAGCTTACCAACTGCCACCACACAACAATATAAACCATTGCAGTGAGGGAAATTGATGCAGTAGAATATACCAAATGATAGCAAACAGAGATTTCAGAGCCTAGATGGGGATAGGGATGGCTTTAAATGTCATCATACTCATACTGACACTGACAGTCCGATCATAGTTGCTGCAATGTCTTTGAGGAGGGCTTGTGGTGTCTTGGCTACTGCTGAGGCCTGGTGTCATGCACGTTCAGTGGGGCATAGGGGATCCGTGTGGGTTGAAGAGTCGGTCAGCTGTTTTTAGGATAATATTATGGATGGTGAATATGATGCCTAACATAATGGCCAATTATCCCGATGGGTAACAATGTTTGTTGTTTGAGTTGGGATGTTTTGGAATGCAGCGTGGAGCAGATGGCATGCAAGACGTGCTATTCACAGACAAGCTCAATTTCACCACAACAATGTGGAAAGATGGTAGATTCATGTTTTACAAATATAACTCGATGCCACATGATGTTATAGGCTTTGGTGAGATTTGGCATTTGTGCCCTGTGGCTCAGTTTTGTCTAACTCATCCATGTGTGTGTGTGTGTGTGTGTGTGTGTGTGTGTGTGTGTGTGTGTGTGTGTGTGTGTGTGTGTGTGTGTGTGTGTGTGTGTGTGTGTGTGTGTGTGTGTGTGTGTGTGTGTGTGTGTGTGTGTGTGTGTGTGTAATTTCCCTTTTGATCCAACCATGTCTGATGCCTTCAGCCCAATGACCCGTGCTGTCTGTTTGGAGAGCATGTCACTGGCCCCGAGCGAAATCAGCCTTTTGTCTGTCCTGTCCCTCCTAAGACAGGTTTAGGTCTCAGGCTCAGGTTGAGAGGCCGGGTCCTCTGCTCTACCGAGGGGAGGCCAGTGAGACTGAGAGTGGAGAGGCGAGAGACAGGTGCTCGGTGGAGGTGGCAGCATCTCATGCATTACTGATTTCAGACAGACCATAAATCAAATCGCATGGACTGCAAGAAGAAAAGGGGCTGTTTGAAGGGGAGGGGAATGGGGAGGGCTTAAGCAGATTCCTTTCCTATTCACAGCAGCAGATCAGCAATTCACAAGAAAGAGTGAGAGTGAGAAAAAAAGAAAAGAGAGAAAAGAAACAAGAAAGAGAAGAAAGCACGTTGAGGGCTGAGTTCTGCAGAAACAGGTCCACCACAAGCAGCCAACCATCACATGCGGTGGATTTCCTCTTTGACACAGTTGCTTTGCGTTGCATGGAGGGGCAGGGCCGCAGAGTTCATTAACAGCTACTGTAGCAGGAACGTGATGGTGCTTTGAGGAGAGTTCTACCGTCTAGTAGTCCACCATGAACGCCAATGAACTTCAGCGCCGGGGCAGCCAGGACACTTGCATTCTGGACAACTCTCTGAGGAAGAAAGGTCGCCTGTGGTACCGCCGCTCACTGAAGGAAAGTGATGACAAACAGCGGCCGTCTGCTGGAACTCTACCTAGAGGCTGGAAACAGGTGAGTGATAAGGCATATGTGTAGTATATGTGTAGTTCACACACCTGAACCAATGTTCATACCAAGTGATGAAGTTTCATACTGAGTGTTATACTGATACTTATGAGTTGTACTTGTGCGATACTAAGAAGCAATGAACTAACTGTTAATAACCACAACACACCAGCATCCATTGACACAGGCACAAAGCCCTTTGACAATTTTAATCTTTTAGAGTTATGTAACAGACTAGGCTCAAAATGAACAAAAATGTAGAATGCAATGAACCAGTTCAGTACAGTGGCCTGACATGTTTGATCTTAAGAGGAACTCTGCATTTCCCCTTTGCAGGCGAAACAACGCAACTCAACAAGCAGTTTGATTGATTACTCTGACCCTCAGAGGTAAATATATTGATTTAATAGCTGTATAATCTTACTTTATCTCATATTATAAACTGCAAAGCTAACAAAACTATATATTTCTCCTTTACATAGAACATCTGTTGTTTTGGAGAAGCAAGACAATGATACATATGGATTTGAAATTCAGGTGAGTTTATATAGTCATATGTATTTTTCTTAATTGACATTAAATTGGTAATATTGACTTTGTTTTCTTTATTGGTCTGTGAAACATCATCTTGAAGAATTCAATGCAAATATTTGAATAATAATAAGATTATACTGTTAATATATATTAACAGTATAATCTATATATTAATTAATATATATATTAATATATAATCATGTCAAGGTGAAGCATGAGGCAAACACTATTTAATCTTGGCTGTTCATTTTTATTACTTGAGACGATCTTTTCTTGTCTGTTCTTGAGAACAAATCGTCTTCTGTTGTTGCAGACTTACGGACTGCAGCAAAAGAGCAGCACAGCTTTGGAGATGTGCACCTTTGTGTGCAGGGTGCAAGAGGACAGCGCTGCTGAAACTGCAGGCCTGACCACAGGTGAGCTTCCCATAATGTACCTCCCACACTGTGTGGCCTCTTTCACATCCTCTCTGCACACACTCACTCACTCACTCACGTCAGTATGCACGCACGCACGCACGCATGCATGCACGCACGCACGCACGCACGCACACACACACACACACACACACACACACACACACACACACTTTTGTATACGCAGTGTCAGTTTTTATTGATTAATTATTATATTATAAAAAATATGAACAAAAAAATTAAATATACTTGGTTCACCGGAGTTCCCCAGGGCTCTACACTAGGCCCCACCTGTTTTCGTTCTACACTAAATATCTTAAAAAAATAGATGATCTACAAGAGCTTGTAGATTTGCTATTTTCATGCTATAGGGTTCATGTACCTTTGTGTGCTTGCTCTCTCTCCGTGTGTTAGGTGATGTTATCATCAGCATTAATGGGGCGAGCATTGAAGGACTGTCTCATCAGCACATTGTTGACCTGATCCGAGACTCCACCAATGTACTGAAGTGAGTAACATAAATTATACATGTATCTGTAATCATTGTTCTGATATACCGGTATATATTTATTGTAATCGATTTTCTATATTTCATTACGTTTATTGGTTAGATTAACTGTTGTATCACTCTTATACGCACTTTATACAATGTGCTGTAGCTCCACTCTCTGGAGATCAATTTTGTGAAACTAGTGCACACCAACTGAAAATGTTTCCTGGACAATGTTCAAACTCAACGACTTGTTTGTTTATCTGGATGTGTGATTGCAGGATGGAGACCATTTGTGGGACTGTCGTGAAAAGGATTGAACTTGAGAAGAAGATGAGCTTGCTTAAGGTGCGTCTCTATGGCACTGCCCATATTTGTCGTAAACACAGGTTTGTGGTTAGGTTTAGGTATAGGTTTCATAAAGCCTCACAAATAGATGACAGAAATGAAAGAGAAAGAGAAAGAGCAGGTCACCGAGGGCAAGCACTGGTTGACCTGTTGCATCACGAATGTGCAATAGGCTGTGATCAGCTATCCCATAACTAAACCCATTCAAAGTAGGACACACACACGCACGCACGCGCACGCACGCACGCACGCACACACACACACACACACACACACACACACACACACACACACACACACACACACACACACACACACACACACACACACACATTTTGAAATATTTTTCTAAGTAAGAACATCATGATTACACGGTTCTATCTGCATGCAGAGTGGTTTTGAGATATCATAGGGTACAGTAGATACACCCATTTCAATTTAGTATTTTTCTATAAGGGCTTCAAATATTACATGTACGGTCAACTTACAAATGTGTAACTGTTTTTTTTTTCATACAGCAAACGCTAAGAGAGAAACGGGTGGAGTTACAAGCACTTACGTTACAGGAAAAGCGGCTGATGAGAGGTGAGTTATTTTTTTTTGGCCAGCTGTCAAACCACAGCACTTCCTTTCCCCACTATCATGATCATTTGTGTTTAACTAGTAATATGCTGATGTAATATGCTGATGTAAAATCAAGTGCAGTCTTCAAGGTGAAGTACAAGAATAAGTTTCCCAGGGGCCAATTAACTGAAAAACTGTTGACACACATCCTGTCTCTGGGATGAGCTTTCCTCTGAACCTTCATTGATGTGACAGCCTTATATCAACCACATCCTGTACAGTTCAATTGAATATATTAATTCACAACAACACTCGCTTCATTCTCAGTCAGTTACAGGAATTTATTTTGATGACATTAGTGCTTGAACATGCTGATACATTATGATGTGTACATAGCCTATACTAACATATGGTAGAAAGACAACAGGATCTCACTTTCAGTTCAATGGGACAGTGTGAGACCATTTAAGTTTGGCATCAGCTCTTAATCACAAGCTGCAAGCATGAATGCAAATACAGTTGCGGCTGTACAGCACAGGTGCCAGTCCAGCAGTGCTAGAAACAATTCATGAACTAAAAAATAAGGAACTAAACTGAAGCTAGTGAAGTGTGCAGTCCTGAGTATACATACGAGAAATCCATAAGCCATTGACTGGCAGTTTACGATAATCATCTTTGCTGTCTCATTTATTCAACACATCACATCCTCACATTCTCAATCTAAGAGAAATGTTTTTTTGTGAATTTGTGTCCCCCACAGGTAACTTGAATGGAAGCTCTCTCCACCCCTCTCTGGAGTGCCAGGTGTCTTTAGACTCGCTGACAAGCCGCGGCCATGGCCAGCGTTTTTCCAGCGACAGCAGCTACAGGAGTGTGATGACTGAGGACAGTGACCAGGCTAATAGCGTGTTCGGGGACCTGAACTCTCCCAGTTCATACAGCACCACCGATGACAGTTTATTCTTCTCTACAGATTTCCCCAACCCGCAGAGCCCTGGTCAGATCTTATTTAGTCCCATCGGCTCCCATCGTATCCTCGGCCGCAGTCGCACTTGCAGCTCCAGTTTGGCTGGCAGCAGCACTTCCCTCTCCCCTTCCTGGGATGAAACCAGGGCCTCTACGTTGTTTGGCACACTCCCCAGGAAAAACAGGCGAGGCAGCGTCCGGAAACATATTCTGAAGTTAATACCTGGATTCAACCGGTCAGTGGAGGAAGAAGAACTGGGACCAAATGAGATGGAAATCAAATGACAGTCCCCTCTGTATCAGAAATGAACACTTGAGGGCATGGCTGTACACACACACACACACACACACACACACACACACACACACACACACACACACACACACACACACACACACACACACACACACACACACACACACACACACACACACACAAAGAAGAAAGGTATAAGAACTTACTAAGAACCAGAATTTAGAGGAAGAAGAAAATTGCCTATTCATTATTACCGTAGCTAATTCAGATGCCAGAAAACCTAGCAAGTTCACAATTATTTGGCATGAGATACACATCTCTAAAAACAGGCGTCACAACCTCTCAGAAATGCAGAAGAAGCTTTGAGGTGCTGATGACTTAATTTGCTGTTGCTGTGCGTCATACTCTGAAGACTTTTATCTTGGGAAAACAAACAAAAACGTACAAATGAATATAATAGTTCATACTTCATAATAGCCTATGATGTATTCTCCTTTGTTAAAGCTCATTTTAAGTACTTTCATTGAAAGGCACATTCTAAATTATTTTAGAAAATGTGATTCATTACATAGCTCAGACTCAGAGACAAACACAGAGGTTGAAAAAGCATTATGAAAATGTCTAAATTAACCTTCCTTC
The DNA here is from genome assembly GCF_963921795.1 of Nannobrachium achirus. Classification (NCBI taxonomy): domain Eukaryota; kingdom Metazoa; phylum Chordata; class Actinopteri; order Myctophiformes; family Myctophidae; genus Nannobrachium; species Nannobrachium achirus. Next base: position 24,368,709 of record NC_137829.1, read on the forward strand.
CCCTTTATGTCAGTTTATAGCCTAAGCCATGTGAAAAAAAGAAGAGCCATTGTGAATGTAGCAGTTAACTAAACATATTCAAAGAGTTTCTGCTTTGCCATAATAACCACGAGTGACTGATAAGCATTATTAATTGTGACTGTGAGAAATACTGTGTGTATATTTAGTTAGACTAGATGCTGTATGCATGTAGGCTACATGAAAACTAACGTGAATATGATCTAAAATAATGCGTTTGACTCCTATGTTTTTTTTTCATCAATGTTGTACTGTATACCTTAAAGTCAGAAGCGGATGATATAGGCTATAGCCTATTATATGATTCTTACCAGCATTTCACTTTTGTTGACAATATACTGTCATTTGTCACGTTCAACATAGGAGGCTGAAAACCATAGTTTGTACCACACTGATGTGAGAGACGCTCAAAACAGGATGTGGTTTAGGGCATGTACAATTTTCATTTTTCACTTTCAGGTTTTGCACATCCTACTTTTACTACAGTGCAGAATAGTTTCCATTATGTTGTGTACTGTAAATACATGTATGTTTTGTGTTAATAGTTTTTCCCCCGCCAATGATAAAAAGATGCATTTGAAATGTTAATAGATTGAAAATGCAGTAGATTTATTTGAATGATGCCTCATTTGCTAATTTTCTTATGCCCTACTGCTGTTAAGCTACTGCATCAAAATATTTGTGGGCTATTAATGGAATCAATTGAACACAATTAAAACTGGTCAATTGTTTCAATAAATGCAGCCTCTCTTTTGATATTTGAGCTAGTGTCCTCTAGTGGTCAATCAATGACACGCAAGCGTTTTACATTTAATGGCGTAAGCCGGTGAGCAGTCGGAGCACACATAGTGGCAGCTGCAAATTGATTGTCCACTGGAAAGTGATCCAAATGTTCGAGTTGAACAAGGTTTTAACCTTGTTTATATACTCTATGGTTTTAACAGAAGCTTAGCTGTGCGTATTCATACATGTCATACAACAGGTGAGTTTTGTTATTCGGTGTATACAGATTTTTGCAGCATCCATTAATAGCTTACAAGCAGCTTACAAGTAACTTACTTATTTGTTCAACTTGTGATGAGTAGGCCACAATCGATTAAATATAGGCCTACCTACTATTTCAAGCAGAATACTTTTTTTCATTTGGAGTAAATCATATTCAAAATAAATAGGCTATTAAGTAGGTTAGTAGGATAATATTATATTATAGCCTAATTCTGAAAAGGTTCCTGCTTTTAAATAGTTCCCTTCCTACATGTCAGTATGACTATGACTATGACTATGACTGTTTATATAGACTAGAGGCAATTGATGACCAACATGTCACAAGGGATTTATGTATAGGCTAATCAGGTTTTGACTGCGATACTGAACATGAAACTGATGATACATTTATATTATCATTTTGTTTTGAACTAAACTGTAAAAAAAAAATCACACCCGTATGAAGTGGAGCTGTGTGTGTGTGTGTGTGTGTGTGTGTGTGTGTGTGTGTGTGGATCATGTGTACCGATTTTTGTGACATTTGAAGAAAATATGTAGGAAAAGGAGCAAAAAGTGTGTTTTGGAGAAAATTCAAGATGGCGGAAAATCTATCATGGCGCAAATGGGCGTGGCCTATATGGGGAGATGCGTCATGACCCAAGGAATCCAGGGAAAAAAGATTTTTAATTTTCCGACCTACGGTTCAAGAGTTACAGGCCAAAACGTAAAGTGGGGTGTTATGGCGCCACCATGCGGCCAAATGACACAAATATTTTTTATTTAATCCTTGAAATCATTATGAACCTCCTCTCCAAGTCTTGAAACTCTAGCCCCTATGGTTTGCGAGAGACAAATAATTGAATGTGAGTTTTTGCGATTCCCATTATAAGTCAATGGGGAAAATTAATTCACTAATAAATTAATATCAATTAAACTAGTGAACCTTTCTCTTAGCAAGTTACTAGCCCACGATTCCCGAGTAAGCCGGTCGATTTGACATATGGCGCGAGTGTGTGGTGGCAAAACTGTGGGACTAGTAGCGTGCCGAAGTTTAGGAAGTTCAGGCTACATACAGACACACAGACAGACAGACACACAGACAGACACACAGACAGACCCACACGGCCACGTATAGGGAGCCTGTGCTTCACACAGCTCCAAAAAGGCAAGCCATAATACATTGTGTCCACCAGATGGCAATGCAAACTCATTCAAGTTCAAACATTGCAACCAACAGGATATCTCCACTGCATGGTGAATAATAAAAAAGTAAATGATACAAAGCACATTAGGATATACAGCTGAGATGAGTGTATTTATTTTTAGTCTAACATTTCAGAAATAACATTTGGTCCATGTCCATCACCAGAATGACACGGAGATTACAATACAGGTATGTGTGTGTGTGTGTGTGTGTGTGTGTGTGTGTGTGTGTGTGTGTGTGTGTGTGTGTGTGTGTGTGTGTGTGTGTGTGTGTGTGTGTGTGTGTGTGTGTGTGTGTGTGTGTGTGTGTGTGTGTGTGTGTATTTCATATTTATTTAATAGCTGAGAAAAGACAAATAATCTGAATTCTGTTTTTGTTGGGCACACTGTTGCAAGGTCAGGTAATTGAGCTACTTTGAGTGTTATTTAAGAATGTAAGGTCTTTATATACACATAATGTCATTAAATACATTTCAAGACATAACCAGGCTCAACTTAGAACACATGGAAATACATTCCAGTCTCATTAGCTAGCATTGCTGTAAGTTGGACTAAACCTATGGCAGAATGTTAATCATGCCTCATAATGTTACTGGAAGAAGGTGGCCACCCAGGAAAGATTAAGGAATCAGTACAATCTCTCCATTTGTGTATGCCAAAGTGACAAAGAGCCTTTATTGGCCCCACAAAAAAAGTTCTGTTCTTTGGTGGCTCAGCACACACAGAATTACATTGCGTAGTAAAGCACAGAAAGACGGCGTGCCTGTGCACCATTGATTAACATGCAGGATGGCATTCTCTCTCTACACTCTCATACTGTAGGATAAGAAAGTCTATTTTGATTGGACACAATGGCGAGCTGACCGAACTCAGATCCTTCTTTGCTTCGGAAAAAGATTCTGCAAAAACCAACTCGACAATCTAGAATATCAGAGCAATTTGATTATTTACAAACAAAGATGATGGAGACAGAACAGGGCATGGCCCCTCCCAAACCATCCCTGGATGTGGGGATGGATGAAGATGCACTGGCTAGCCAGGTGGTGGAGATCATCAGTGGCATCACTCTAGGAGCCCTCCAGTCTCTGGAGAAGGCTGTGGACACAGCTGCCCCCTCAATGGACGAGGGAGACGACTCTGTCTTCTACGACAACGAGGACCCGGCTTCTAAGGACGCACACAAAGCGGCATCCGAGTGCGGGGACGGGAGTCGTGTCTGCAGTGACGCAAACAGAACACCTTTTCCACAGGAAGAGGATGCTACAGGTGGCACAGGCACAGGTCTCATCAGTGAGAATATGTATTTGCTGATGAAGACAGCGGTGAGAGAGCAACAGGACACTGAGACAGATGAGTCGCACTGCGAAGCCCAGATGCCAAAAACCGAGCCCACAGACCCTGTTAAAGAACATCAGCTCACCCCAGAAATGTCAGTTAGCGCCAGTGGAAAACCTCTTGAAGTAAATGACGGAACACACACAGGACTCCAAACACAAACCCTACAGACGGCATCCACACAGGGAGGTAAGACAAACTCTGCATTACACTGTGAGCACATCAATAAACACCTGAGAGGGCTTTTTTTGTGCTATGATTATGGATACAATGTTGATGTAGTTATAGGTCTACGGCACAGTTACATTGTATTGCATAGTCAAGCAGTACTGTAGTTGCGCTTTGACAGAATGTTCAATGTTGTATTTTGGTTTCTTTTAGCTATTATAAAACTGTTTTTCAACTTTCCTCATACCAGAAGAGGTGAATGAGGCAGCGTCATTGCTGCAAGACCAGATGGAAACACAGACACCTGCGATTGAATTCTTACATGTATCTGAAGAGGAGAAGAGAGCCGAGATGAATGGAGATACAGAGACCCCAGAGCAGATGCCTAGTGAGGAGCTCCAGGTATCTGGTGAGAGTCGGGGTGAGTTGGACCAGGAGCCCGAGCAGGATCACAGCTCCCAGACTTCCTCTGGGTCACCTCAAGACTCCAAACCCGGCTTCTCCACCCTGCCTCGGGCAAAGAAGTCTGAACACACTGATGAGACGTCACCCTTCAACCATCACACCTCCTCCAAGTACAACACTGTTTCCTACCGCAAGATCCGCAGAGGTAACACCCGTCAGAAGATCGCTGATTTTGAATCCATAATGATGAATTCATAAGAGAAGTTATTATTTCAAATGTAAATATCTGTACTTGGCCCATAACATATTTAAATCGAGCATTGCAGGATGCTGAAATAATGATCAATGTGGTTGTATCTCTCCGCACACATACTAGAGACTTGTCTCTTACTTGAAAATATACTTGTACACAGTACATTCACAGATACTTTAGGTATACGGCCAGGGTTGACAACAAATGCTATGACTCCAGTAAAGAGCGTTCTATTCATAGCTGTTGCATGGTAACTGGGTGGAGAATGATCCATGGGACCTATCTATATCTAATCTCATAAAGGTTTTTCATTTGATAGCTTTACAGCATGAACAGTTTGATTATGTAAACCAGGTATTTGAACAGCAGATTAAAAAATAAGAGGCTTGGGGGCCTATAATCCTGCTAGCTAATATTAATGACTGAGATGTTGGTTGGTAGTTATTAGAGCTTCAGTACTGCAGAGACCCTGAATAGCATTCTCTGCATAAGGAACTATGATAAGTACATTAAGGAACCATAACAATCTCCCATATGCATTCAAGTAGTCTGTACCTAAATCTGATAGATTCTGCATTCTAGGAAAAAGTGATTACATTTTGACTTGAATGTTTTTAACACAATTAAGGTCCCACTTTTCCCATCCTTATGTAAATGTATAACACTTGTACCGATATGGCTTGGCGGATTCAAATAAATTCATATGAAATAAAATAAATGTTACAAAACCCTTTGTCATAAAAATCATGTTTATTCTTACATTTTAATTAACCATTTCCCCCTCATTTCATGTTTAGGTGAAAGATAGATCACCAGTAACAAAATCACAGCAAAGGCATCTTGAATCAACACTTCCCTAATAGTGACAGCAAGAGAGACATACCAAGAGAAGGTATGCATTATCAAAACTATACCTTAATAATGAATTACTTTGGTTTAGGTTTTAAACCCCATTTACCAGCTCATGTGTCTATCAAACTATCTTGTGCAGTAGATGACACCTAAAGTCTCGGCATGTCTGCCTGATATGTACTGTATTACATTCATGGAAAGAACTCACAACATTGCATGCATTGGCATGGTATATCAAATTCATTCTTAGCAATGAAAAGAAAAGCTAAAACTGTTTTACTATCTTCCCCAGTCAAACCATGTGTGGTTTGCTGTGTTCAAATGGAGTGCTCTTAAGTTCATCATCAGAAGATAATATTAATACACATCTCAGGGATGTCCATATTCCCATTCACCAAACAGAAGAACGTTTTTTGGGAAAAAAATAAAAATGTAGTGATCTGCAGGGTGAATATCCCAATATGTTCCTCCAGCACAGTGACTAGGATCTCTCTTTCCACTCTGGGCCTGGTGAGAAGCAATGCCAGGGGGTATTAACAAGCATTGCACAGTACAGTATGTCCACTCCACCTCCTAAGATCCCATAGTGGTGTGCTCCCCTTCAGGATACTGATGGAATAAGCACTTGGCACTTGCTCATTGGAAATTGCTACTATATTCCCCAGTTTCATGGGACAGGTGTGTTTCCAGGCTGGACCACAGAGGGCCACAGAGAGTAGTTAAAAAAAACACTTCTGACTTTTTAACCGGCATCACGGAGCATGGTAGTGTGTGAACTGCCACTTCTGGAAGGCATTGCTGGATTCACATTGGCCGAGTTGGATAGTGTCCCCCAGAAGACCAGCCTCCAAGCACATATGGGTGGAAGACTCTGCTATGAGGTGCTCGTCCTTGGCAAAAACAAAACAGATAATTAAGTTTAGTGGAAAGTATTTTAAGCATAAATTTAAGCATCAAGCATGAATGAAGCTGAAACAGGATTCACAATGAGTGGCATTACATGTTGTTTGACCCTGTGTCTTTGAAAACCCCTGATCTAGAACAGTGGGCCCTATTTTTGTCCATGCTAAACCCTAAACTTCTTTGCCTTTTCTTTACTATTTTGAAAAACACTTACAAATATTTCAAATAGCTGATCTACAAGCTCACAACATGTAGATGTAGATCTTCTATTCTAACTATTTAAAAATATTTTTCAAAATAGAAAAAAGGCAAAGAAGTTTAGGGGTTTAGGGTTTAGCGTGGACAAAAATAGGGCCCACTGTTCTAGATCAGGGGTTTTCAAGGACACAGGGTCAAACAACATTTAATGACATTCATTGTGAATCCTGTTTCAGCTTCACTTCACTTCACTTCTCTTGAACAGACAATGAAAGCACCACTTTGAACTGATAACTTTGTACATTTTGTTACAACATGTCAAGCTCTGCCATTGCCAAGTATAAGTTTACACACGCACATTTACCGCTGCAGATGCTGATGCATGAGTGCACAGTAGGAGAAAATAGAAACTGAAAGTAAGAAATGCTCCTCGTTTCAGTATCTGTATGCTGGTTTTACTATAGATAAAGTAATAACTGTGAGATGAAGGTGGCTGATATAAGTAGTCACACGTGGTATTACCCACCTGTTGTGTACGAATAAATCAGTCATCCCCATACATTCAGGGAGAGGTCAAGACGGGTTGATACTGGGCCTGGTTCTGAATCTGGCCTTTGTGATTTGTTTTCTTGTACCACAACATTACAATAAAGGCATGGCAAGCACTTAGTGGTTGCATGGAAATAAAGAGAACTTTTGACCTAAAATCATGGTTCTCGTCTGTCGTACAACTGAGCCTGTCACAATCATAAATGTGGCAACCGTTGCTGAGTGAATCTGAGGTCATAACAAGTAACTTCATGTTGTTCATCTTGACTCACTCACCCTCCCCCCCACCCTGAGCCCCCCCTGTAAATGCTCTCCTCACACTGTGTACATACCTCAACCAACACTATGCTATTCTACCTGAGATAAGAATGATTATGCAATTTTGACTTTGCCCTTGATTCATAAAAGGCCTTCCACCCATTCTTGAATTAATTTGCAACAGTTACACGGAAGGAATACGTTGAAAAACTAATGTTATGCATCAACATGTCCCTCACTCTCACACACCCGTGCACATTAGATATGTGCAATGTTTTGTGAGAGATGTGAGTCACAGTGGCAACAACAAATCAATGAATAGGTCCCTAGACTAAAAGAACAACACCTTTGAGTCTGTATTTTGTGAAATAAAAGTAGCGTAGGCAATCATAAATGTATAGTCTACTGACACTGATTTTGCATGAGAGAGCAAGTGTATAAGAAGTGTACGAGAAATTACGTGAGTTTTGTCATTTTATAATGAACTTTTTGACAACTTTAGCAAACTCTTCTTATTGAGAAAAACAGCCTTTATGTTGCTCAGTGAAGGGAAATACTTCACTATGGAACTAGAGCTTTGGTATTTTGTGAAATAAATGGTAGACTAGTTTTAAATGTATAGAATCTACAACTGCGGTCAAATGCCGATGCTGTTGTGTAACAACTTCTATTCCGCAATGCCTGCATGCAATGTACAGTACAGTATATGGGGAGGTTTTACTGCAGTTACATTCTGTGTCGAAAGGCAAAGCAGACTTTAATGCCAGCTCTTTGTCATGCCAATATTGCACATGTCTGTGTAAACGTGGTTGCCGAAAAGAGCAAAACATCATCCTCTCAATTGTGAATAACAATGGCTTAAGACCCACCCCTGCTGTTAGAAACTGACTGTACAGAGACAAAAGCGAGTGCCCCACCCAAAGCCAACCTACCAGTGCTGAGTTGGAGCCCTTGTGGAACCAGCGAAGATTCGGCTTGGCATTGTCACATTGCTCCAGAGTCAGGCTAGTGTGTTTGCCCTGAGGAATGATGCATAAATCTTGCTGGCGAATGTGCCTCATCCAGGTGTAATTAAAGTGCTGACTCTGAATTTTAGAGGGAAAGAAAGGGGGAAGAGTTTGTGACAGGCATATAATTAGACTTCATGAAAACTATAGGTTATTCCAAGAGTGGTTCAGTGGGAGCGGGTGCTCTGAAAACCAACAAGAATGCATTTTAAAAGTCTTGCTCTTGTCTCAGACTCTGATCCTATTTGTCTTGGCCTGGTTCTAGTCTTGTATATTTTTGTGCTGGGTTACATGTCAGCAAAGATGACAATTTTAGATAATGACAAATGAAAAAGAGGAAAAAAGGTCTGACTCTTGAGTCTTGACTCAACGTGTGCACGGCTAGACTAGACAATACACATGCAAAGACACATCAAATAGGGGAGCAAAGGTATTTACCTCCTTGCTGAGATCACATATCTCAAATGACAGTGAGCCTTTTTGCAGAGCGAGGCATTTCCTTAAGCCTTGATTGAACACCTAAAAAAAATGGAGATAGGTAAAATAACAGCAATGTCACAAGAAGAACACCACTAAAAGTATTTGTTCAGTCACTCATCGGGCCACATGACAGAGAGACGGAGCTTGTTTTCCTTCTCTGTTCCTTCAATAAACACTGACATTAGCTGTCACAGGCCAGTCTTTGTTCAATACGAGCACAACAGGCTCTTGTTTGGGTTGAGTCATTAAAGGTCTCTCCGCAGAGACATCACTGACTTCTTAGAAGACATACAATTGCCTTCTTATTTAGAGATTGTTTTAAGGATATGTAAACAGGGTTAAAGTGAAAGCAAAAGTCAGAGCATCGTGAGTCGGTACAGAATACAAAGCAACTGTTTGGAATCAAATCAACATACCAGGCCCTCTGCTTTGGTTAAAGGAGCATCGATATCTGGATACACATTCTCCAGGTACCACTTGAAGCTCTTGCACTTGAGCCTCTTCCTCAGCTCCATCTGCTCGGTGAGGTTGCCAATGTCAATGAGTTTCTTGTCCAGCAGGTGGTGGTAGCCATGGCCGTAGAAGAGGTCCTTGTATTCATCCAGCCACACCTCGACCACCCGGGCTAGGTTACGCTCCACGGTCTTCTGCCTGTCCTTGGGGAACTTGTAGGGGTTCTGGCCTCGGAAAATGTGGCCCACTCTGGAACAGGGGATTATCTCGATTTCTCCCCCACACATCCAGATCTGTCCAGTGACATAACATGAGGAAAGCATAGGACGTAGTCATGAGGTTAAAGGTGCTGCATGGTACCTATACCAAGTATGACACCCAGCATGCATGTGTGTGTGTATTGACCCTGTCACGTGAACATGCTGTAGGGTCATGTTCATTTTAGAGGTCAAGAAAGTTTACACGCTTCTGTTCTTTTTTTCAACTGTAGAAGGCAGATGGCCATGGGTTGATCTTGTCGGTTGAGGTCAAGCCATTAGTTTTAGATTAGCAATTTTGCACTGATCGGTCATAAATTGTGCTTTTTTCGTTCTTAATAGCTTGTTTCTGACTCTTATTTCCAACTTTTTAAATATATATATTCTGTAAGATAACCTCTTTTCAAAGTGTATGTATTTGATTCCCTCTGTTAACTGACTTGCATGATTAGATATTGCATGCAAAATTCCTCTAATGCCTGTGTTTCGATTACGTCATTGCAAGGGATCTATATTGAATAAGTATTAAAATGAGCTACTGAGCTACTTACTTTAAATGAAATCTCCATGTTCTCTCCACCCCATACATCCAGTCCAGGATCATAGGCACCCAGTTCATAGAAGTATTTCTTGTCTATAGAGAAAAGACCCCCAGCCATCACTGGACACCTGTATAAGTGAAGGAGTAGTTTATTGAGCAGCAGTGGCAATCATTCTAATCTAAATGCTAAAATACTACCACCTTTTGTCCATTCAAAACCTAAGGGAAGCAGCTGCAAAGTGCACAAAAAGCGACCAGTGTGTAGAGTTTCAATGTCTGTAATTGAACACTTGCCTAATTGGATCTATGACCGTCAGGTTGTTCTTCTTGATGTGCTCTTCTGATAAAGTGCTCCAGCCAAATACCAAAGGCCATTTAAAGATACCTCTTTGGAAGTTGTCAACAAGCACATAACTGAAAAGAAAACCCAACATTGAAACTTTTATGACATTTTCTTGTATGCTTATTTCAACACTGCACAGACATGCATTATGACTGAACAGGATGTGCTGCACTGTCACCTCAAGTCCTTATCACTGATGACTTCAATAACAGGACAGGCCACTTTCTTTCTGTCAAGGTAGACTCTCTCCAACAGCGGCTCCAACCAGCCCACGTTGCATTCAACGTGGGAGTCAAGGAAAGTAAGGACCTCGCCTGAAAGAAAAGCAAACAAACTGTTTCAATGAAACAGCCACATCTACAGGACAAGGATGTAATATATTTACTTAGTGTGGGTGAGGCACCCTGACGATTTAATTTAAATTATCACATCCTGGAACGCTTATCAGTGCCTCATTGATGAGACATTGTTTTTATGTATACATTATGCAACCCGAATACAGTGCATTTGTAGGCTGTATTTAGGGGTGGACTACTAGTTGTGATTTGGTTGTCATTGATGTAATGTAAGAAATGAATGATCAGAATCCCTCTATGTCAGGGGTCTTCAACAGTGGGCCCAGGGCCCCTAGGGGGTCCTCAGAGTTACTACAGGGGGTTCTCCAAGTCTTTGTGTGATAGAAACCTTTTTTCTCTAGCGTCCATATCCTGAGAACTTTAGCCATAAATAGCAGATCTACAAGCTCACAATGCCTCACGTTGTGAGCTTGTAGACCTGCTATTTTTGGCAAAGAGCTTTGGTGTAGAGGGGAAAAAGAGCAGATTAATTACAGAGTGAAAGGTCAAGTTGATCAACTATTGACAGTTCAAGTGGTTAAATATCTGAAAAGAAAACACAAATTGACATGATTCCAAAATACACTGATTGTGCTGTCAAACGATGAAACTATATGGAATCTATGAAAAGGTTGCGGGGGTCCCTGGTTCATCTCTCTCTCAAATAAGGGGTCCTTGGCCTGAAAACGTTGAAGACCCTGCTCTATGTAATGACAAGGGGATTCTGTTTTTGTGCAGTATATTATTTACCTTTGGCAACTGCAGCTCCAGCCATCCGAGCCCTGATCAGACCCTCCCTCTCCTTCAGACGAATAATGCGGACTTTGGGAAACTGGGACATGTACACATCCAGCTGTTCCTTCAGATAGTCTGTGAAAGGAGAAAACAGTGGTCAAACTGCAGCGCTCATATGAACAAATTATCTATTCTAGAGAGAAAAATTACTCTTTTCAAGAGAAGGTTTACTGATAACTGATATATTGATATGATCAGTATTTTATGTTCATTTTTGCTGTGTCATACTATGAAACGATTGAATAAGCAGCTTAGTAAAAAATTCTAATATAGGCTATCCTATATTCACATCACTTGTGAATATAGGCACAAAGTGACATGCTGTGAGCTTATAGATCTTATAGATCTTAATTGAGCCAACTCAATTAACCCTATATATATTCTTTCTGTAGGGCTGCCTTAATAAACTTAAAATATCAAATCTAGGTGCATTAGGACGCATTGTGAGTTTATAAATCGGCTATTTGGGCTATTTTGTAGAAATTTGTATGGCACGATTGTACAATAAAGTACAGCAGTGTTAAGTGGTTAATCAGACTAATCAATTTAGTCAATTATATTTAAAATGTCTATTCACATTTTTGCATGTCGATTAGTTTATATATAAAAAAAGTAAAAAAAAAAAAGGCTATATCTTTTTTTAAACAGCTTCTCGATTAATAGATTAACCTATATGAGCCAGATTAAGTGGGTTATTGGTTCTAAATATTGGTTTCGATATATATTTTCAGTTAATTGCCCAGCCCTTCTTCTTCAAATATCATAATTAGACAACCTAAGCTCACAACGTATTGCATTGCAATGTGTTGTGAGCTGGTAGATTGGCTATTTTGACTATGTTTACGTATTATGACATGCCCAGAATAGGGACACAAGAGACATGTGGTTCTGGTTAAATGTGCAGAGAATGATATTTTCTTTTGTTAAAATAAGTGTTAAATAGCACTATATTCTGATAATGATCATTACTATGGAGTGTTTTTTCAGTGGTCAAGAGTCTCCCTATCTCTCGAGCTTATTAAGCAGAACATAGTCATACATTTTCAGGTGGGACACCAATTTCATTCACCAGGAGAGAGAACCCATTTACAGTATCAGCTTAAACTTTAAAATGTCCAATATTATCTGCTCATTTTCGGGTTTCATCAATACCAATTTAGTTCTCGCCCCGATTGGATGAAATTAGCATCAAGACTTGAAAGTATTTCTGTTCATTATAGAGCTGGAGAGACAGTAAGACCGCCGTTACTGAACACTCCATAGCAATAATTACAATCAGAATATAGAGCTGTAACTTAAAATACAACTTTTTGTTTTAAACAAAACAAGATCCCTTACAGGCTCCTTTGACTAAGTTACTAACACTGGTGAATATCTACATGTATTACCTTGCTTATTGTAAGTCGCTCTGGGTTAAGAGCGTCTGCAAAATGCCTAAATTGTAAATCGTATGTAGAAAAATGATCTTTGTAACATTCCATCACCTTTGGAGCTGAAGTCATCGACCAGGATGATCTCTGTGAGGAGCTGCGGTGGGGACCTGTTGAGAACACTGTGCACGGAGCGGAGCAGTGTGGACCACACCTCGTCCACAAAGCAGAAGATCACACTGGTAGTGGGCAAATTGTCGTGGACAATACTCTGTGCACACCTAGGAAAGATTTTGCACATGGCAGACAGAAAATGTAGCAATTGCAGGTTGCAGGATAAATAGTTTAACTGTGAAATACTGAGTTAATGTACAAATGTGTGAATCCATTTGGTAACCCTAAGAGTTAAATTAATTGAGGAACTTACCATCTACAGTATATTTCAGGGTCTGTAATTCAATGGACTCCATGCTTTTAATTGGTGTTTGAAATCATGTGCTTATTTCCACACTTAACCTAATATCTATCCGTATTTACTGTATGTATGTATGTAGGCCTATGTATGTATGTATGTATGTATCTACATTATGTAAAACAACGTATTTTCTTCTCATGCAAGACTCACGCCTCTGGTCTTGTATCTGGGATAGCGCGGTCCACTGGGATCTGTTCGCTCAAGTAGACATTGAAGTGACCTTCATTCCATCTCTTCTTCACCTCTGCGTCCTTGTCACTGGGAAGGATGGCAGCATGACCAAACTGGCCAACCGCATTGGCATCTCTGGGGGCATGAGTCATGTCAAGAGGGAGCACTTTGTGGACACCTGGTTTACGTGCAACCGAGGAGTTTACCTTGAGGTCCACTCCCAGTTGGAACTTGGGGTTGATTGTAGGTTTCAGGGGTTCACTCACATCAACGTTGACCTGCTTTGCCTGTTTCTTGCCATCCAACTCTTTTGTTTTTACCTCAATGGGAGGTATAGAGGTGGTTTTAGCAGGGTGCATTGCCTCAGCCTTGATTTGGTTTGCCGGTTTGTTAGACTTTAGCATGGGTTCGTCCTTGCCTTTCTCTATTGTCTTTGAGTCCATGTTTTCGACAGCTTTTTGTAGCGAATCCCCAATTTTATGGGGTTTCTTCTGTGAGGTAGGTTGGGTGAGGTGCTTTTCTCCCTGGACACTAGGTGGCACTTTGGTAGTGTTAGAAACCACTGCATGTAATATTACATGTTCTTTAGCTTCCTGTACTGCATGTAACATTACATGTTCTTTAGCCTCCTTTACTTCTGTGTTTGTCTCGCTCAGGTCTAGGTTCACTGCTATTTTGGCAGGTGCCTTGTTTTTTACAATTAAACTTTGTTTTGGTGTGATATGTCGTGGGGTAGCGTTTTCAACATTCTTAGAAACCACAGATTTGGGATTGCCAAACTTGGGGTTGACATGCCCTTGCTGTTGAAAGGAGCTCAGTTTATTGTCCTTCAAAGGTTGCTCCGGTTTCTTTGCTCGATTTCTGTACACTTCAGCGACCTTGTTCACTGCAACGAGTGGCCCTTTGCCCGCATAATCTATGTCCAAGTCCACCTTCTGCACCGGGTGTTTAAACCCCCGGTTGGTCAACAGTGTCACTTTGGTGGTCTGCTGTCGTTGTTTCATGATCTCCCTTTCCTTGATCACACGCTCCTTCAACAGATGACTATTCACATCATTTAATGAGATACGAAGTGCCGCCATGTCGAACAGTAGCCAAATGACAGAAGCTATGAAAACAAACGCTAGGACCCTCCCACTATCCCTAAAGAATCTCCTAATCTTCATGGTCTTTCTATTTAAAAACTCGAATGCCATAAGTCAGAACAAACAACTCAGATTGTCAAAATGTCGTAGTCGTGGCGCCACTCGCTCATACTTATTACACTGCAACAAAACTTTTGCTGGTCTTTGGTAAAAGATATAACTGCCTGCCTGCGTGGCATGTCAGTCACAGATGACGAGCCTGTGCACATTTCGGTGACATCAACAGGACCGCGCGCGCACGCACACGCACGGTGCAGCCAGTGTCCTGTCCTGAAGCAAACAAACACCGGAACGCCTCTGGAGCATTTCCTCCTGTCACCGACTCAACGGACAACTTATTCTGTTTCTCTCCAACTCACCCAGGGCGCCCGTCGGTACGAAGAGAAGCGAAACGGTACGTTCCATATAAAGTCCAGCACGCCATGAGAGTGATTCATTATGGAACAACCACGGCGTACGTAGCTTTACTTCAACTTTGCACTCTGAGAGAGCACATGGTGATTGGACAGAAAGCTACAAAGTTTCGGCCTACGTGGAGGCGGGGTGGCAACAAAGTGTCAAATATCCAAACTTCCAAAGTGATGTAGGCTACTGCAGTGTTTCTGAAACTCAAATTTCAAGGGCTCCCTTTGTACAAATGGAACCCTGACGGGTTCATTTGGTTCCATGTGTACACTGTCAGAGTTACAGACGTGTATGGGTCAATTTAGACCCCCATAAAGGAACCCACACCTGGAATCCACTTTGAGAACCAGGTACTGATGTAGACTAGGCCTACAGTGTTTCTCAAACTCAAATTTAAAGGTCTCCCCTTAACTCTTGACAGTGTACAAATGGAACCAAATGGACCCCTCAGGGTCGGGGTGACGGGGTCCATTTGGTTCCATTTGTATACTGTTAAGAGACCCCTCTAAAGGAACCCATGAGTCTCTGGAATCCTCTTTGAGAATCACATTCACTGGACTACTTTATGGAAGTCCCTTTCCGCTCCAAAGAAATAAAGACAATATGTAAGTCAAACATTTTGACTCTGACTTTGAAGTTGCTCATTTAATGAGCAACTTACTCAAAATGAGTTTAATAAAGTTTCTAATTTTTGTGATAAGTCAGTATTGAGGTTTCTCATAATTTGTAATTAACCATCACTCAATTATTTTGAGAAATGCCATTTTTAAATACAAATAACAATAGGCGTTTTCCACTTGCATGGCAGGCACACAATTACAGTCATTATTTTGAGATAGCCGCAAATTGCAACACTAGATTAAAAAAAGAAATCTAGTGTTGCAATTTGCAGCTTAGCTCTGGTCCGATGGACCAGAGCTATTTGCAGCTAATCTTGAGATACAATTGTATCTAACTCTCAAAAGAATGGCTTTAAAGTCATTATTATGTCCAGCATAATTACTTTTAAAGTCTTTCTTATAGGCTACATCATGTAAGAAAGTAATTATTGTATATCGATATTTTAATTGGCTACTCAGGTGCTGTAAAGTTAAAGGGTTAAAGCTCTATTCTGATTATTGATAGCCTACTGTGATTGTTCAGTAACAAGGTTCAGTAATAAGCAGACAATACATTTTCAGGTGGGTCACAAATTTTGTTTATCAGTTTCAATTTATGGGAAGGGGCGGGGTAAAGTGGTGCTAAAATTGGAACGATACAGGGAAGATTAGCATGGTGCAATGCTAAAATTGTTTGGGGACATCGCTCCGTTGCCAGCAAAGGGCATTTTAAAAGCATGGTGTGGCCCCTTTAACTTAAAGGCTGGAAAGATTAAACACAGCTACTGAACATGAACACTTTATAAATATGACTTCTATCAGAAGGTAGGTTTTATCTACCGGGTAGCTCAGTCGGTAGAGATCTTGCCTTTGGACCATAAGGTCCTGGGTACGATCCCGGGCACCGCCAACTTGGCTTATGAGTACATGTCTTGGGTGCGGCAAGTCATACGGCAAGTACTGGGAGCTGATGGTAGGTGTGGTGCTCCACCTCAGCAATTCATCTCCCATTTTAACGGGGACAGACTCCCGCGTGTTACCGGCTGATACTGACAATAAGCCACTCCTGACCTACTTACTTGTCTATCAGAATATAGAGCTATTTATTAACTTAGTTTGACCAAAAAAGTCACTTACACCACCCTTCAATTTAGAGTAAAGCACGCCCATGTCGATGTGGTTCAGCCCACATACTCTAACAACAGTACATTGTTTTAAAAGATAAAAATGTGTGTGATGCAAACATAACGAACTACTGCGGTCCCTAGCATCGGGGTGGACAATATTATATTTTCCTGTGGAACAAATTGAGACTTACATGACCTCACCAATGAAAAGTACTTAAATATCACCAGACTTGTGTCTCTCTCTCACACACACACACACACACACACACACACACACACACACACACACACACACACACACACACACACACACACACACACACACACACACTCATAAAACCTGTATTACCGTGGCCATTAGGCAGTGATTAGTGAGGGCGACGACAGGTTTTCCTCTTCATCAGCAGACAATCTCCTGGGAGTCCCACTGGCTCCATCCAGCCTATTAACAGTCCCCGACCTCAACATGAAGAGAGAGAGGAGTTGTACCTCCCCTGGTGGCTGCCCTTAGCCACACTACACAGGCTTTCATTAGTGTGTTAGCTAAATGATTGGCCTCAGGATAGCCCCCGAGCTCTGCAATGCATGTGTTAGTTTATATGTTCCATTCACCCACCAATTTATTCATTTATTCAGCCATTTTCGCATCCACACGTGATGTGCTGAATTTGATTGCATGTTCTCTAAATGTAATGGTTGCGGGATTTGAAATGCCTGGATCCCAAGGCTACGGGATTAGGGAAGACACTAGCCAGGTAGAATACCTGACATGTAGTGTTTGACTGTAAGTGTACATTATTTGTTAGTGTATAACCAGTAAGATGCCTAAGGGCAAAAAGCTACCTCGCCCCAAGGGGCCCATATATGGAGATCCCTGATACCTATGGAGATCCATGTATATGGAGATATGGGCATATTGGTTGGATCGGCGGTACTCTGTAAAGCGCTTTGAGCTGCATTTCATGTCATGAAAGGTGCTATACAAATAAAGTTTTATTATTATTATTATTATTATTACTACAAAAAAAAATGTGTTTCATACAACTGTACATTGTGCAAAGTAACGAAAGGGGAAACGGCTAAGAACATAGGCAAAACTATGAGCTATGCGTGTGCAAAAGTTGCTTACTCGGTTACTCGTTAAGTGAAAGTCCTATGACGTCTGACATCACATACAATCCCTTTTATGCCCATATATGGAGATCCCTGTCTGTAGATCCGACTGAGTGCCCTTTAATGGGCATATTGGTTGGATCAGCGGTTCTACTGAAAATCTTTGTTTTGTACAACTGTACATCTGGGCTCCATATATGGGCATACAAGGGACAAGGACAGAATGTGATGTCACAATGTCATGGATATCCAGGGTTTGATCATTGATGAGGTGATGTCATAACAATGTGATGTCACAATGTCAACAATATTACAACAGCTATAGATTATAGACATTGAGGCGTTACGTATTTATCTCCGGACAAGATGTGACGGTTTTCATAGTTAACTGTGACCTACGGTGCAAAATAACTATCATTAGGTTTATTTCCTGAAGTGACATAATGTGGTCCAATAACCTGTGTTGTGACAGTAATATTATATAAACAATATCTCACTGTTTTGAAATACATTATTTTGTAAATAGGCATATTGTTTGTTCGACTAATTCTTTGGTGATTCTCATGCTAGCTACTGTTACAACACTGGAAAATATTGGTTCTCCTTTGGTTCTAATACAGAACCAAAGGAAATTCTATGTTGTCTTGAAATTGTGTGTTGCTTGCTATGTGCTTGCTATTGCTATGTGTACAGTACTGTAGTTCTTCCGTTTAGCTGTCCTAAATGGTCCTGTGAAGAATCTCCAAAGATTCCCTGGCAAAAGGGCATCTCTTGAGTCAATCACCATTACCTACTGGATTACACTGGGGTCCTGTTGACCTCAATATGGCCAGGTTTTCCAGTTCTCCAAATGATGGTGCATTTATGTTGAGTGGAGAGAGAGAGAGACTGAGAGAAAGAAAGAAATTAAAGCGGTTGCTTACACTTCAACCTCTGGTACAGTAGAACATGCTTGCCTAAATCAAGGGCTTTGAAATAGGATTGAGCAGTAGTGCAGCAGTGCATAAAACCTCATTTATACTTTGCTGCATGACTGTCACTCGCCAAAAAGAACAGGTTTTCTTAGTGACTCAATGGCTGTGAGAATGTTCAACCAGTTATAGAGTGAACAAATAGGACTGTTTCCATCATTGTAACATACTCGGCCGCATGAAATGAACAGTATCTCATAGTATCATTGTAGTATCCTATCCAAGGGTGTATATACAAAATTAAATGCAGGCAAATGACGGTCTTACATTGACACTGGCATATGTAAAATGGGCTAAATGTAGTTGTAAGATATCTTTAGAACATGTTAATTATACCCTGGAATTAAAATTACAACAGTTGGTCCCTGTAATTTACATAGAGGTCATGTTTTGCTAATACAGCAGTCGTTGAAATAGACAGCCAGCAAGAATACGGTTAAGTCTGACCCACTGACATTTTCAGCTCCAAATTATGCACATTGTGTGAATTAAATTAATTAGAGAATTCATTAAGAAATATGGCTTGCGGAAATGAGTACAATATTTAGTTATGTGATGTAATTTTCTTTCATTGTTAAAGCTAATTTGTTTCATAACAGTTCCTGCGGTCGTTTTCCCCCCTGTGTTAACTATGATGTATGTAATTTGTTAGCCATTTAATTAATTATGATTAGAATTAGTGAATGTACAGCTTGTTTTGACAGATGGTACCCATCATGGAGACCTTTGCACAATTAACTTGAAATCAATTACACCCCTTTTTCTGTTTGTTACATCTTGAAGTTTGTGTGGAAAATATCAATGGCACACACATCAACTGGACTGCACTCTGAATTTATCAACTGCTATATTATCTATAATTTACCCCACAAAAATAAATAATTTTGATTTATTTCACGTGTCATGAAATACCTGAAGCCTACCGAAGCTTGTTCACTCAGTGTCTGTGAATATAGACAAGTTTTCCATTTGTGTTAATTTTGTACTGACTGTCACACACTGTATCTCTGTACATCTCTAATTGTGCTCCTACCAGTAAATGAGGTGCATTGATTGATTTCTTTTCTTTCGATTTTTCTTCTAAAAGGACACAGCGATTTTAGCAGAGTGACACTGACTAATGGATTTGGTGTTTCAATATTTCCCTCCCATACATGTTTGAGTTGCTCAGTCTGCTAGATTTAAAACAACTTTGTTTGCAATCAGCCTGCAGTTGCCAACACAGTATAATATAGGGAATAATTTGAGTGCTCACTCTGTTCTATTAGTGCTATACACATTTCAGGCCACAAGATGGAGCTTTTGCTCTGTTCATATTGCAATGGGGAGGGACTACTCTTCCACATAGCTTTCTGAAATAATTTGAAACACAGAACAAGAAGTTCTGCACTTAGTAACTCCCTTTGCCATATTGATAATAAGTTATAAATATATATTGTATAAAATGTTACCTCAAAAGTACTGTTTTGTGCCACAAGTCCCGATATATGTCTAAAATAAATATTAGATCCTTAAGGTAGAACAGTTTCAAAACGCTATATGAAAGTCATAAAACCACTATCAGTAATCATGATGTACTGGACAGGTAAGTGCATGATGCTGTGTTATATCTGCACAGTTTAAATCGGTGAAATCAAGGCTTTCTAAGCTGTGTCAAATTGCTGTTAGTTCTTACATACTAGTTTTATTTGTAATTTACCTACCACAATGACGGATTGTTTATTGAAGTATTCTATTCATTGTTTTCTTTCTCTCCAGCCTTTGAAGACAACAAGAGCACACACCAAAAGGAATTCTCAAGAGTTCTGCAGTATACAGGTAGAATATCTCTGCAATTATTGGCATTTGGATTTGCGATGTAGGTTCCATGGTTACCTTGGAAGCAGAATACACTCTAGCTAAGGTGGTAATAGGGTTGAACATGGCTGTGACATTGCTTGTGTCGTATTATACTGTGATGTATTTGTGTATTCATTTATATTTATTTATTGTTGCCAAATTTCACTGCAGACCCTATTTCTGACTAACACTACACTGCTACTGTTAACTTTTCTTTTCTGAACCTTCAAAGATGTCATAGTATCAAAATATACTTGTTAATTGTTTATTATGTGTAGCTTTGACAGAAAATGATATTATATTTCTCATAGTTATGTAGCATTCCTTTTTTTGGGAGGTGAAAGGAGAAAATTAAGAAAACCCCCCAAAAGGCGGGGGCTTTTAAATTTAACAGAACATTTGAATTGTTTGAAAATAGGACATGAATGGATAAATGGTTACGATGTCCACTGCCTTCCCCACATTCATTCATTCTTTTGAGCAGGTGACATGAAGGTGATACTGATTTCCCTCCCACTGGACATGACTTAATGTCTGACATAAAAAATAACTACATAATTTGTCTCAATCCAAGGGGCTGACTTGGCATGGACAGCAGCAGACCTAAATGTCACACTATAATGAGTTCTGGCCAAAGGTACACAGTTAGGACAGTGCCCGCTGGCACCTGGGATGCCCACTGGCTAGCCTTTTCCCCCAAAGCCATTTGGACAACCCCGAGTTTGTTTTCTGCACACTGAGCACAAGGTTTTACGCCATGTGCATCCAATCAGAAAGTTTCAAGGCGTAGGGTAGTATAACCTCCTGCATCCCTATTTTGGGCATGTAATCATTGATGTCGTTTTTGCCTAACATTTTCAAAAATAAGGAAAATGGCAGATTTACAGATCTACATAATGCTTTGCACCGCGACATGTTGTACATAAACTATTTTTGCTATTTTTTGTTATGGCTTAATTGGTTAATGAAGTTTCATTCTGAACCTCTTTTCACATCAAGAATGGAATGCAATTGAGAAGAACAGAGTCGAATATCCAGTATGCTAATTATATATCTTATTTCATGTTGGATCCACTTGTAACTCTACAGCGATTAAACTTTTACGTTGATAATGTATTGCATGGCAGGGAGAGGAATTGCAATGATCAGATAATACTTTGAAATGTCCACAAATTTGCTATTCTCTCAAAGGAATGCAGGCAGACATTTGGATTTGAGGAACTTGACTTCTTTTGTTGGATTCATATGAGACCTATTGGCAAACACGGCAGGTTTATTATCTTACAAAGGCACCGGAGATGAGGGAGCATTGTATCTAAATTAACTTTTTCTATTTCCTGGTAAATGAAATCAATTCCATCCCTTTATGTTTCTTTTCATCTGCCTTTTGTCTTGTTGCGGAATCTTTTCTCTTTCTCTCTCATTCATCTGTTTTGCCCTTTCCTTGATCTGATAGCATTAAACATATAATTAAGTCATAAAGGAGGGGACTGATGAGTGTACCAGATGGTAATTGCGTCCTACATTTGAATGAGACGATATGCATTGCTACAATTTACAGCCTTCGCCTCATATTTTATTCAGCAGCCTTTTATCTCTTTTCCTGGCGAATTATTCTGCAATAAATTTAGACATCTTATCAATAGCCAGAGTGATAGTGGCAGAAACATGGGAAAAAATTGAGCCTCTGCCGTTTTATGCTGTTTAAAATAATTTTCCATAATAAAGGGCTTATCAGGGCTGCTCTATCACTGTAGAGGGGCGGATATTCTTATTTCTAGTAAGGCTGCCTTTGGTTTGTGGACAAGCTGTCACTCTTCTGTTTGTCTGAAGAAATGCAAAGGGACCGAAGAAGTAGATAGTTTAAGTGATGTTCAGTGGAGGCTTCTGAAGCTCAGGGGCTTAGTCACAGGCAGCAATAATCATGATACAAAGTCATCCTACTGGAGCTATAATCAACATAGAGAGGGTATGTTGTAAAATCATAATACGGTGCATAAGGAATTATTCATACGTAACTATTAGTAACTGTTCATAACATTATATGGATTTTTTTATTGGCCCTGTAAGGTGTTTCTTGATGTAATGTTATACCTCTGTAAGGGTTGTAGATTTTAAGGAGTTTCCCAGATCCTAGTACTCATTTCAATGTTTAGTTTCTGTGGTGCTTCTGGGTTTCTGAGTTGAGACTTAAAGGAGTAGTTCACCCCCAAAAAGACGATCTTTTTCGTATCGATTACTCACCCCACGGAGACATGAGTTCAATAATATTCTTTTGTTTTTGTCGCATTCCTAAGCCAATAATTTGATTATAATACATTTACCCCCATTGATTACGGATGGAGACCCAAATGCATTTGGGTCTCCATCCATAATCAATGGGCCGACAATTGGTGACAAAGAGTCTCCTCAAATTATTGGCTTCGGAATGCGACAAAAAAAAAACATTATTGAACTCGAGTCTCCATGGGGTGAGTAATCGATAGAAAAAAAGTCATTTTGGGGGTGAACTACTCCTTTAAGCATCATCGTGGTCCTATACAGTTAGAAGGATGGCCAACAGAAGGACATTTAGTTTGAAACATAATGACAAACTCTGAATGATGGGAGTGCAAGGCTACAGTGGACACATACCTATGTTCATGTCACTTGGCCGTTGCACTACTGCCAATACAATATGTACACATAAACAGATAGTATACGAGGATGTAAACTAGTAACGCGTCTAAGTTTGCCAAACCGATCATTGTGCTTTTTCTTCAAACTTTATCCTGTTGAATAAGGCATGAGCTACAACAGGGATAGTGTGTTATCCACCTTTATGGTGAACGCCCATCTCTTCCACTTAGTTTCTCTGTGAAAACTTTTCTCCTACAGTAGCTCTCTCTCTCAGCAGATCAGTTGAATGGAGTGGTGCCAGATGGAACTGCTTGTACAACTGACATGCTTTCCTCTCACCAGTCCCCAGTGAAGAGCTGGACTCCGCTGATATTTGAGAACTGGTAGCTGGGGCAATATAGGTTTAATTCTCTTGTTCCCCTCGACCTGCCAAGTACGGGAGCAGGGTGCCAGCTGGAAGGCTTTTGTGTGTGTGTGTGTGTGTGTGTGTGTGTGTGTGTGTGTGTGTGTGTGTGTGTGTGTGTGTGTGTGTGTGTGTGTGTGTGTGTGTGTGTGTGTGTGTGTGTGTGTGTGTGTGTGTGTGTGTGTGTGTGTGTGTGTGTGTGTGTGTGTGTGTGTGTGTGTGTGTGTGTGTGTGTGTGTGTGTGTGTGCATTCAAGCACGCGTGTGTGTTTGAAAGAGAGACACACAGAGAGAGAGAGAAAGAGGCAGAGAAACACATGAGTGTCTCCAGACCTTGAAGGTGCTACAGAAGTGCTTTCTATACCCAGCCACCCCAGGCATTTAGTGTTTAGTCATGACACAGGTCCATTACCTTTAAGTACAAGTGCTTATGTTTGGTCGCCTGTTTTTACAGCCCCTCCAGCTCGGAGGGATTCTACCCGGGGTGACCCAACTCTATTTATTGACGCCTCTTGAGTTTCCACTTGCTGGTAATAGACTGGAAAACACAGATAATGTGTTTGATCGATCAGCGTGAACAAATTTCATTTGTGGGGATCAATAACAGTTTACAGTTGACAGAACCCAAAGAACTACATTTATCTGAGCTTTTTTTTTTTTTTTTGATTGAAGTCGTCTCGGCGAGCCAACAGCCATGCCGGGCCGGTATGGCAGCCATGGAGCCTTCTGTTCTGTTATTGCCAGCAATCTGTATTTAAAACTAATATCAGTGTGTGCTGCATGGCTGGGGGCAAAAGGCAGCAAACCAATCTGATATACAGTAGTGTTTCTTTTGGGTTCTTTGTGATGTGAATTAGAATGTGAAAAATAACAATTCTCCCCCCCATTTTTCACTGGCTATCCGTTTTTTTCATGGGGGGGTATAATGATTAGATTTCTTCCAGCAGAACGTGATTTGTATTATGTTTTCGATGCGGTCGAAGCATAATAGAAAAAGTGATATGGAACCAAAGAGGGGCTGTTGGGGTGGGAGGGGGGGAATTAACTGACGTGCAGAAGAAATACGTTTTCCACGGCTCAACCTTTTACAGTTTTGCTTGGTGTTTTCTGCTTTTCATGATCATGCTCTGTGGAATGCCCCGAAGACACGGTGTGCCGCTGCTCTGTGTCATACGGTTTATCAACCATCCTCTCTGCAGCACCTCCTGCAAGCGCAGACCAAACAACATGAGATGGAAAGTCCACATGGATAAACATTTGACATGGTAGGTGATGCTCCCGGCAAGTGCTATTCAGAGGGAATTTACTGTGTATAAACTGGTATTGTCGCAGTAAACCCTCTTATAGAGTCTCCCCCCCCCCCCCAACTGTTTCTTTTACAACACAGTAAAATCCTGAGTGTTAGTTAATATACTTCTGAAAGTGTGCAAAGTGTGGACCCTTTGCAGGTCAATTTGTACCCTTTCACAGCTCTACATTAACACTCTAGATTTTGTTGTGTACTGCGCAGTAAATGTTGCTAACCTCAAGCTTGTCATTGTGTGTCCTATTTTACGGCACTCAACAATCAAGTTTTCATAGATTTAGTTTACTAGCCCTTACCCGTTCAAAGATATGAGCTCCAAAATTATGTGCAGTGTGTGGGTTATGGGATGTGCACTGTGCATACAGTATATGAGGGATGGAAAGTAACTTTAACTGGTGCTTGCATGATAATATGTAGGAGCATCAATGTAAGAAATACCCGTTTCGTTTAATGGTTACAGAGATACTGTTGTCGTCCCCCCCCCCCCCCCCCCCCAGCCTGCCCGCCCACCCGCCTGCGCACACACCCGCCTGCCTGCCTGCCTGCACACACACACACACACACACACACACACACACACACACACACACACACACACACACACACACACACACACACACACACAGAGAGCTGGTTAAACATGTTGCCTCATGCTAGATGCAGAATAGATGTGCCTCATGCTAGATGCAGAATAGATAGTAGATACACCATAAAAATGCTAATATACAGTATATGATTTGTGAAAGTGACAAACGGGCTTCACAGTTATGTCAGGTGTGTTCATATGCTAATGGTGATGCGATTTCAGATCAATTGCTCCAGCCACTGAGGAGAAACGTTGTTTCAGACAGACAGACAGACACTCACTCACTCACTCAGACATTTCGAAAATTATATGTTTGATGGTGGCCTTTTTATGCAGGATTAAAAGTGTTCTGATGTCTGAAGATACCCCCAACAAATACCATTGCTAAAAAACGACTCTCTTTGGTTTCAGCCTTAATTTCTTTCATATTAACTGATTTTGTTTTGGTTCTCAACGTAGGTTCCAGGGAGCCCCAGTGGTCTTTGTGGGGGTTTCAGGGGGCCCTTACGACTACGAGTCTGTAACGAGTGTATAAATGGAACCTAATTGACCCATACTCTCTCAGTTAAATTAACTTTTCTGGGGTAATCTACCTGGTCTTTAGTGTGAACTCCAGACAGTTTTTAAGTTGCTTGAATCGATATTTTGGTATTCATTAGATCAGACACGTCTATAAATGTCCTATTATTTGAGTTTTCTTTTTTTTTTTTTGATTTTTAGATTTTTTAATGAAAAAAATAAAATAAATGGAAGAAGTTTTTGAAAAAAACATGTCCCTCACGCATTAGAAGGGCAATATCAATCGGCAGAAGCAGGGACGTGTCTGATTAAATGAATATCAAATATCAAAATATTCAATCAAGCAACTTAAAAACTGCACTGGGGTGCACATAAAAGCCAGAGTAGACATTAAAATGACCCCAGCAGTGTTTTAAAGTGAAATACCCCTTTAACACTGTGGATTTTACAGTCCCAGAGATAAACTTCTTATCAAATGGGGGTCCGTGGCCTAATACATAAGGACTTTTACCCCTTTAATACCTCTAAAAAAGAAAATAAACATTGGCCATATTGTCAAATATTAAAGGCAGAAATCGTGAAAATAGCACATCTACATGCTCACAACGCCTCGCAACGTGAGGCGTTGTGAGCATGTAGATATGTAGATCTGCTATTTTCACAATAGAACCGTGTCACAGTATACAAAATGTAATGCCTCAACTCTTAGTGCTCGTCAGGGTTAAAATATGATTACCTTGGGGGTCGCGGCCTGAAAAAGTAGAGAACCACTGGTTTAGAGGACAGACAGGGACATGTTTTTTATAGGACAGGCAGGGACATGGTCCAGAGGACATGGTTTTGAAGGACAATGCTTTAAGTCTGCTGGTCCCTGCTATGACTTATATTTGGCACAGGTTAGGGAGAGGCATGCAATGCATATTGTTCGTGTTCATTTGAATAAGGACAAATGTCAGATTTCCATGGCTGCAGGCGGCCCGCATGTTAGATGATCAACTCTTTTGGGCCCCTGGTTGTGGGGTCATCAGTACTGCTTCCAGGTCACTGTCACTGCATGGCGGTTTGGGGCCATAATTGACCTTTTGACAGAGCGCAGGGAGACAGCCATCCTCTGAGGGCAGGAATAATCATTTTAGACTCGTGTCTTGTGTTCATGTGAAAATAATTAAAACATTTTTGGACCTCAAAATTTGTGTTTAAAAATGTTCTTATAATAAGAGTAAGTTGTATTGTTTTATATTGTATTTCATCAGTTGTGGGTTTACCATTGTAAATCGACAAATCGTTTTTGTGGGAAACGGGTAATTGCAGATCAAAATACAATTATTGCCTGTGAATCAATGATGGCTCATTGAGATCTTGGTGATAATGGCTTTTGCCTAAATGTGATAACAAGTGGTAAAAATTACTAAATAAAATAACGTTAGAATCGAATTTAAGTATGCTTTTGCTTTTTCTTAATATGCCACTGTTGGCACGTTTAGCTTTTTCATTCATGATTTTGTCGTCTCTGTAGTTTGATATATTCGGTTCACTATTTCCTTCTCTACGTGATGCCTTGTTATTTCAGCAGCTCATCCATCCCTTCATTCCATGTTGTTCCCATATGTTTTGGGGAAAACGAGATTAGTCATTTCTTCTGGTGGCATGGTGTAAAAGTGCCTCATTTGTCGCTGGACTTGTGCTTTGAGGCTACAGAGAAAGGTTGAATACAGCCTACATCCCACAAGCCCCTGAGCTCCCTCAGGGTTCCTTCCAGTTCAGGATCTCCAAAGAAGCCTATTTTTCACCCTTCACTGTGCTTGTGATTCTTCACAACACAACACCCATGGCTATGTGTCTGTCTTCATAGCCCTAAACATCAGTTTGCATTCACACCATGCACTGTGCTTTCTCTCTTACTACCTCTTCTCCACTATTGTTTTTCTTTTCTTTATTTTTTTATATTTACATTTCCATTATAATCTAATGCCACAGTTGCGGACAAATGCACCTGTCTTTGTTAATGTGTGCTAATTAAATTGGTACACAGTAAAATCCTGAATGTTAGTTTATCCATTTGTAATTCCAAGAGTTCACAACGGTATCAAATTAACACTCAGGATATTCTTCAGTGTAAGAACGCGTTTCCATTTGCTCTCAAACTGCTTGAGAACGCTGCTGTGTTAGGCCCAGCCATTATGGATCGAATCCTGCACAAGTGAGAATGTGTAGAAAGAAATGCTCCAAGCATCTTTGTTGGTTTCTTGAAAGTGTTTACAAAAAAATCCAGTGCGAATGCCAGGGGGCCAAGCCTTTGAGACTAGGGTATTACATTATTAATTAAAATACAAGTCGCCTTGTTGCCCATGGGTATACAATGTAACACACTTGATTGAATCAGGTACTGGCAGCCGAGCCTTTTTGTATTTTGCGCTTGAAGGGACGAGAGAAATTTGAGCTTGGCTGTATTTCTCTACACACACACACACACACACACTCACACACACACACACACACACACACACACACACACACACACACACACACACACACACACACACACACACACACACACACACACAAATGTTTGGAGAAACAGTTGTAAAGCTGTCATGGGAAGCAGTGGCAGACTTAAAAAATCTGTTAAAATCCCAGACAGATTGATTCTGTGGATGAAGTCCTTTTCCCCCCTTATTTACAGTTTCATAGTTACAGTAGAATAGAGGTGATATTTATCAAGAACTGTGTGTGTGTGTGTGCACGCGCGCGATATATATATATTTTAAAGAACACATTATAGGAGAGGAAAGGTTTTTGAGTGGCCACAAATATGTAGAATTTGGATTTATTTTCAGGTCGAAAAAACGTTTTTCAAGCATAGGCCTATATATTTTTGTCCAGCTTTATTTTGAAATATATTTTCACTGTATTTTTTCAGTATGGAGTTAAGTGTCGGACCTGTCTTTAAAGACTTATACCATAACTTATAGGTGGAGAGTGGCGTTAAGGATGGGGATGTTGGGATGATGTGCTGAGACACAACGAGTATAGTACTACAGGTAGTTTAAGTATTTGCTTTTGATTTGTTTCATATTTCCAGGTAATGAGTTCCATTGTTGGGTGGCTCTATAAATAACTGTTTTTTTATTATTATTATTATTTTTTTTAGTATTTCTGAGTTTGGTTTTGGAAGTCCCAAATACCTTAAAGCTATACTATGGAAGTTGCTCAACTACTGGTCAGTAGCGGTATTGCTTTTTTCGGCCGTTTTTCGCCCGGGGTCGCCGCGGATCGCCTGCGCCTTGCCGAGACGCATCCGTAGAGGGGTCTCGCGTCCCTCTGCGACCAGGCATTGGGGAGTAACAGGCTAGACTCCTACACCAGAGTAAACACTGCTGTTGATGCAAGCTACTTCCTGAAAAGACGGCAAGGCGCGCTGTGATTGGCCGGTAGTGTATGATCCGCGCTGTGATTGGCCGGTAGTGTATGATCTGGAGACAACGTATACGGAAGAATGCAGATGACGCAATTTTGCCGCGAAAGGCAACCCCCTTCACGGTAATTATAAAGAAAAGGCTTTCGGTTTCGGAGGTGAAATTCACGGAGTGGGTATTCTAAAACTTTAGCGATTTAATAGTTAGGACAATTTTAAGATGTTTTATTGGAAAAGTTACATAGTACAGCTTTAACACATTGACCGCCATTTTAACATACCTCCGTACTCCCACCTGCCATTCGTCTCCATAGACTTCCATGTAATTGGGTGTGCACGGATCATGCACACCCATGCCTAGATAATGCACCACGTGTGTCCACATTGCTCACAGCTTTCAAACAAAAAAATCCGAATGGAAATCCGTTCAGGCATTCATGAGATAACAGCCACTATGTTTAACAAAGATGGCTGCCAAAATGGCTGCCATGCTTGAAAGATGGGGTTGCTATGGGGGTTAAACATGCAATTTCGCGATTGCTATCATGCCTACTCCATTTTTTGGGGTCCAAAATTTTTTTTGAAAAAAAAAATTTTTTGAATTTTTTTTTTTTTTTTTTTTTTTTTTTTTTTTTTAAATTCTCGGGACTATCGGGCCTGGCGGGGAAAGACATTGGAATAATCTCGGGACTATCGGGCCTGGCAGGGAATGAGTTAAGCTTACCTGTCTAGTTTGATAACGTTTTTAGACCTGCATTAAATAATTGATCCCGAAAGAAATATGGCTATAATACTAGATGTTAACTTGGCCTCAACAGTTAACCATACCAAACTGTGGTGCATCCTTGCCACATTGTTTTTAAAAGAGCAATTAAGGGCTAATCTTGCAGCTCTATTTTGTGCTACGGTAGCTGGAGTTTTTTTTTAATATCCATTTTATCAGCAGAGGACCACACAACCATACAGTACTCCAAATGAGAAAGAGCTAATGCCTGTGTTACCTCCTTTCTAATTAATGGTGTGATGGAGAACATGTACCTGTAACCGCAATACCCTGCCCCATTTTTACAAAAATAGTATCACTAGTAAGAAGCCTCAGGGCGACAAGGTCGTGCCATGTCTTGGCCGTCTGGCCAGTGATGTATATCGGACCAGTTACCCATATGGGGACTCCTGATACCCAATACCCATATTGCCATATATGGAGATCCAGTGTTGGGTATCGTTACTTTTTATAGTAACTCATTAGGTTACATTCGTTACTTCTCTCAAGCCCTGCCATGTCGTGCGCGACTGTAAATTAATGTAAACAAGACGCGCACAAATAAGTTCTCCTTATGTCGCTAATAGATGTCCGCGGGTAACCCCGTGTTACACCAAATTTCGTAACCTGTCGTAAACTGTAGAATGACTTCGCAACCACCACAGACTGCAACACATTTCTGGTCAGTCACCCTTTTCCGTGTAAAAATGCCGGCTATGCATGCATGCATGCCTCCTCACTCAGCTGGGCTCCTCTGACAGAGATCGAGCTCATTCGTTCAGGAAACAGCGCAAATGTGTCAAATGGATTATTTTTCCTTTGTGGCAACAGAAAGAACAGGGAATTATAGGTCTTAAATACCTAATTAATGCCGTTATTCTTTGGGAAATGTAACGATCCTGCTATATTGCAAAAGTAACTTGTTAAGTTACTCCGTTACCACCAAACCTAACGGCGCTACGTAACGTCGTTGGTTGTTACGCTGTTACACCCAACACTGTGGAGATCTTGTACTGTGTATGGAGAGACCCCAAACATTTTCGTTATGTGAAAATCCTATGACGTCTATCACATTTGAAATCATATATGCTATCCCTTTTATGCCCATAAATGGAGATCCTTGCCTGAACCAGCCACACAGATATGGCTGTCTTCCTCCATATATGGGCATTCCCATATGAAGTCCTGTTAGATATGGGCTTAATATTGATGACATCAGGGATCTCCATCCATATATGGGCATAAAAGGGATTCTGTTAGAGTGGTTCCCATGACATCACAACATACAATCCCTTTTATGCCCATAGATGGAGATCCCTGTCTGAACCAGCCACATCACTGTGATATCACGTGTTTATGCCCATATATGGAGATCCCTGCTCTGAGTATCTGACATCACTATGATGTCACCTACCCATGACACAGTGATGGGTATTACCCGTCCAGACAGACGGATATGGTCAAGCTGTGGCGGTTCTGATAGTAAAAGGCGACCTATGGTCGCAAACATGATCTGACCATGTCAAGCAATCAATTGTGACTCCCAATAACTTAATTTGTATTAACTTGCTGTATTGGGGTACCCGCCATAGATAAACTCAGTCAGGAGTCCCTAGACAGCATACTGTATCTCTAGTTCCCAAGACAATGCACTTTGTCTTGGAAACATTCAAGATCAATTTTTTTTTTTTTTACCCATTTCGACACTAATTGTAATTCCTTTGACAATACTTCATTTACATTGCAGTAAACTGGGGACCCCCCACCCTGACGAGCACTAAGAGTAGAGGCATTACATGGCGTTGTGAGCATGTAGATCGGCTATTTTCACAATTTCTTCCTCAAATATTTGACAATTTGGCCAATGTTTAATTTGTCATTTTAGAGGTATTACAAAGTCCTTAACAAGATCAGCGCCGGTCGACTTTTAGGTCGACAATGTCACTATGGACTTCCCTGCCAAGCGACTTTAATCGACTTTTATATAAAAGCATTGTTTAAACTTTTATTTGGTTAATAGACGGAGCGAAATGGTTAGCTTACCTTCGATGGTATCAACACATAAACCGTGAAAAAAAAGGATACGATTATGACGTCACCTTTAAACCAGGGCTTCCTGTTTATATTAGCCTCTGCTAGCCGCTAGGCTCAATGCAAACCATCCGACCCTTACGCAGCTTCACTAGGTCGGATTTTGATTCTGAAACTTTCTGTGTGGCATCTGTATACGTTCCGGTGCCCATACCGATGGTGGTTTTACACGATCAAGCACGAATTGAACAGTATTGAGCTCAGATGGCGGCCCGCGGGTCTCCCATTCTGAGTCAATGGGGAGCGATGTCATCATCCCATCCTTGAATCTTGTGAATCTTGGTTTTTACATGGGGGCTTCCACAGTCTATGGTCTATGGCTCGCTCTAGTGGTCATTTTGTGGTATGGTATATCATCCTGCCTTTGAAAATAGTGTAATCATGATGATAAAATATAGCTATTTCCTGGCGTTATAAGCGCACATTCATATTTAAATTTGGCTGGTAAGTGCTGTTGAGTGAGAAAACAACCTTGCACATTAAGTTAATCATCTGGGGACGCCCCAAAGTAATTTGGGGACCCCCCTGGGGGTCCCGACCCACAGGTTGACAACCACTGCCCTAGAATAGTGACGCTAGGATTCATGTGGTTAACTTCAGTGAAACACTTTGATTCAACAACCAAAGTGACTATAGAAAATTGTTCTTTGACTAGATTATTTCCTTTATTGGGTTATTGTTATCTCTTGAACGTATTTTGCCATGGTTTAAAAATCAAATCTATTATTATAGCTTACAGAGAGACTGCAGAAGGAGCTGTCGATGTTTGATCTTTATCATAATTAATGTTCGTTTAATATACAGAACAACAGTTGGGAAATGGGAGCATATATTTTGTGAAGGCATTATATGGAATACCTCCATGCAGAGATTACTTTAACATCCTACTCATTAACATCTTTCTCATTATCCTAAGTTTATTCTAATTCAAAGCATCATTTGTTTTACAAAGCTATATTTTTTCAGCCTCAGCATATACAGTAATACAATTGTTCTTCCCAAACTATAGGGTAGAATCCGTTTGATATCCACTCCAGCTCGTTAATGCCTACAGTATATAGCTTATGTCACAAAAGAGGAGTAAGAAAAAGTCGATTAGTCTCCCTTCATGCTCATTAAGGCCCTGTCCTACAGAGGTGTGAGTACAGTATGTAATCTTCTAATTAGCACAGTGACAGAATAAAGGCGGTTCCTGTGCTTTTAGTGCTGAGGAGGGAGTGGTAATGGCACCAAATACTAGACAAAGGTAACCATAATGAGCCTAGAGGATGCTCTGCACACACGCGTGCGTGCATGCGTGCGTGCGTGCGTGCGTCCGTGCGTGCGTGCGTGCGTGTGCGCGATAAGTTCCTTGACCATCTCAGTGTATGTAGGAATGTAAGAAGATCTGTAATAGAATTTTTCCCCTCTCCTCTTCATCTTCCCGTGCTCTCCCTTGATTCACACTGACCTCCAGTCTAGGTCTGTTAGATGTAGCCCAGGTCATAGCTGACGAACCAATGATGGAAATATCAAAGCCTGCCCAGGGCTTTTACATTTGGATTTGTGCTCCAGATAATCACATGTGTGCAGATCAGTGCGGAGCACAGCCAGGGCCTTGTCTCATCTCTTTCATTCACCTTGCCCTCCTTATGGCGCTGAATTCACACAATCCATTTCTGCTGTCACAAGCGAATCGCAAGGTTAATTATGTCTTAATACAGACTGGCCACAAATATCCAAAATGGCACATTGTAATGGGATTTTATTAATTGAAATAGTGCTCAGGCCTGATAATATATGCTCTGAAAGGAGAAGCCCAAAGCTTAGCATGGTGGCAACCCCCGGGTCGATCCGTTAGAAACAGACAGAGGGGAGAAACCTGAATCCATCTGGAGAGAGAAAGGATCTGTCAGTGAAGATGCCCAATTGTGTGAGATCATGCCTGGCTGTTCAGCATGCGAGATTCTGAAGTGTATCGAGAGGCACAGCTGAGTGAGTGGAATAGTCTGCGGTCTATTGATAACTAGCGCCTGTTTTAAAATCCTGGCACAACAACGCAACCAGGGGGCCTCCTGTGCACCGCTGTGCAACAATACCTTGCCTTCACTGGCGCCTCCGACGCAAACGATGACAAACAACAAAGGAGCTCTTTCTCATCTGCTCCTTATTCCTGGCACCTTTTGATAAGGACATTTCTCTAAGTTCACTTCAGGATGTATGTTTTATTATTTATATAAAAGTTTTGGGGGTACTATTTATTTTTCTTCTTATTTTTTTCCCTAAATAAAAGGCAGAGATCCATGACAAGGACATTGACAAAGCAAATCTTAAAATGTGTATTAATTTACTAACAAAGACTCTTTTTCTCCTTTTTATCTCTACCTACATCTCTCTCTCCTTTTATCCTAACCACACCTCTGCTCTTGCCCCCGCAATCACCCGCTCAGGCACCCACCTCTTCTCTTTTGCCTTTTGGTACTCCATTGTCTGTGTGCGTGTGTGTCTGTCTGTCTGTCTATCTCTCTCTCTCTTCCCCTCTCTCCCTCTCTCTCCCTCTCTCCCTCCCTCCCTCCCTCCCTCCCTCCCTCCCTCCCAGTGGTTGTGGTGTGTGCATCAGCATGGGCCAGTGCAGTAGCTTGGAGGTATGGTGGAGTGTAAGCAGTGTTGATGTGGATGGCCCCTGGTCAGAGGCCAGGGCCTGGCTGTAAAAACGCAAGCTCTTTTGTGCGTCAGAGCTGGGTTTGCCAGTCCCAGTCCACCCCTGTCGCTAGGGGTGGGGAGGCATTTACCCACCACATGCATTCATTCCACTGGCATTGGCTTGATGCGGGGCTAAATGGCATTGTTACAACGCGCCTCCAAGAAGTGTTGACAGGTCCATATGCTAATTTTAATGAATACAAGAGAGCTGTGGTTTTGTCTGCCTCAACTCCGCTGTGGAATTCTATCTGCACCTAGACTAGCAAATATAATTGCAGCAAACTCAAATGAGCTCATTAGGAAATGTATTGAATTTACACATTATTTCCAGTAGTTAAGCTGAGTTATTTCCCCCAAGGACTCAATTACATACTCATTTGTGACTCAGGTAAATGGCTTTCTTGTGACTTTTTCAACTGCAAAATTGTAGTCACTGAATAATTTGTAAGAAAGCTGTTGTGCATGCACATCTATTGACATTCATTTCTGTGAGGAACTCAAAATGGAGAAGAGCAGAAGAAAGAAAAAACCAAACAAGATAACTACCCGCTTTTGTTCCTTTATTCACTTCATTTGATTAACTCAGAACATTTCATTCACTCGTGAATTATTTGTAATGTGGGCTCATCCGTCTTACATGTGTTTCATGATCCTAATATTTTTGCTCACAACCGCATTGTTGTCACTGTGTGATACATGTCATTCTGGTCAGAGAAAGTCTCTAGTCAAACAAAGTGTCATGTCAAAAGTGCAACAACAGCAAGTCATTCTCCACAATGGAAGACAGAAAAAAAAAAAAAAAAGCAGAACAGTCAATCCAAGAGAGGGCCGGTGAGTCAGGGCTCAGTATCAGGGATTATGCCAGCCTACTGGGCTCAGAAATGAAAGTGAACATTCATCGACTGAGTCACTTCTTGAACCGTGTCCTTCCCAGGCCACAATGAGGATATTGTTGAGTGAAGAGACACGCTGTGGAAACTATGTAACAGAGAGGAGTGCCCAAAAATTGAACAAATCGGACGTCAAATTGGTGTTTGTTCTGTTCGAAAGTGGTCCGACTCGCTGGAAAACAACAAAGAATTTTTGGATGGGGTAAGCGCAAGAGTTTTCCACGGAGCTCAGTACAGGCTTGTGTTGGATGAACTAAAGTGACACTGGATTTTGGCAATGTTCCCAGCATGTTGAGGAACTGTTTGAGGCAGTTGTACTGGAGTTCAGTGCTTGACACATGTTAATGATATTTTGGTATGCATGACTTATCGGTCCTCACTCTGATCTCCTCTCATAATTGGAAGAGAACCGTTTGCCTCATTCTTTTCTGCATTCTTTTCCCATATCATCCGTGTCATTGTATAACACACATTAGAGAAAGAGAAGATGGGAGACAATGTCGGAATGCCATGCAACAAAGTCTGTGTGTGCACTAGAATGGTACACGGTGCCCTGGCCCAGCACTGAGTGTGGCCAGCATACCCACCCCACGGTATAGTAAAACTCTGCTATATTCATGACCCATTGTTTCATTATGTTCACATTCCCCTTGTGACATAATTGTCCTTCGGTAATGTGGACTGTGTGCTATAAGTACTGGGTGTGCTAGCTAGTCCATGGAGTGGCCATAGGGTACGTGGGAATGGGCCCTGTCCTACCATGGCCCTTCAAGCTCAGCTCCATACTCTCTGCACTCTATTGTAAATACCACAAACAGCTGGTGGCATGCAAGTTAGTCATGCCTAACAAATTACTGGCCTACATGAGGAGGGCTCCAGTAGCCTCTTTGCCAACCCACGTTGCCATGCAAGTAGATTATCTGGTTTACAGATATAGATAGATACGTATAGCAAAAGTGATTGTAAATTAACGTTTCTTATCTCATGCATTTCAGTTTTCTGCCCTGTAATGGTCCATTTGTATAACTTCAGCCTTTAACTAAGATTCTGTATTCTTGGTCTCATAGTCTCTCTCGCACGCACGCACGCACGCACGCACGCACACACACACACACACACACACGCAGGACTCTGCTGTTTGGAGAGATAGGAATTATCACTGTCACCTTTGAGCTCAGTAGCCTGTCTAGTGCTCATGGTATCACACATAATGACATTCAGTGTTGCCAAGATCACATTTATGATAGCATATTTGATACAGTTGTAAACCTGCAAAGAATGCGCTTGCCTACGAGAATAAGCCCCTTTTTCAGTTTTAAACACAATCTATTTTCCAGTGTAAATCACTTGTCACTCTATTGCAAACGGAAAAGCTCTGGCGTGAAAGAGGGGTGGAGAGAGAGAAAGAGAGAGAGTAAAGATTATCTTTTGGGCCATTTCACTGGCACCGTTGCGTGACAGAGACTGACAGCTCTTTCAGATGACTGACAGGTGTCCTTTGAAATGCCGGCGAAGCGGCCGCTGCTCAGACCGTTGAAATGCATATTTGGAGCTCTTATCATAAAGGCATGGATGGCGCAGATAGGTGCCGTTAACATTGCAAATGGCTCCGGAATTATTCATTGTCAGCGTGGAGGGAGAGAATAGGAGGGTGAAGTTTGATTATTCTGCTCACACAATGGCAGGGTGCTTAATGATTCCTCTCCACCTTGGCAGTGGCATGTGCCGACTTCAGGCGCTCGCGGTGGGTGACACAGGTCTGGCCAAGTGTTAGAGCAAGATCATACGTCCGGGCCCCATTTTAATTTCTAATACATTAATCTTTCCCTCACAGATCCTCCATGAATATTCCGGGGCTCCTTGTTTGTCAGGAAGGCTGTCTCGCTTTCATCTATTCAGGTGGTTTCATTCACTGTGAAAGCCGGCTAAATGGGCCCGATCAGTCAATGACAACCAGGGTACAATAGAGCCCAGTAACACGTCCCTTTTCTCCTTTCAGCCTTCTGATAGACAACCCTGACACCTGGTCCCTGGGGGAACCCTCCGCCAAGTCAGCGCTCCGTTCCTTGAGAGACTTCCCTTTACTTTATCAGCCCATAAAGGATTGTCACAGGTGACTGTATCAGCGAGCGTATGGAGCTGCTCCCTCTGACCTGCCCTGGCGCCACGCGGGTCGAGGCACGGCGTGCCGCATCGCAAGCGGATTAAGGTTGGCTTAAACGCTGTCATACAAGCAGGCTTGGGCACCTCTCATTTTTAAAAATGTTAAGCCTTTGTTCTCTCCCGTTAATTAGTATTGTCTTAAGTTCATTAGACCACCGCTCACGTTGTTGCTAATGAGGCGACGCAGACCACCTACAACGGCCGTAGCTTT
Source organism: Nannobrachium achirus (assembly GCF_963921795.1). NCBI lineage: Eukaryota > Metazoa > Chordata > Actinopteri > Myctophiformes > Myctophidae > Nannobrachium > Nannobrachium achirus. The sequence continues at coordinate 24,406,908 of NC_137829.1, forward strand.
GTAGCGTCTGACCTGACAATGGCTCCCAGGCTTTCTGTTTCATGGTGTAATGTTGAACACACACGCAGGGATGCAGGAGCACACAGCAGCTCACAGTGAGACTCTCACATTCATCATTGGTTAAAGTCTTAACTCAAATACCATATTTTGATGAGAAACGGAAGGAAAAACATGTCATTTATATTGACTAGTCCTTACCCGTTCAAAGATATGAGCTCCGAAATGATGTGCAGTGTGTGGGTTATGGGATGTGCACTGTGCACACGGTATATGAGGGATGGAAAGTAACTTTAACTGGTACTTGCATGATAATATGTAGGAGCATCAATGTAAGAAATACCCGTTTCGTTTAATGGCTATGTGTGTGTGTGTGTGTGTGTGTGTGTGTGTGTGTGCAGCGGTTTGGACCGTGAGACCATCCGCAGAGTGGTCTGTGTTTCTTTTTGAGAGGGTCGGTCCGCCTGAAAAACGCGTTTTGGAACAAAACGGTTACGTTTTGCGCGTTTGTGACGCCCTCTACGGGTCGAATTGGAAATGCTTCTGGGGATTCGTTGAGTAAGCCACCCGCAACCTGTGGCAGAAATTCAGTGTTGACTCGACGTTTTGTTTGTGATTTATGGCTATTGTTTGCAAAACGGGCCCCTCCCGCTAACTTTGGAGGCCCGTTACGAACGAACGGTATGGACTATCAAAATATCCCTTGACTATGTTCATTGCATGGGTTCAGAGATCATGTGTACCCATTTTCGTGACATTTGAAGAAAATATGTAGGAAAAGGAGCAAAAAGTGTGTTTTGGAGAAAATTCAAAATGGCGGAAAATCTATCCTGACGCAAATGGGCGGGGCCTATATCGGGAGATGCGTATTGACCCAAGGAATCCAGGGAAAAAAGAATTTTAATGTTCCGACCTACGGTTCAAGAGTTACAGGCCGAAACGTAAAGTGGACTGTTATAGCGCCACCATGAGGCCAACTGACAAAGTTATTTTTTATTTAATCCTTGATATCATTATAAATCTCCTCTCAGAGTTTTGTAACTGTAGCCCCTATGGTTTGCGAGAAAAAAAATATTGAATGTGAGTTTTTGCGATTCCCATTATAAGTCAATGGGAAAAATGTATTCACTAATAAATTAATATCAATTAAACGATTTGTGAAAGTGAAAAAAGGGCTTCACAGTTATGTCAGGTGTGTTCATATGCTATTGGTGATGCGATTTCAGATCAATTGCTCCAGCCACTGAGGAGAAACGCTGTTTCAGACACTCACTCAGACACTCACTCAGACATTTGGTGAATTATATGTTAGATGTAAAAATATACATGCTTGCAATCTGCATTGAAATTTGTTGCAGATCAGATCTATCCTTTCAAGTCGGTTTGTAGCTGAGGCTGACGACATAGATAGAAATTTCCAGTGCCCGGCGTAAAAGTTTGTTCTCTTTTATGGGAGATATTTTAGGACAATGTGCTTGTGCTTAATTCAAATGAGCCCATCAGTCAAACCTCCCCTTTCTGCAGCTAAATGAGACTCACTGGGGCCTGTATCCTAGAGAGCCGGTGCCCATATTACTATAACTCAACAAAGAGAACACCTTTACTGTGGGAACTTAAATGTGCAATGGCATATATGGATATTACAAGTGTCAAGCCCTGTGATGTAGATAGGGTGCCATTCATAATTATGATATCTGATTTGGGCTCAGAGGGGACACTCTAGAGGGAGAGTGAGGGGAGAGCACCAATATTTTAATGGAGAGGAGACAGCGCTCTCCCTCAAGGAACATCTCCTGTGACACTGGCTGCTGGAAAATTGGGATTTATACTTCCTGTTTTCTATTAATATGGAGATGAATACAGGTGTTCTCATGTCGTAAAATTAGTTTAGCTCTTGCAAATTGCAATTACAAGTGTTGAGGGGAGAGAAAAGTGATGTCCATGCAGAATTGCAGGCAAGAAAATGTGGGAAAATGAGGAAAATATCTGGATTTAAAATGAACATAATAACGGATAATTCTTAGCCTCAAACCCCCCCCCCCCTACCCTCTCTGCCCCTTTTGGCAATCGTATCTTTTTGTTCTGGCGGTCGGTTTGCAGACTAGTACCCTTCTCCACGCTCCTCAGACACAAATAAGCTGTGAAATGTCTTCTTCAAGGGTGAAACCTTGGGAAGAGCTTCAAACCCCTAGGAAGTCATCCAAAAGAAATCCCTGCTGTCCTCCTAAGGGGTTTGCGGGAGGCATTGTCGAGCAGAGGGCACTCGTGAATGTACCATCAAGGTGAGAGGTGGGGGCACAGAAATACTAAAGCTGTTTGACAGTGGTGTGAAGTGCTTTATTGTGATTCGGAAAGTTTTGACTATATACTTTAGAACTGGAGTGTGTAGGTAAAGAAAGAAACACAGACACAACAGCCTGATAAGACAGCTTAATGTATACTTTTTTTGCACGCCAGTGTCCTGTGCCGAAAATAGACGATCTACAAGTTCGCAATGAGTGCATGCAACATGTGCGCTCGTACATCAGCTAATTTTGTGTTGCGAGTGACTGTATTTTCAAACTAATGTATTCCAAGTTAACTTTAGTTTTAGTGGAAATAAACAACACTCACAGTTACACAGTACATGAACTGTGTTACATCTTGCTACCTTACCATACTTTGAGTTACAGTGTGGTTCACTTTAGTTTTGCCGTAGCATATTTTAAACTCTTTGGGATGAAAATTATGCCGATATAGAGCAATTTCAGCATAGCTGCTAAAACTACAAATCAAATTACTGATTTCTTCTATTTCTTTCTTTTTTTTGTCTTTAGCCGTTAATCAAAAAGAGATTTACAAATGTTTATGTCTCCCTCCACAGGGTTTTGTGATTTCATCAATATCACTACTTTTTCAGCTCTGCAGTGTTGGGAAAACAAATGTGCCATTCATTTATAACAAGAAGCGCAAGCAGCAGCATTTACCTGGCACCGGGCAACTCGCTCACCATAGCCAATAATGGAGAGGCTCTAGTATTGAGGCGAGACATTAATTCACTGTGTCAACCTGTCCCCCTGGAATATTTATGATGCTAAATACATTTAATTAGGCGCTGGGGCCTCTGATGGGAGAGAAAATGCACTGTCAGTAAAAAAAGATTTGGTTACCTCTGATGCTTACAGGCTGGCAATGCTGCTTACTCATTTCCAATGACATGAGAGCCAAACAGATTGCCAGGGGAATTCACATCTTTCACAATCATTTGTGGCATGTGCATTATAAAGCCATCATGGCACCTGAAAGAAGACAGCGGTACAGGGGGAACATTCTACTAACTACTGTCAAGCATTTGGTCTCAAGCATTTAGGACTTATTAATTAGCCTGCGAAACTGTTGCGCACAATAGAAAATACATTGTTGTCTGAGAAGATTAAATTGACAAATAGTATAATACAGCATGTGTACACCATGTAATAAGTGGGCGATTTGTTAATTTTAGTGCAGTCATCCCTGCCTGGATTAAACTGATGATGTTTGTAAACGTAGCTCAGGGGCTTTGTTTAAGGAGGTCTTGATAAAAGGCACTTTTCAAACTGCAAAGGTAGAGTGAGCTTTCTTCTTGGCAATACAAAATAATGAAAGCAATCTCTGGATTATTTAAGACAAGATGTTCTTTTACAAACTAACAAGCAAGAAATGTTTTCCTGAAACATTTGACAAAACTTGTTATAACACAAAATTGTATAACAAATAAGAGAATTTAGGCTACAAAAGTTGCATGTACTGTATGTATTTCAGGCATATACAAAATGATACAGAAAGATCAGGTTTTGATGCATTGGCTGGCAGCCGAGAGTAAAGTGAGACATCATGTCTGTGTGTGATAAAGGGAGGAAAAAAAGAAAGAATCATGGCTATAGTAAATAATAGGCAGTCTTCATCTTGACATCTGTCATCCTAGTGGAAATGGATGGGGAAATGACCAGCTCTCTATCGGCCAAAGCGCTGGCTGAATGATGCAAATAGAAGATAATGTCGGTGCTATGCTGAATGACATTACCCCAAATGTAACGTCATTAAAAAAGGGTGGGGTATTAGCCGCTGCTGTGCAGACGTAGTGGTGGTGGCGTGGGACGCTCCAGTTTGACTGACACACAGATTAAGTGCAGTGACAGGGAGCACAATAAAGTCATCAGAGAATGTGACATGTCAGTTAGAGGGACGATGGGATGAATTGTCACTCTCTGTCAGAGCCCATCCACTCGCTTATCCGTGATGTCCCACACACCACCGTGGGAAAATGGGGACAGCATCAGCGTTTCTGACAAATATTTATTCAGACGGGGATCAGGTATAGCTACTCAGGCGTCCTGTGTTGACCACATGTCTCCAGCTATGTCCCCTGAAGAGGGGCTGGAGATGCCAGATCGGGCGAGATCGGGCGGTTGTTTGTTTTCGCCAACAATCCTGTGGCTGTGATGGAAGTTATTATTACAGTTTACAGTTTAGGCATTTAGCAGACGCTTTTAATCGAAAGCGATTTACAATAAGCAGATAATACATCACTATAATAAGCAAGATAATATGTCAAAACATAATCTCAGGAGCAACAACAAAAATGCATAGGTCATGTTTTGTCCATGACATATTCTTTTAGATCTGGGGTGTCCAATGTGCGGCCTGAGGGCCAAATGTGGCCCGATGACTTTCCTAAATTGTACTATAAACGGCCCGCCAGCACCGTCAAACAAGAATATTTAATAGTATAATTTGTCAGGATTCCCTGTTGTCTCATTCTTTAAAGAGGCTATTTTGTTGTATTTTTTTACCTTGCATGTTAAATTTGGTAATGTGAGTTATGTGTGTTTTTTCAGAGCACACACCTGACAAAAGACCATTGATATTAAATATTGTTGATGATAGTTAGATAAAATATTGTAATTGCGATGTATATGTAAGCTATGTGACTTTGTTCTGGTCCGACTGAAAGTACATGGGTGTTTTAATATTGACTAGAAAAAGGTTTGGATATTCTGCTTTACATGAGCAATATTACCTTTAAAGAAAAAAAAAAGAAACTGATCAATAAGTTTGTAGAGATAATGCAACAATAGTTTTCACAATTAATTTTTTTGTACATTCTTGAAGGAAAAACCCTACACTCTAATGTTTCCCTAGAATCTGTGTTCTAACTTCAGTGTGGATTTAGTCAGATGCCTGAGAGTTTTGAGTATACTGGCTGGCCAAAAGATGGCAATGTTGCAGTGCTGAATTCCAAATGAGACTTGCTTGACCCTCCATTGCAGATTGGCCACTGCCTTCCCCGGTAGCAGTCTTGTCTCCAAACTAGTTCAGAAATTTGTCATCTTCACAGGGTACAATTGCTCTGAAGTGTAAGAACTGTTGTCTCGTCTGCCGCAAAAGTTACAGCACAAAAGTTGATTATGCAGAGGACGAATCTAAATACACATCTGGCTGTGTAGAGTAAAGGGAACAGGGGCCACAATGCATTGAAGACATTTTATAGTTTTATGTTTGTACATGTTACGTTATGGGGTACAGTTTTGATTGGATACCATTGCTTTCTGTAGTTTTAATTAGCTTGGATTTTGGAGACAGAAGAAGTTGTCATATTGTCTTTAATCTGCACACAATGGTGTTCTATTAGAGCAGTTTTATAGCTGTGAATAAATTAAAGAATTTGAACTTTATATTTCCAGCTTTTAAATACAAATACCATCACTTTATTTGTGCAGTTCGCATGATATGGAATTGGTTTAGCAAGACAAAGTGTTATATGGACTTGTATGTTTTTTCTATTTCCTTGAGTGTTTCTGGGTAATTACAGACAGTAGGAAGGCACCGTGATGCGCCTTAGTGCATCCAAATGGACACCCAGCAGGCAAGCAATTGGGCAGCTATTATAGGAATAAAATGTGCCTCTGTCTGTAAATGGATTATAGAGCTAGGTCACTCAGTGAAAGGGTTAACAGAACATGGCTGTTGAAAATAAATTGTCGATTTGCCACTCAACAAAATTACATCCTTCCCTGATGCTCATAGAGAGGATTGGGAAGAAGTCTTGAGGTTTTCATTAATGATGAACTAAGTGCTTCAGTTCAAGATAGCTCTAAGGGGGAGGTGGTGGGGGGGTTGATCATATTTTTTAAACTTTGGACCCACTCATGGTCTACTCCTGAAGAACAATTGTTTGTTCTGTTGTTTTGAAAGTAGCAGGAATAGAACTCTCTCCCATGGCCACTTTGCTCGTCTTTATTATTGGTCGCATCAGGCTTATTGCCTTTAAACTGTCACCGCTGTGAATGTTGCTTCTCTCATGGGATTCTCCTCGGGGAGTTGCGCGGGAGCTTGGCTGGCTGGGACGGCTGGGCTCTGTTGCATGTGTGCGCTCCTGTGACATGCTGTACTCGCAGCACTGTGACAGAGCTTATTCACACTCATTTACATATGAAACAATCGCTCTGACATTCAACATATCTGTGTAAGTGAGATGTGCCACTGTTTACAGTACAGTTGCTTACAAGATCAATTAATCAGGCATTTATCGTTCTGTTCATTACTACAGTTGTGCCATGCTCTCTGTTTTAGACCTGGAGACCCCCCTCCCCCCTTTTTGAACTGCTGCGTTCCTTTGGGGTATAAATTGCATTCTACAATAGGCTGTGGATGTTTTACTGCATAAGGTCAATACATATGAAGAATACAAGAGCTGAATGTTGGTCGAGCCTCAGTCAGGTAGTCCCTCTGCCTCAGGCAACTGTTGTTTATTGGCTATTGTATTAAAGCAAACCTGTGCCAGGCACAGGTTCAAATAAAAGCCCCACGCAGAGAGATACAAGCATAAATATTTCTCATGGAGAAAACCGCCTTTCCCCCCCTTGTTATTCCTTGTAAACAGATGAAAAAAGGAAATCCTGGTTTCAATTTTTGAGTTCTTGGTCATCTTAATTTAAATTAATCTACATTAATTGCACGCATGCATGCGCACACACACACACACACACACACACACACACACACACACACACACACACACACACACACACGCACACGCACACACTCATATATTATATATATTATATAATATATATATATATGTGTGTGTAAGTATACACACACACACACACACACACACACACACACACACACACACACACACACACACACACTGTACCGATTATCTATTCATTTGCATGCAAGACATTTCACAATAATTAGTTTAAATATCCCTTTTTAAATACTGCCGCCTTCTTGTGAAGTATGACAAACGGTGTGTAGCAATGGGAAAAAAAAGATCTGAAGTGTATAGAAATCCCCAGATTTAGCCAGGAGGAGTGTGATTTTCTGCTCCTGAGCATAATCCCACCATTCCTCCACCTCTCCTCTCCTCTATGCCAGTCACATTTTCTAATTAGCTTTCCCTGTGGAGGAAGAAGATGGATTATATTTTAATATCTGGGGCCTAAAATTAGTTTATATTTTAGCAAGTTAGCACTTCTTAGAAGTTGATTTACTCTTGAAGCTGTAGAAGCCGTGAGCTTGCAATTAATCATTCTCTCCGGTCTTGTTCTCAAGGAAACAGAGAGGCTGCAGTGTCACCAGCAGGATCACAATAGGTAAACACCTAATTTACACTATTTAGAAATCACTTCTCTAGTATTGTACAATGCATGACACTCGCTCCCCCGATTGTTCTGCCCTGCTCCAGTTATTAATTACGGTACACTTTTAACAAAGCGACATTGTCTATGACTAATCATCGACACGGCATGATTAAAGACGTTCCTCGCTTTTCTGAATTACTTCCTTCCCCGTCGCCCGTGTTCATTCATGAGCAACATGGCACTGCTTTTTTTTTTCTCTTTTTCCTTGTGGTCAAGGAGTCGGTTTTGCTGTTATCCGATTACCGGCGTCCTAAGAGGCTTTCACGGGCCCATCCATCAAGCCTAAGGGGCAGAGGGAGAGCCTCGACAAGGCTGCTGTAGTGATGTAAAGCACTGAGGTTTCCACCACTGTAATTGTAGAGTGCACAGGGAAATGCGGAGTCTTCATTTAACCCACAGAGTGTAAAAATGGGTCCTTCGCTGGTCTTTTTCTTTTTTTTAAATGCTCTCTGAGCTCTCAGTAATACTCCGGATTTTATAGTCACGGTACTGATGATGCCCTCTGTTGCAACCCTAAAGAGGTGCTTATTTTATCAGAGGTCATGATTCTGACTTCACTGTGTGTACCCTTGCAAGGATAATTTATGTATTAAAAAAAGTGAAATTACAATAACAGGCATTTATTTTAGAAAATGTTCAACCTGGCTGGCATCCATATTTTGGGAAAATAACGTTTATTTGAGTTTTTCACCCTCTAAACGTGATACGACAAAGTATAAATCGGGATTAAGTGGTTAAAATTGCATCCACGGAAGTACTGCTGAAGTTCACTTGATGGAAAGTTAGTTAGAAGATAATAGAAATCCAGAGCGATGGAAGCGTGCCTGACAGAGGAGCAGGTGCGTGGATGCTGCGGGTCTCCTCCCAGCCGGTCCTCCTTCACATCCTCAGTCACATCAGCCTCACAGAGTGACAAGAGCGTCTCCTATAAGCCTGGATCTGGCAGAGCTTTGGCGTGGCGTTTGGCGACTGGAGTGGCGTCGAGACTCGAGAGGGGGGGGTAGGGGGTGGAGATCATCGGCATCTCTCCCAGGGAGATGAGCAGCGCAGGCCAATTTCATATGCAGGGCTCGGCCCCTGGGTCTGGGTGGAGGTGGGTTGGGTCCACCCAGTATCCTGGCTTCATTAATCATCCCGCCATGGCTTACCGGCAAACCCCCTCTCCGCCCTCTCCGAGACAACCCCTCGGATTACACAGAGCCAGCGAAATGTCAGCCCAAATCTGAGTCTTGATGCAGATAATCATTTCAATAATATTTCTCCATTTGTGCCCCTGATGCCAAGGGAATAGAGCTTTTCCACTGTCAGGTAGCACATAAGAGTACAGTTGGTGGGAATACTTGACTCTGAGCCAGATGGCTTAGCCGTGCTCGCAGCATATGTTCAACAAGCAGGCCTGTGCTGGGCACACGTCACAGTTTTATTAATTTGAAGCAGCCAAGAATGCATATATATTTTACCTGACCCCCCCCCCCCCCCCCACCACCACCTCATGCCACTCTCCTGGCCTCCTGGCTGATGTTACCTATGGAGAAGTTATTGAGACTAGGCTTTATTGATGTTTACAGCATGCGGAAACCATGATGAGGATTCTTAGCTGATGGCTTAATACATGGTAAATGTCATAAGAGACTGTTATATTGCCTTCATAGTTGAAACAATTACAGTGTAACAAATGTTGTTTCTTTCTGCAAAATATTAGCTTGCTACATACAGTATTATGTCAGGAACATATGGGTGCAGCGGTGCATTTGATTTGATTTTACAATCTCAATATTTATGAACCAAAATATTATGTCCAATCAAAGTCAAAGACATGTTGATGACATACTGTATGTTGAATTTACACCATCGCGGAGACTGGTCGTTCCAAAGCAAAGCAAAATGACCATTTAGATGCATGAGTATGCTTGGGTGCAAGACAAAAGAAACAGTGCTGCACAGGGGGCCAAATTTATTCATTACCACTAAGTTGAAGTTCCCTTTAACAGCCATGTGCTCTGCAATCCTGGGAGTTCTTCTTTCAGTGACTTATGGCGGCGCGAGCGGGAGGGGGAGGAGGGGCGCCAGAAATGTCAATAGAAATAGTAAGTGTGAGAGGGAAGGCCTGCCTAATTAGTGCCCATTTAGATTTTATGACGGCTCTGAGATCTGCTCCTCCTGACAGAGAGCACTATAGTTGCATATTGTCCTAGCCTGAGGGAACCATAGGAAAATCCAGATTTATTGTACCTATCATACCAGCATATTTCATTTGCCATTATGAGATGCCATCTCACAATGATGCTGGATTATTTATTACAGATTAAATTGTGGGACCTAGCTGGTTGAGGAAGATTCCAGGGTACCATTCCTCTTATTAACTTCTTCATTATCTGCCTCTCTGTGATCCAAAAGCTCCCTCCTTCCTACCTGTGTTAACAAATACATTACAGATTGGACAAAGCGCAAATAGTTCTTCTATACCTCTGTGTTTGCTTCACAACTTTAGATTTTATTTCTTCTATTTAGGGAACATAATTTGTAAGAACAAAATCCAGGTGTCCATATTTTCCAGATTGGCTGCAAATGTGTTTGTTAATAGCCATAATAATTAAGCAGATGGAAATCATGAGCATCTCAATCATTGTGAATTGTCGCTCAGTGTTGGATTTAAATGAATTAAAGTCGACATTGTGCCTTTTTGTGGGGATTTCATTATCTCCACCAGCATTACATTCATGTGCTTTAATTTTGCATTTATTATTGCATTGCTTATAATTATGTCCTTCAAGCCTAACTCAGCCTTGCTCTGATCCCTCTGTCTCTCTTCAGTAGCCAGATGCTCCAGTGGTTTTATGTCTTTAGTGCGTGAGGTAATGTTTATTTACTATATCCCTTAAACCCTTGGATGTTGGCATTTATCCTATTTACACATCAGTATTACTTCTCCATGAAGGCCTTGAGAGTTGCATTTAAGTCGTTGTGTAGGGGCGGTATTAAAAATGCACTCCATACTGCGAAGGGGAGATCGTCTGGGAATAGCTGGGCCCTGGACTCCCATTACCCAGTATAAAAGTGTCAGCCACTTTAATTACATTCATGCCTTCCCCAGTCCATTTTACTGCAGCCGCAATCTGATTTCATGCACAGCTCTCAGGCCTCTGTCTCACCCGCTTAGCCATCGCTGGTGGTGAGATTAGCATCTAACTTGCGTTTTTGTTGTCTTTTTTTTTTCTCAGTCTATTGATCTGAACAGTCTAGATGATATACGACTCAAATTATTTGCCATGTGTCGTCTGGTGGAGACATTACAGGTGTTTGTGGTTGTTCATGGATCTTCAGTCACAGACTGCACGCATCACAGTAATGTATCTGAAGCTTGCTTTCCTCAATGACAACCTGAGTGTCCGCCACTGCATATGGTGAAATACCTCATGCTGGTTTAACTCAGGAGAGTACAGATGGACCCTCATGGGTCCATTTGGTTCCATCCTACTCTCTTCCGAGTTAAATCAACACCAAGGATTTTAATATGTGGTGGTGTTCATTAAGACTGTACACTCTACGGAGAGATGTAGACATGGTTACATATCATCGTTGTCGGGTGAAAACCTTGTATGTCCAAAACCGTTCGTTTTGCATTTATCATTTTAAAAATGATTTAAACTAGTGAAAACAGCCGATCTACAAGCACAATTGTAGATCTGCTGTTTTCACTACTTTTGTGCGACGGCCTTGTATGATGAAGCAGGGCTTTACTTTGCGAAAGAACATGGACATACGACATACGAGGTTTCCACCCGACAACGACGACATACAGGACACCTACACAGAGAGGGGGGAGGAGGTGGGGGTGGGGTGGTCCAAGGCAGGGGAGGAGGAGGGGGAGGGGGGGGGGGGTCAGCCTCCACCGTTAGCCAGCACGGAAGAGACAGTGTCACTTACTGTTTCACGGGGACGCTTCGTGACCTTCTAGGAGTGAAAGCGAGATGCTTGCTTGTTTATCCCGAGCCATGGATCAGTGCTTGGAATACGTCTACATCCTCTCAGCCAATTTCACACAGGGGAGGCGCGGCGTGGGCGGCCGACACAAGCCGCTTCCCCTGGACGATGAGGCCCATCCCTCACACTTGTCCTCTTGGCTGTGACTGGAGGTGCAGAGACACCACAACACTCTCTAACTGCTCCACTGGGCCACGGAGCTGTCCCATCCCGGGATGGGGGGGTGGCGGGGGTAGGGTGCGGAGGGGTGCCATGTTGGGACAAGCCTCTGATTCTGGGTCTCTCATCTATGAGAGGATGAATTAATCATGCCAAAAACATCTCAAATCATAGAGGAATTTATCACTTTATTAACACTGCCAGGATGGGTTTTTATGTTCAGCGCATGTCCTCCTATAGGTTAGTATTTAGATGCAACTTCTCCGCACATGCAGTTTCATTTCTCAAGAGTAAACTGTAACATGCTGAAAATAAATCTCATTGGAGCACCCCTGAAAGCAATGTTTTGTAAATGTCATGGGCATGTAGACCAGCTTATAGTAGGGCAGATTGGCCTAAAGGTTAGAGGAGCATGCTAGAGGCTGGAAGGTTGCTAGTTCCATGCCCTGGAATGACAGGAAGAATCTGGGGATGGAAGTGGATGAGCAGTACTCGCTGTAGACATAATTGATGGGCACAGTAAGAGGACATAAAGCACTCAGGTGTATTATCAGAGAGGTAATTAATTACCTCTAATGATTTGATCATGACAAGCACGTTTGCTATAAAAGCTATTTATGGTGTACATTAAGGTCTGGCTTTTCTTAATGCTAAGATTCACGCACACATCAGTCATGAGAAAATAAATACAAACAGTTCTGCAGTCCTCTAATTAGAAAATAAGGGATTTATACTGAGTGGTCCTATCGTTTTTTTGCATTAACGATCAAATTCTAATCAAACCTCAGTCAGTGATCCCACTTCAGACCAACACACTCCTCCTGAATGAGGCCACTTCACTTCATGCCCAATTGATCTAATTACGTAGAGAGAATTCTCTCTCTCTCTCTCGCTCTCTCTCTCCCTCTCTGTCTCTCCCTTTCTTCTTTACTCTCTCACTCGGTGTGGTTGGCTCCTGTTACAATTCTGCTGCTCAGTTAATTAAGTGTTCATTTTCTATCACAGTGGTCGACCTGGGAAGACAATCCAATATCTTGTCTTTCAAGAAGAGTCCTTCAAACGTTTTGTCTCCCTCTCTGTTCCTTTTTCTAAATGGACAAGCCATGGGGAACTCCAGCCTCGGCGTCTTTACGGCTATGCTTCTTGCCTTGCAATCAGCGACCCCTGTTACTCAATTATGGGGTGTGAATTTGGGGTCTTTGGTGACCTTCTCCCGGTGATCCTACCACTGACCCTTCAATAAGAGTGCAGCCTTCCCCACACACTGCTTTGTGTGTTGCATCACATTTTTCATTTGGGGGATCTTTATGAAGGAAAGAAATGAAAGGAAGCGGGTCACCCACGTTGTGTTACCGCATCTCCCCACTTCAGAGGCTGTGAACAGCGGCCCGGTGTTTGCTTTGATTCTGTGTAGGGCGCGCTGTAAGGTCAAGGGTTGGAGGGCAGAGGAAGCATCACTCTTCTTGTAGGCAATCATATCTAGCTTTGTGCTCCCTGTACCCCGACACTTGGGGTGGCAGCGCAAAGGCTGCCCTTGTTGCAACACCACACTACACCAAGGCATATTTTGATTTCCACAGTCCTTACTTTCTTTTGTCTTTTTTAGGAACTTTATTAATGCTGCTGGGCAAATTCAGTTACAGCCTCACCCAGCTGATTGTCATGATGATCACTCTGGGGCAGAGGTCATAGCCATGCTGGCTTGTGGCAGACAGTTTTGTAAAAAATCAATTTTTTACTGTATGGGGGTCCTTGAAAATAAAACGTCCTAAAGTACCACTGTCCTAGGTCCAAGGAGACACTCCTAATGTGCCACAGTGTCATAGTAAATCAGTGTCATACATATTGTGAAGAACATCTGGAGACTCACTTTCAGTAATTGGGTCTTATGATCAAAATAAGAACATTATAATGGTGTGTAAAAACAAAATCTAGAATTTGCCACGGACAAGGCCAAGTCTTTGCCACGGATACATACTGTTTGTCCGTGTGCGGACATGTTGATGACCCCTGCTCTGGCGGGGAGCTGTTGGGGGTTAAGGGTCCATGTAGCCATGGGCAGGCCAGGAGGTGAACCGGTGACCTTCTTCTTACCATACGGCTACTCTACCCACTGAGTTAAGGCCACCCCCCAGGATAGCTTTATCCTTGGACGAATCAGCTTGGCTCTGTTTTCTCTAGGACTCATTCTTAGTTGCACAACCGTTTTACTCGCCGAAGTATAAATTGGGCTTGAGCAGCAAACTGGCGATTCCTTATGTACGCTGCCTCTACATTTCAAGCTCTTTCAAGATGATACACCCCGGCCGGCTGTGGGCCGGTTAAAGGTGATGCAAAGATTACAGCTATTTACTGAATTATCTGTCTGTGAGACTACCTTCATATTTCTGCATATATTACCTTGAGCTTGAGTTTAAAGAGCGATTGCTCAGAACGAGGGAGTTAAAGAGGCAATTACATAATGAAATGGGCCATCAATTCTGTTCGTGGCCTTTTTCTCTTTGAACAGCGATGGCCCAGATATCCCTGGTTTAGCTGACCCAGTAGAAGTACAACTGTTTGTATTAAAGTCTCCTTTATCAAGGGACCCTGAGAGGCTGCATGGGTCTGGTCTGGCTTTCTATCTCCATCCCATAATTCAGTTATTAATTACCTTTGCTCTCACAGCTGTGGCAGCGGCCATTGTATTTACTGGGTTTCCATGGCAACCCCAGCCCATTTATATGCTTTGTGTCAGTATTAAGACCCGTACTCTAATGGGCCCCATCTAAATATAGCAGTGTCTCATAACGTGGGGGTTGTTATATTGAAAACAACACTGCTGCATAACAGACAGTATTGTAGTCCTGGACAGGTAATATTCAGCCTACGCAGAGCACATGGAAAAGTAGAAAATATAGACTTTCCTTTGATTAAATCTGAAAAGAATTTATGCAAATATATTTTATATTATTGGCAATGAATGTATATATCATCACATAGGCATTCGTTGTTGCATGATGTTGGATAACGAGGGCAACAATGAATGCCGGGTGCATAATTTGTTCATCACATACGGTACATATACCCATAGCCTTATTTATTCACAAAGGCAATGAGAAAATAGAATTTACATCAGCTCTTTCATTTCATAAATAGATGTGCTTACTGTCAATGAGGAACTGCCCCGGTGAATAAAATGACAGTCCACTGGGATTCACTGACACTGTGGGGAGGGAGTTGGATGAGAACACAACACAGAGGTGATGCTGACCCTCAGTATGCAGCCCAGGCACGTGCACACATAGACATCAAAGGGGGCTTGAGCCCCTGCCCTTTTATCCTTTTTAGCTTGGAGGTCTGCTATTTTCGATATTTCCACCAAAAGGACCTTTTAGAGATTTCAGCCCCTGCTTCTCTAACATTCTCTGCAGCCATTCCTTCTACTCTGTGCTTTGATTCCTTTGAACCCGGATGAACTCCAGCGTCTCCTCAGCAGATAGTTCTGCCATGTTTTGGCGGCAGAATTCGGTCCATGTTTGGCATGGTGGGTTCCTTCAGCAGCGAGGTTGCTGTCACTGGCGGCTCAAGAGTGCATTGGCATTTTAGCTTGCGCTGATTCAGCGTAAGCTAATCACCACCTTGGTTGTTTCATCACCCTCTCATCCAGGGCAAATGAACCAAAGTCCTATATTCTTTGTTGTGCGGCGAATAGCGTAAGTAGCTGATCTACAAGCTCACAATGCGTTGCATCACCATAGGTTGTGCACATTTTGCACAGTTGTGCAATTCTTTTCATTTAGGTCTGTAGTCACTGTACACTGTATATTATATATTCAGTATAATGTTTTAATTCCTAAGCTATTTTGTACTAACAATGTTGATCTTCTGTAGCTGTTGGCCTTTAAAAGGTCTCTTATCCTAAAAACGGTAGGTCAACTCCTCTCTAACACCAGGGCCTTTTACTGTAGGCTTACATCACATTCTATTCTTGGTAATGGAAGTTTCCATGGACTTTTTAGACAGTGAGACCCACACACATCCACCTAATAGCCCCTACTTCTCCTCTGTTCTGCACAGTAATGTGGCTCCAGTGGCGAGGAGAGTCAAAGCGGGTAGAGATAGTCAGTGGCTAGTCGCGTCCAAACAGGACCCATACCTTCTGTCACAGCCTCCAGCCCTGGGCCCAACGGCAACCTGCTGCCAGGCCTACGCGCTCTGCCAGTTGTAGTTTTTAATTGGCCATCTGGGGAAAGCTGGATCTAGTGGCTGGATATTAATCAGTAAATTAACCCAGCCATAATACAACTCCCTCCCAGTGGAGGCCCGGCAGCTGTGGGCAGGCAGCAGAGGAGAGGGAGGAACAGAGAGGTGAGAGAGAGAGAGAGAGAGAGAGAAGCATGTGGGCTGGAGGACATGCAAAGGGAGGCTCCCGAAAGGGCCCGTCCGTGATTGAACATCTCCTCAGTGTCCCCTGCCACTCCCCTGTCTGCAGCGCCAGTGACCCCCAATTTGTCTGACAATCACATGGAGGATTATCTCCCAACATGCCAGCGCAGATGTCACAGGTAGCCCCCTCTCGCTAACCGCAAACCTTGGATATTTGGCCTCACTTCTGCAGGCCAAAACCGACAGCTGTATTGAAAGCTGCAACGATCGGATGGAGTGTGTTCTATAGAGGTTCGGGAAGAGGTTATACGTCTGTGTGGTCTTTCTGTGTGGAGAGGTGTGCGTGCGTGCGTGCGTGCGTGCGTGCGTGCGTGCGTGCGTGCGTGCGCGCACGACTGCACGTGTGTGTGTGTGTGCGTGATTTTGTATCATTAGTGTGTTTGACTGACTGGAATCACTGGCAGTCCCCAGAGCCGGCCAATTAAAAGGCTAATGAATATACAACAGCTAATTATTATAAATTAGCTAAATTATCAAAATGACCTCTGCGTATGGATACAGTAGTTTCCATGCTTATTGAGAATTGCTAAAAGATGTATTCTATTTACTGTTAAGATATGACATTAAAATGCAGTCACAGATAGTGGCTAAAGAAAGTGGCACTTTTCTCAGATTGTCATTTTGTGAGAGAGGAGCCCATATAGTGGCAGCATGATTTCTAATGAGTACTTAAAATGAGAGACTTGTTTCAGAAACCTTTGAAGGCCACCTTCAGAGGTACTTATGGAAGCTTTTCCGGTTCCACCTGAAATTAATGGGGCACTTCAAAAAAGCATCACATTGTTTGTAAAACCCTTCACATTGGTTGCATACAGGCACATACTAGATCAGGGTTCCAGTATAACACTAATACTTACACAATACTAGCAGCAATATAGTTTACACATACTGTACTTACTCTTTTTGCCATTCAAAAAAACAGCAGTTAATGTCACAATACATCATAGCAAAGCAATGCCAACCGTTCCACACAGACCCTGCACATTTTATATTCATGCATAACAAACACACAGACTCGGGACCATAGTGCTCATGCCATCTGACCCTATGGCGGGCTTTTATGACGTGATGTCATCACACTCCATCGTCATAAATGAACCACCTGACTTTTCTGCTTGGCCGTCGATAAATTTTCAAGGGGCCTCGGTTATACGTCTCTACTCCACTGTGCCCGAGATGGACATGGAAATAATTACCATGCAAGGAGTTGCGCGTTTCACTTTCTAATTTTAAGGGTCAACAGCATTTTAATACCAGTTTAAACACACACCCAATGTTTTTTATGATGCATGTACAAGCGGCTTTTGATAGCTTAACCAGCCAAGCATGGTTAAAGAGAGAACCCTTTGCAGCTGCTTCCAAGACCCACTTAATTTAGTTCCCTGACCCCAGCTCACCTGAGTCTGCATGGAAATCATAATGCAATTCAAGTGTGAAGAAAAATGATATACTGTGTATTTACCCTAAATATTTATGCAGGACCTACTAACAGCCATGCTTGCTTCTAATAAAAGGGACAGCGATGCCTTGTAACATTGGCAATGCTAGGTTGCAGCTACATCGCCTGGGGCCATTTTTCCCCAACATTATCATTTTCATTGGATTCAATACAGTGCAGGGCTTATAGTGTTTACAGCGCCTGGCCCATATGTGCCTTAGGGGTTTTAGAGAGCCATTTTGGATTATTCAGAGCTTTGCTTGGACATTTTAACTTCATTGTCAAATAAATGTGATGGTCCAAAGAGCCATAGCCTATTGTACTCCAAAAGATGAAAAACACAAGTGAGATGCATCTTCAGACTAGTTCATATTTACTACCTTCCACAAAATATGAGATATGACTCCTATCCAGACCTTAGAGACCCACTATTACCTCTGATAGTCCCTCACCTAAGGAAGGGCGATTGGCCCACGAGGATGCACTTTGTGATTTTATTCTTCCTCTCCTCTCCTATTTTTCTTTTCGACCCAAGGTTGCAATTCAGTCAAAGTGACAGCTGCTGTGGGGGGGCCCAACAGTGTGTCTATTGCTCAACATCACAAGTATCTCCTGACCTGAAGATGTCACACGCTACCTGAGGGATAAAACGCCAAGCTGGGAAAAGACACAATAGGGTAAAAGAGGTATCTGTTTCTCTGCACAGCAGGGCACAGCTGCTCTGGGTTTGTTATTCTGCAACTGACTTCATAAAGATGCGTGCCAAAAGTTATTAGTTCCCTAACAAGGGGATCATCGGAGTCCTTTAACAGCAAAGTGAACCTCCCCGAGGCAAAATCATGTTCTATTTTTCCAGAGCGGGAGGCCTGTACAGTAGGCTAGGTAAGGATCTTCCAGAGCCCTATTAGAGCAGGCTGTATAAAGAGTCAAGCAGAAGGGTGTCTCATCAGTGCTGATAACAGGGTATCTGGTCAGGTCATTAGCTCTCCCCTTATTGAATTCTTCCAGCCAAATAGACCAAATGAAGCTAAATAAAGCTATAGATGGTGAGCAGCCCTACACCTTATTAATATGCTGCCACCTCGCCCCCCAACCCCTCCTTCCAACAAATACAGGCCCCAGCTCTCTCTCTCTTTATTGCTCTCTCTCTCGCTCTCTCTCTCTCTCTCTCTCTCTCTCTCTCTCTCTCTCTCTCTCTCTCTCTCCCACTTCATGCATCTCTATTCTTTCTTGCCACCTTCCTCTGCCTCTACTCTTTCTCGGTCTCTCACTGTCCCTTTCCTCCCCTTCCCTCCCTTTCTGTCCTCCGTCCCTCCCTCCCTCCCTCACTTTCTCCTTGTCTGGGGGCCCTAATGGCGAGCGTGTACAGCAGCTCTGACACCATCACATCTGCTGGCAGGGAAAGTCTCTCCCTCACCACACAGCCTGCTAATGAGATCTTCCCCCCATTTAATTAATACCATAAGAATTTTAATTCTGACTGAATCAATTTAATGTGATGTGATTTTGTCAGCTCTATTCCCCAAGTAAGGGGGAAAAAACAGAGCGGGCCCTGATGCTTATTACATACATCATTTCACGGGCTCTGCATTCCCTGCTGACTTAAACAAATTCTAATTAAGACTAATTAAAGCATCATTTATGAAAACGCTTGTGATAGTTATGCAAACATTCTGGGTGGGTATGCTCTGCATGATAATTACCCCCCGGTTTAAATTAAGACCTGTTCCCCGGCAATTATGCCAGCCACACACCAGTACCTCATGGAAGCCGCTCTTTATTCAATTCCTTGCAATTAAATATGAGACCCCAGGCTTATGAACTATCCGCTCCAAATGCATTTCTTAAGAAAGGAATATATGGGTGCTTATGTGTCATTCCCTCCTTCTCTGTTGGGTGGAGTAAATGTTGTCTGTGCGGGGTTCTGTACCAGAGTTGCAACAGGGTTAAAGTGGGGATCATAAAGCAGACGGTAGTGAGTGATATCCAAGCCGACACCTGCTGTCTTTTGGTTGAGGTGATTAGTGTGTGTTTTCTAGGTGGGATTTCATGGCGTTAGCGCTGGTGATCGAGGCAGATGTGAGCAGACTGCGCCGTCTCAGATCTCCCATCTCGTTCCAAACACACTGTCACCCCACTTTCTGTGCACAGTAGTTTTGTGAAGCGCTTTGATTTTCTTTCATGATTACTCATATTCACGAGATGCCTGTACACCAAAATGAACACCTTTTTTTTTTTTTACAAACTTGCTGACTGTTATCTTCAAAGAAAACTGCTGTGGCACACGGACCACCCATGCTTAAACTGAATTAGAGCCCGACCTGATTAAGTACAGTCCTAGACTACCGATTACTGATGTTTTGACCGATACTTTTCCAAAAAATGCCACATTTGTAAAACGTAGTTATATTTGTATGTTATAAAATAAAGATGAAGACAAATTATTTAACTGCTGAAGCCCTATTCACAACTTTTCAGAAATATTTTTGAAAATGTTGAAATTAGGGGCGCCAGCTTGAAAGTGGTTCAACAGGAGACATCGACTACATAATACATACATACACAGACATAATTGCTGATCAATACGGCCTATCTGTCAAATAATGCCACACAGGCCAAACCGATATCGGACTGGCTCTAAATTGAAACCACAAAATATTATGTCCATTTGGATCAAAGTGTCCACCAACACAAATATTACGTTTTGGAGCAAACTGTCAGAGGGGGACCTCCACACTTTCGACCAGTGGTTCTCAACCTGTGGGTCTGGACTCCCAAGGGGGTCCCCAAATTATTTTGGGGGGTCCCCAGATGATTAACTTAATGTGCAACATTGTTTTCTCTCTCAACAGTAAACAAACCAACATAAAGTTTAAGTGTATAGAGGGTATCTGCACATTTCTAAAGTGACAATTTGAGGACTTTTTAATACCTCTTTTAATACCAAATGAAACATTGGCCAAATGGTCAAATATCAGAAGCAGGAATTGTGAAAATAGCTGATCTACATGCTCACAACGCCTCGCGTAGCATGTAGATCGGCTGTTTTCACAATAGAACTGTGTCATACAAAATGTAATTCCTCAACTCTTTGTGCTCGGCTGGGTGGGGGGTCGCCAGTTAAAATATGATTATTTTGGGGGTCACGGCCTGAAAAGGTTGAGAACCACTGCTTTAGACTTGCTGAGAACGACTGTGTGTTGATGGATATTACAGCGGCAGGTTTTTCTCTCTATACGGATGAATGTGCTGATCAGGCTGCTTATGTCAGCTGGCTGTTAACAGACATCCTGCAGAATGCTGTTCTTTTATCAGCCTGTTAGCAGGCATTTTCACTATGACGCCATTACACCTAATCTGCTCTGTTGATACAGCAGCACACTCCCCAGCAGATGCATTGTTTCACAGTGCTCAAGATCAGGCTATTTTTGTAGCAGCTTGTGTTGTTTGAGTTATTTCCAGTGCCAAAAGCTTAATTATATTAATAGCAATTTGGCCTATAATAACTGCACAATATAACATCTATATTTTTATGTTTAATACAATACAAAATACATTTTGTGTATTATTACTATAAAAACTTTTTTTTTTTATTAGTATCCTCTATTAAACTATTTAGTTCCTATTTAGTAAGTAAGCTATTCTTCAAATTTATTTTTGGCAACTTTGATCAGCTGCATTATCAACAAAAGTAGACCAAAAGTTTGCTAAGCACAATAAACAATAAATAAACCTTAGCATTTGCTGGTATAATGCTGATCAGATGCGAAGCTCACTATATGGCATGATTCTTCAGAATACTCACTAATGCTTCCAATAAAGTTATTGCTTCTCCGCACTCAAGGCGGCGTGACACCGCGATGTTTATGTGTTTGCACAACACTTATCACTTCTGTCATGTTTGTTTACTTTTCCCGCTGTCTTCGATTTTGGCGACGCCTGGGCTATATTGCTTTTTACTTCTTGGGAGGCAGCTGGTTCAATAAAATGAGAAAAATAGATAAATAAATGAACGAACCGCGGCTCTATTCCCAAATCAGTTGCTGGCGAGGCGGAAGGAAGTCAGGCTGTGTGTGGGGAGCAGGGCTCCAGTTCCGCCCGCGTCCCGTTTTATGTGTACTGCCTTTTCCCTGTACATACAGATGGCACGGTGCTCCCAGATTTCATTTGAGGTAATCTAATCCTTTCACTGCTCCCACTAGAAAAGAGGAGCATTAGCAGCCATATGTCAACCAGATTTGTCAGATTATTCATTACAATTAATTGCTGTTCTCACTTAAGGCCTTTAAGGCTGCGAATTGCTCCGAAATCTATTGCAAACACAAAAATTATGAGTAAAAGTCTTTGGCCCTGTCATTCAAATTTCAGGCTGACCTTTAGCGGAGCCTGGCTGTTCTGAGGGAGGCAGGAGGGAGAGCCTTTCTAATTGGTGTTGCTTCAGCCCTTTTGTTATTCTTTTTTTATTTGTGTTTTTTTTTGCCTTCTTTCAAACAGGTAGAATGTCTGTCTCTGTTGACAGTGAAGATGAACAGTCCACAATGATTACTTCCACTGCCCACTGTTGTTAAATGTACACATATTTGTTAAGATGCTTACTTATTGCATGTAATAATAATTGGAATTTTACTTTATTGTTGGGACCCACCAACACTGTAGTTGCTAGATTTCTCCACACTGTCAACTGAATTTCAATGTGGACCTTTGTGGAAGGTTGGCTGCAAGGCAGCCTAATAGCCACCTGAATTAATGTGCTGTCCAAGGATATGAGCCATAATACTTTGGTGATTAATGTTTCACTGGTGCTCTGCTCCCATAGTTAGGGCTCAGACCCCAGAGATAAACTATTCACTATGCACTCAAATCACATTCAGCCAACGCAAAAAAACGAAACCAGATTTTCTTTCTTTTTCTTTCTTAAGAAAAAGAGGCTCGTGATTTTGATCATTTCATTAGTAGACACAAATCTGGGTGAAAAATAAATAATTTTTAAATCACACCTCAGCCCCAATCACACCGAGTAGTCCTCGAAGAAAAAGTCACAGCAAATTACAACGTTATGATTGACATGAAATCCATGTGGTTGATTCATTGCTGATGAAATATTTTGGTTAATTATGGAGTTGAGGCACTAGAGGAGTGATTCTAAGCCTGTTTGATTGGCCCACTTAATTGTGCTTTATGAGATGGGGGCTTACCTGGCAGGGCTTGGAGACTCCGTGTTAGGGTTGAAGTGGGTGGAGAAAATCTCTCCCAGGTCATATTACCCAGGCCAGAGTTAATGAGAAGGTGGAGGTAAGAGAATCCATCACCATATCAATCCACACATCACTCGTTTTGCCTCCCAATGCCACAGTGTTCTCTTTTCTTCTCCACATTGACTGCCATTAGGGCGATGCAACATTGTCACATTGCTAGTTACCTATAACGTCTAAAAATAAACCAATGAGCCAGATAATAATTAGTAAATAAAAATAGCCTGAACGCTGACGTCGCAGACAATTCTAGTGACTTTGATTATTAGTGCCTACAGGGCAACCAGACTATAGTTCTTGTCCAGATTTATTATTGCGACCGTAGGAAAACCGGCACATCTTGTCCGCTTATCTCTGTCTGTAGGTCACGCCTGACACTGTGGTTCCCATGACACATCACTGTGACATCACAGGTGATATCACAGGTGACATCACCTATGTAAAAGTCCATATATGGGTATTCCCCAGAATCCCTTTTATGCTCATATATGAAGATCCCTGATGTCATCGATATACATCACTGACCAGAGAGCCAAGACATGGCCCATATCTGTGTGGCTGGTTCAGATAGGGATCTCCATGTATGAGCTTAAAATGGATTGTATGTTGTGATGTCATGGGAACCACTCTAACAGAATCCCTTTTATGCCCATATATGGATATCCCTGATGTCATCAATATTAAGCCCATATCTAACATGACTTCATATGGGAATGCCCATACTGTATATGGAAGACAGCCCATATCTGTGTTGCTGGTTCAGACAGGGATCTCCATGTATGGGCATAAAAGGGATGTACAATATACAGTACATGGATCTCCATATATGGGTACCAGGAGTCTCCATACAATATATGGGTAACTGGGCTGATATACATCATTGGCCAGATGGCCAAGAATGTCGCCCTGAGGCGTCTTAATAGTTATTATTACTTGCGCAAGTACTGCGATCGGCTGGGTATGTATGTCGGTGTCCTTCTTTGTTTAAACCCGTAGCCCAATCAGGGACCAGCATTTGTGGCAACTTCATCATTAACAGCCAATGAGGGACAAGTGGTGAGCGCACCTCATGGCGCGCTCTGCTGGCGCACAAGTAGGCCATACTTGGCCTACTTGTGCACAAGCCGCAAGTTGGCACCTCGACAGAGTGCAGTTCTAGTTATTAACTGTGACCGTAGGTCGCATTTACTATAAAAAACCCAGATCCCGTGAGTGCGTCACAGTATGTGACACCTGTGAGTGCGTCACAGTGCTTGACACCTCATCCCAGCACAGCAGAAGGATATAGCTGACCTGTTCTGACATCACAATGATGTTGCATATAGTCGGGGATCCACATGGCCAAAAGCTCAAGGAATAGGGTTGAACCTGTGATGTTCTGCCGCACTTTTTATTTCTGTTTTATCTATTAGTTTGGTCATTAAGGTCCACAGAATGAGAGGCCTGCTCTGCTGGAAACATCGCGAAAAGAAGTTATGGCCATTTGTATATTCACTGTCCCATTGACTCTACTAGAAATATTTAAAAAAGAAAACAAATCTACTTTAAGTAGCATGTGAGGGGTCAAACTAGGGGTTCTTCATCATTCTGAATCCATTGCAATCATTTGTTTTGCATGAAATATATTCCTTGGGCAAAATATTGGCCCCCAAATACTGTGAAAAGTGATGAGTCATCACTTTCTTTCCACTTTTCACAGTTTTGGGTGGCCAAAATCTTGCCCAAGGAATGTTTTTCATGAAAAACAAATGCTTGCAATGGATTCAGAATGATAAAGAACCGCTAGTTTGACCCCTCACATGCTACTTAAAGTAGATTTATTTTTCTTTTTTTATATTTCTAGTGGAGTCAATGGGACAGTGAATATACAAATGGCCAACGTTTTTTCGCGATGTTTCCGCCAGAGCAGGCCTCTCATTCTGTGGACCTTAATGACCAAACTAATAGATAAAACAGAAATAAAAAGTGCGGCAGAACATCACAGGTCCTCTCCCATTTTGAGGGACTGGATCCCGGGCTAATATGATGTATGCCCATTTGGAGATCCCAGATGTCATCAATATCATCCGTGCTCGGCAGAAGGATATACTGTAGCTGACCTGTTCTGACATCACAATGTCCCTTATATGCCCATATATGGAGATCCCTGATGTCATCAATATTAAGCACATGTGCGTCACTGTGCGTGACACCTCATTCCAGCTCATCCATATTTGGGAAAATATGGACACATTTTGGCCACATTTTGGCAAACTTAAACAACCAACCACAACTTCCGTCACACTTAAATTAATTCCGTCCTTGTCCCTTTTATGCCCATATATGGAGATCCCTGATATGTCATCAATATTGTTCATGCTTCACGTGACATCATATTATGTAATATAAATGGTAAGACGGAATTAATTTCCCCACGGATTCCTCGCGACTCTCCTCAGTGCAACCACACTTGCAATTTCCCAGAATTGCACCTTCCTAGTTAACTGGTACACAGACTATTCTATTGATCACCAACAGACTCGTGGTGAAATGTTAAACACGTTGATATCAGTTCAATGATCAATCTGTTGTATGTTGACAAACAAACAAAAAATCATTAAACCACATGAACCCTAGCATGCCTATTCTGGTAATGCCCTAATAATAGGCGAACATTTAGGAAACATAGGCGAGCAGTTGTTGAACATAGCCAATCTGTAACGAGTCGCAACACAACTTGTTATGAGTTTGAAGATCGGCTATTTTCAGTGACGAGATTTGTTGTTGAAAAAAGGCTGGGATACATGTAGACCTCTGGGGAAGCCCGGTCAAAAATGAGGGTTTAAGTAATTAACAAATATCATTTGATTAATACAAGCCACTCCAGTCCAGTCATCTCCAGTTTTGACCACAGACAAAAGAACCTGTGCACCTCCCTCTGTTTCTTATTCTACTAGCTGTCTCATCCTGCCTCCAGTGCCCCAGAGCGGTTCGATGAGATCTTATATCCACCTGTGTATCGGAGGGGGAAGGAGCCGTTGAAATATTTCAGATTCTCCCCTATACACATGGCACCGGGTGGATCGATTCGCTCAACGGCGGATGCCTGGTCTCGTCTCGTCACTGTACTCCTGTCGGCCGACACATCCTCATTATACTACTGTACGGTTGCCACTAAAGGTCATTCTCCCAGAACATAATCACACACAATCAAAACCACAAACTTCATATATCAAGGAGACAGTAAATAGCCTATAGTTTATTTTCTACCACCACAGAACTGCATTCAGTCTATTCATAATCTGGGGGTGGTAGGACATTTTTTTTAAATAAATAAACTATTATTTTTGGAGCTAAACAAATTGACTTAAAACCCTATGTACTTTGTTGACCGGTGTCCCCCAGGGGTCTATGCTTGGCTCCCTCCTTTTTTTCACTCCACCAAATCTCTTTGCTGAAAATAGCCAATCTACACACTTACATCGACACGTGAGCTTGTAGATCTGATCTTTTTTGAATATTCACCTCAGAACAGGGACATTAAGGATCATGTGGTTAATTCATCTTTATCTGTTCCAACCCTCAATTATACATACTTTACATTGAGAATAATGTCTATTTGCAGGAACCGTAAAAAAAAAAAAAAAGAGAGAAGAGGGTATTTCAACGTGCAGTGTTATTTAAAACCATTTACTCCGGCTTTTAAAATGAAGTTATTGTTAAGATCATATAGGCATGAATTTGTCAGATTACAGTGATTCAAAGAGATGGGCTTTGTGTCCACGTTCCAGCCTTTTTTTCTCCTCCTCAATCAGGAGCAGGTTGTCATGAAAAGAAGTGTCAGAATAAAAAAGCGCGGAAACACACCCCTCTCCTCCATATTACCATAATGAGGAAAACACACTTAGTGGGCCATGACCTGATGTCATCTGATTATACCCATGATTAATGATATCCTTTTACCAAAACATGTCGCTACTGTAACTATCTGGGATTAAACGCTACAGAGAGTAGAGTAGCTCTCTAAATGCACTGTTCTTACGTACAGTATTGGGCATCTTATGTATTAAATATTTCCCAAAGCATAATACGTATAATGTTCTCAATCAAATATAACATTTTCAAATTGATTAGATAATGTTCTTCCACTTTTTGACAACATTTCGGTCAAAACATTGGTTGTCTGGAACTACATGCTGTCCCTCTCAAATAAACAAATAAAGTGCTGTTTTTTAAGGAGATAGAATCTGTGGGCCGTTCTTTCTCTCTGTTGTTGTCATCGTCATGTGAGGAGCCACAGAGAAGTTTGTGATGTGAAGCTGTTGTGTTTCAACACCCACTTTGTGGTCTATAAAGGAGTTGAACAACCAGCACCATCTGCTGTAGAATCAGACCAGTTCACTTTTCATATGTTTGTGCCTGCCGTTGTGTATAAATAGAGCCCGGCCGATGCCATATTTTGGGGTCTGATCCCGATCAGACCACAGATTACCTGTTTTGACTGATATTTTGACAAAAAAGTGCAACATTTTCTAATCAATTTGAAAAACTTAGATTTGATTACAGTTTCCATTTGTTTTAAGTTTTCAACATTAGTAAAATATATAAATACTAATTATAATAACGATAATGCAAATAATAACCACTATAGTATAAGCTATATTTTAATACAAAAAATAACAATCTCCAAGCCCGTGAGCTTCTGGAGCTACAGCACTTTTGTGAAATTGTTCACTTATAATGACAATCCCCAAATAAGGATGACAGATTGAAAATGGTTACAAATCGGGACACATCGGCTGCATAATTGTGATTCTGATGTCATCACAAAAGTCAAATAATGCCTGTATAAGTGTCTGATATATCAGTTGGACTAGTTATAAACCAATTTGTTTTTCTTGTCAATACAGAGACAGACAACAGCAATGCAGTAGTCAGTCAGCAAAACAGGCTTTGGCACGTTCTGCGCTCATCATGCTGAAGATGATCTCAAAATGGTGTGATGGGACATCCCACAAGAGAGCAATACGTCAGAATGCTAGTGGGGCTTTGAACCTTCTTGTTTTGTCGACTCCAGTCTCCAGATACCAATGTCCAGTCGATGACTCAGTTGAAAATATTTTCCTCTGGTTTTCCCCTGTCCAGACGCCATGTCAACAAAGCCCCCAGTGTTGCCTGGATGTAGGAGCCACAATGTCAGTCTGTCCGCTTAATTGCGAGTGGGATGAATGTTAATTTACCCAGTAAAGAACCCTCTTTGTAGCACTTTTATAGCCCAGAGGTGTAGATTTACATCTTAGGGATACAATGAGTTTTAGCTTGTTCTAAAAGGGGGGTGACAAGAGGCCCACATTCCTCCGCCTCCTACTGCATTATTGTTCTATTGTATATGATCACCTCACTGCCATGGAATAGCCCTGGTAAGGCTCGGGGCAGGGAGGGGCATCTTGACCTACAGCTGAACTTGGGCAAAAAGGCAACACTCTGCTGTGTGTTTGTTCAGTGTCTACGCTGTACACTTGAGTGGAAGTGAGAACACGGTGGACTGCATGTCTGTCACCACCACCACACGGCTGTGTTTAACTTGTAGTGGGGCTGGCTGCAGTGGGCATATATCTGGCAAGTCAATGTTTTTGATCCAGTGATGTTTTCTATCAGGGAAATGTATCATTTAGAGTTTATACTCCCCTGTCAGGGCCCTCAGGGGGGTGTTCGCCACTCTCAGTGGGAGAACAGGGTAAGATGAGACACTTTTCACTTATAGGAGTAGTTCACCCCCAAAATGACTTTTTCTACTGATTGCTCATGCCATGCAGACAATAATTTCATTACAATAAATGTACCCCCATTGATTCCGATGGGGACCCAAATGCATTTGGGTCCCCATTTGGAATCAAGGGGGGTGCATTTACTATAATTATAATGTATTTACTTGTCTTAGGAATGCGGAAAAATACAAAACAATGTTATTGAACTCAAGTCTCCATGGCATGAGTAATCAGTAGAAAAAAAGTCATTTTGGGGTGAACTACTCCTTAAAGGAAATTGCCCCAGGTTAGGGGTAAATTGATCCAAGTCAAGGGGTAAGTTGACCCACATGGTATTTAAAAATTCCAAGTTAAGGTTTTAAGAAATAATGTAGTCACTTACCAAACATGATTTAATAACACATTTCCGTTTAACAAATGGTCTTATTTATTTATATTTTTGTCTAACAGTTATTTCAACATCTTCTCAGTCCTCACACCTACGTCGCACTGCCGATCTGACCAATATGTCTGAGTCATAGTGTCTACTTTCCCCATGTGCTTCCCAACTTCACAGCCAGCTGCAAATGATGAATGTTTACTAGATTTAAGGTCACATGACAACACAGTTTCCTAGTTCTCTAGATACAGGGATTGGGTAGGTTATCTTACCCTGTTCTCCCCTGTTGCGCTCTCACTTGGATCAGCACCGCGCTTCTTATGTTATGGGAATTCAACAATCGCTCTACGAGTAAACTACGCCTGCTTCAGCTGTGTCAAATCATTCGTACAAAAAGGTTTACACAATCCAGCCCTTGTCGCGGGTGGGTGCATGAAACGAGCATGAACGCAGCAGTTTCACAGGAGTGCAGTCGCTTGTCGCTCTGCCTGTCAAATTTCACCACGCCTCTGAGTCCCCATACCTAAACGCTCGCCTCTCATTGAAAATGAATTACTAGGTGTGTCAGTCGCTTCCTGTGTATAAAGCCTTTATGACACAAGAGCAAAATGGCAACCCTGTGCATTGAGTCAATGGCCAAATTCAATCCCTGTACTCTATGTGCAGGTCTGACTTTTACAGAATGTCATGGAGACCTACTTTGCTCATGCCTATAAGTATAGTATGCATAGTAGAGTATTTGTGTACTGGCAGGTGGTTGTGGCCTCAGTACTTCGGTAGTGCATATTATAGTATTGTGTAATTATATGAGAGGTGGTTGCAGCCTCAGTACTTTAATATTGCATAGTATAGTATTGTGTAATTATTTGAGAGGTGCTTGTAGCCTCGGGGGATTGCTGCTAGATTTCACCAGAAAGGTTCCTGACTGTGTGATACAAGAATATACTGGAGAAATCCTGCCTGCATTTGTGTATTGGGCTGTCAAAAAATTTAATGAAAAGTCATTCTAATAGGTGACCCTTGGCTTAGTTCATATTTCCTGTCAATTATGAAAGCGTGAAGTCATGCATAGTTATGAGGCATGGGTGGGCCTATTAAAATTCATAAATAATTTGTGTTTATATCAAGTTACTATAAACCACTTAATTCCATGACCGGTGGTCATGTAGAACTAGCTTCTCTCCAAAGTATACTTAAAAAGGGGCAGGTGGGCTGTGCTCGTGTGAAATCGCTCCGGCGACAATTCAGTTATTTACTTTATCTTAATTTACATTCTGTTGGGAGAATTCTTGCTGTATTGACACTGTCACTTATTTGGCAACAATTGTATCATAATCATCAGTTTAAGATACGATATACAGCTATAATTGATTCCCAGGGGGAAATTCAGGCATTATGACAGCAACAGCAGTGAAAATGATATAGGGTGGGCAAAAAAGAAAATACATTTTGATTCACAATATTGTTAATGCCACGATATTACAATGGAATCGTAAGGTTCAGAATCGATTTTTTTTAATGTATTATTCTTATTATACACTTTTTTATATATCAAAAAAGCAAAAAATCGTAATATCGAATCGAAACAATCGTTGAATCGCAATATAATTAAGAATCACAATTTAAATCGAATCTGCACACTAAGTATTGAGATAGTATCGAATCGGGAGGTAAGTGAATCGTCCCACTCTACAGCAGAGGTAACTGATAACATAACATGAATGACAAAATAAATCAAAACCAATAGTTAGACTTGACACCAGACATAATGCCCTGGGTCTGAAGTTAAAGGAGTAGTTCACCCCCAATATGACTTTTTTTCTAAGGATTACTCATGCCATGGAGACTTGAGTTCAATAATGTTTTTGTTATTTGTGGCATTCCTAGGATAAAAATGTTATTACAATAAATGTACCCCCATTGATTCCGGATGGGGACCTGAATGCATTTGGGTCCCCATCTAGAATCAATGGAAGTACTATAATCACATTTTTTGTCTTAGGAATGCGACAAATTCAAACAAATATTCTTGAACTCAAGTCTCCATGGCATGAGTAATCAATAGAAAAAAAGTCATTTTGGGGGTGAACTACTCCTTTAACTGGTGAGTTAACATTAGTAGTACAAATATAAATTTAATTAACAATGAATATACTAATGAATATACATCTATCGCCAA
The DNA here is from genome assembly GCF_963921795.1 of Nannobrachium achirus. NCBI lineage: Eukaryota > Metazoa > Chordata > Actinopteri > Myctophiformes > Myctophidae > Nannobrachium > Nannobrachium achirus. Next base: position 24,438,138 of record NC_137829.1, read on the forward strand.
TGAGTATGGATATACAGTATGTACAGTCTATCAACAGTTAATGAGATATGTACAGTCTCAACAGCCCTTAAATTGTTTCAATGTTTGTTTAAATACCTCCATGGATAGATTCTCTTGCCACCACAATAGGCTAATTGTTTTCCGCTAATGATACCTTATTCACTAGTAAACGTTTTGCGGGCCTCTTGGGCCCTTCTGTAACCCAGGTGTGTGTAATTACATTTCTTAAGGTCAAACTCTCACCAGGATGAATTAGTGAGATTGCATAGTTGACCACTTCAGGGCTTGGATCCGAATGCAATTATCTTAGTTAATAGATCTGTTCTACTGTGGCAGACAACAATTCAGAAAGTGACCATTTGACACAAAGCATTATGAAGTTATGTGATGACGAATACTGTACTATTGCTCAATATTTGTTCACGTAGAAAATAAATGGAACATAATCATATAGCAGATACGTTTTTGGCAAGCACAATTGAGGCATATTAGCTCAATTTAGCTGTCTGCCAGACAGTAGACCAAATTAAGGACAACTGTTGTTGGTGCTAATCTTACACGCCAATGTAAATACTGACTGAAATACACCATCTCTTGATTTGTTTTCTCATACCACAAGGTGAGATTCTATGAGATATTGATCAGCGCACATCCTGGTCAATCAGACTAAATGATTGCCTGTAAGCCCCCAGCCCTCCCCTGCTGGCTGGAAGGCATGAGGGGAGCCAGAGGAAACCAAATTATAGCATCCCAGATATGAGCTGCTGGGCCACTGATAGGGCCCCACAGCCTGGTGGAAGTGAGCAATGCAAATGTACAATAAACAGGGTCTAAGCTGGTGGAGGTCTTTCAATCACACAGGGGCAATAGTTCAACCCCCGCCACGCATAATCCCAGCCTTGAAACCCCTGGGACTCTGGGCTCCAACCTACTCAATGGCACAAAGATATTAGATAGCCATATGTAGATTCAGTAGGTAAACAGACTCTCGTGATAACACAATACGCCTCCTTTTCAACCAGGAATATATTTGAAGCCAAGTTCTGCTTTCTTCTGCGGGAAGGCTCAAATTGAAGGCTTAGCTTCGTGCCATCAGAATTCGATGCAGCTGTTTGCTTTGTTTAACGTCCTTGATATATCTCTTGCTGGGAAGAAATTGGTATCTCTTCTTTGCGAATTAAGTTCCTGGAGTGTTTGTATTATAGACCAGCCTATAACCGAGGACCAGCTGATAGAGGGCCCTGTCTGAGGGTTTGAAGTGTGTTTAGACGGATGTTATAGAGATGAAAAGTGCTCCCAGACCCAGAAAATAAAGCTGTGTGGAGTGCTGAAAGGATAGCGCCAGTTGCAGTGATATTCAAGATTATACAGTATGTATCAGTAGAAAACATTTGAACAGAACTTAAATAGGAAATAGAAGTAGTTTTGATTTAATCCATATCTTGGTTCAATTTTACAGTAAATCCCCAGTGTTTATCTCTGTACAGTATAGAACAGAAATTCATAATAGTAATACTGTAGGTCCTGTGATATTTCAGTGTTTAACCACTTTTTCCTGGTGTCAATATTTCAGGCATGTCATAAAGGCATGTCATAAAAAAATTTAATAAAAAAATCATAAAGAAGTGTATACTACAGATTAAGCTCACAACGCATCACTATGTGACTATTTTATGGCTATTCTTGCTATTCGTACACTATGTAGAACTAAAGTGGTTAGGTTACCATACTGTATGTCTCAAATGTTTATTGGGTCATTCATTCAACCGGTCTGTCAATCAGTCAATCACTCACTCACACACATAATCACACATGGGCATCCATCAGAAAAACACACACACGCGCGAGCGCGCACACGCGCCAAGATTGAGACGAATATCGTGTGCATGCTTGTGGGGGAGGGTTGGCAAGGAGAGGAGGGGGTTGAGAGGGTGGGGGTGTAGATGGTGAAGGGTGGGAGGTTGGGGGGGCGTTGGTGCATGGTTGACAATGTGCTCCAGGTCTCGCACCGCCTCCCTCTCCCCCTCGCCGGCGGCCCGGCAGTCCCAGCAGGAGCCACTCCAGCCTGGGGTGAGTATCCTTCCGGCCAGCGGGGGATCTGAAGGGGGGGGGGGGGGGTTCATGGAGAGAGAGAGACTTGACGTGGGCCACTTTAGGCTCGCCTCACATGATCCTTGTGAAAAGAGCTTGGCTGATGAGGAGCTGACGCTGATCATCCATTATGTCAGACAGTGTGAAGTGACAGGGACGACGGTGTCTTTAAAATCCCATAGATGAACCTCTTTTTGTTTGCAACAAATGTAGCAGAAGCAGCCGCAGGAGTCCACAGATAGCATATCGCTGAAAGAAAAAAAAAAAGGTTCTGCTCAAATGTGAATAAAGCTCTTTCTTTTTTTCCCCCTTTTTTATGCTTTTAGAGTTGGCGTTATCCAAGAAAGAAATAGGTTTATTTGTTGATAAGTATGTCTATTTAAGATATAATTTATTTAACACCAGACACACACATTTCAAGTTGTTGCCCGTTACACAAGTGAACACTTTTTTCTCCTATTTCCAAACTTGCACAGAAGTTTTCTCAGAGAGAGAAGCAACCTCCGCTTCCCTTCTTCATGAGGCATGCGAGCTTGTTCAGAAATGTAGGCACTTGTGAGTAAGAGACGATAATGATGGGATAATAGGAATCTATTAGCCCTTCGGTTTTTGCACGCCTAATAATTAGATTAATTGAATGGCGCTAATTTAGAGAAAATGAGAGACCCGGTGGTATTAATGCAACCTGTGTTTCCAGATGCTCATTTCTAAACAGCTAAGTGAACTACCTAATCATAGCCCACCATCTGGGAATTCCCCTCCAAGGCAACAATAGGAGATGGTGCCATAATATGTTTTAAAGCCGGCAACTGACGGAAGGCTGCGGCTCACCATATTGAAAGCCTCCCCATTGAGCCTCTTCAGCTAACAAATGGGGGCTAAAAGTGTGCACCTTGATTATTAACTCTCGGTTCATTTAGGTTACCTAATGCTAATTTCTGCTTTTTATATGAAGGTAAATAAGGTCATTATGGCTGTGTTAATGATTAGCATATCTCACAGGTGTAATTCTCTGGAAGTATCGCTCTGAGACTCCTTTCCGTCAGTAAAATCACTCAGAGCCACACCAACAAAGATGGGAGACGGTCTAATTTATCCCCAAATTTGCACTGCATATAAAAAATCATGCAAATGAACCGAGTTCTCGATTGGAATACACAGCATTTGGGTGACATTAATCAAAGAAAAATATGCAGACAAAGGTGACAGTAATCCCAATACTCTGCATAAATGGCACAGCTGTGATTTTTGCTCACCATACACTTACATACGGGCTAGCACAAAAGGAAATTCCATACATTAATTACCTGTCTCATTCTCTGTATCACAAGCGTTGGATTGTTAGCACCTTTTATTTTAGCTCACACTGATCATGCAACTACATGTTTTTTTTTTTTATGGTAGAAGAAAATGTACTTTTTTTTCACACTTAGACACATGAGCCTCCATTACACAAATCTGTTGGTTTTCCCCCATTATCACTGAAAGTTGGCATAAAACCGATTTCTAATAGTTTCAACTTGTCAGGAGAAAGAGGAAGTTGTAACTTGTAATTGCATGTGCACTTTTTTTGATGCCAAGATTAGTTTGACATCAAACATTGATAAAGTTACTGCGAGCGAATTCGTCTGATAAAGTGAAGGAGGCAACTGTCGTGATGAATTCCAGGGCTTTGTATGTTTTTGAATCCGGCTAATTATGATTGATATAGGCATGTGATTATCCTAATTATCTCTCCACGCTCTCTTGCTTTACTCACAAGTGCATCTTCATTAGCTCTAGTCAGCCTATAGATACGCATCCATATACAATTCCCTTGGAGTGTGAAATTCTCACAGTCCCCAACTATTCATCCGCCCCATGCATTGGTATGGCGAGAGCAGTGTGTCGCCTGAAGCCTGGCTCACCCAGGCTCTTGACTGAGAGGTACTGCAGCCGAGCCTTAATCCCCCTACAGAGCCCGTCAAGCCAACCTGCAAACAGAGCTCACCGTGGGCTCTCTTTCTCTGCGTGACGGGAGCAAACCAACATCATAACAAAGGGTGTTTATGGGAGAGAAGAAAAAAAATAGATGCTGGCGCAGCCGAGCAGAAAGGGCTTAGCAGTGATCAGACCCTGCTCCCACCTTTATCCTTCACCGTTCACATTGAAATGCAAATATCAAGGCAGGGTTTCCACCCGCGTGCCACTCACAAATTGAAAAGCAGTTTTTATCTATGCAAATGCAAGCATGGTAATTGAAGTTAATCAATCAATGCTAGCTTTCACTAAAACCTTGAACATGATTGAATAAAGTAATTATCATTCAGGAGAAAATGATGAAGTTGTAGACAGCGTGAACCTTATTAAAGGAGGATTTTTGAGTCACAATGGCTTAATTTAGCCAGCATCCCCCTCTCTGTCTTTCCCTTCTTCCTCTTCTCCCATCTCTCTCTCTCCATTTCTCTGTCACTTCGTTCTTTCGTCCTATCCACTGACTCAGTCTTGTGTGAAGCAGAACAGTTCACTGTTGAGATTTGTCTCATGCAGTGTGAAATCTGCACCATGGCCGATTCATACCGTTTCTGATGCATGGGTAACTGCTGATTGTCAAGTGTATTAATTGCATAATTAGATCTATATTACCTGGAGATATTGACAGATTGCTTGCATTCTTTGATACATGGAGGACATGAGATTGTGGCATGTTACAATATATACACCGAACAGCGTCAGCTAATATGCTGCAAAATGTATTTTGTAAATAAACGATGAAATTAAAGTGATGCCAATTAAGCACCACCAATCAAGTATTTATCATACCCAGATGATGTGCTATGTGATGCGTTGTGAGCTTGTAGATCTAACATTTTCAATTCAATTCAATTCTTTAAAAACTTCTATACTTTGAAATATGTTGTGTCTCTAATGCTCCAAATAGGGACATTTAACCACTTTGAAAGTGGTTAAATGTTCATCTTGAAGAAATGTAACACCCCCTTACAGCTTATCCACATTGACCAAGCCCTCACTAATTCACACTTGATGTATCTGTTCTCTTGAGGGTAAAAATGACACTTCTACATGACTGTTGAAGTCGGTGTCAAGCATTTTCGAATGAAAGCTTTCCTCCCCTCCAGCCTCCACCTGTCAGCCAAGGCTGTGGTAATTGAGACTTCCAGTATGTCCGCTGGCTGGCTACCGTGCTGTGGCTGTCCTGGCCGCTCTGCCCGTGGCAGGGCTAGTTAAAGGCCTCTTCGGTTTGTCACAGAGTTTAATATGCACCCTACATAATTATGCAGGATTCACAGTGCTATCAAACTGCAATTCAAATTAGTTCAGGATTAAAGGCACAGAACAGTACTGGTTCCTTAATTGCATTGTACTGTGCTGATCACATTCAAATAGCCATTACTCATTCCCTCTGTGGAGCAATAAGTCAGAGGGATTAATACTGAGGCAGGTGACAGGGCCAAGCCATTAAAAGGCAGTTATGCAGAAAGCATGGCTGGTTTTATTCACGTTAATGAAATCAGCGAAATGAAACTGTAATAGATTTATCAAAGCTCAGATGGATTTGCAGTAAATCAGTTTGATTCAGGCAATCAAACTGGACAATGGAGATAGTTTTCAGCTACAGCAGTGGATATCAGGCAGCAGCATGTGAGAAGTGCTGATATTCTTCTTGTGAGGATTTGGTGAACACCCGGTGGCTAGGCCCTATTCCCAGAGCTGGCCTGCTCATTTTTGTCAGCTAAACGGTGCCAGTGGCTGATAAAACAGACAGCCTTCCAGTTAAACACCATATTCCTCTACCCCCTTCCCTCTTCCCACATTCTTTTCACTCTTCTCTCCGTCTCTCTCCCCTTGAATTTATGAACCGCTGCTGCTGATTCTGGCTTGTTATACAGCACACAAGCCCATGAATTAGAACCTAAATTCACTTGCATCAAACGGATTAGTGATGAAATCCAATCCGTCCGCTCTTGCCCTGAGCTCGTCTCAAGACACATTGTCTCGACTTGCCGTCCAACAGAGGGTGCTAGCCTGGACAAAACCTACAGTTAAAACAACAAAAACTCATTTTGCAACTTAAAGTGGCTGCTCCAATCACGTACACAGATGACCAAAGCATCCAGTCCAATCATGTTGGTAGAAAATCAAATAGAGCTTCAACTGGCAATTCACCCCCATGAGTGGCACCATTTGACCAATCAATAACTGACATTCTGCATTCAGAACACTATATACAGTTGGTGTGTAAGCGGCCACAGTCAGCTCTGCCACATTTTGTATTTCTTTTTTTAGGATTTTCCCTTTTCTTTCACGTCTGCCCTTACATTAATTTTTTTTCATTAAAGAAACGGTTAAATGACCTGAGCTCAAACGACATTAGTTTTCGATGTGTTCTTAATGAGTCGTCCACTGTATAGTATAAATTCCAATTACATCCAATTAACCCCAATCAGAAGCACCTCATCTCCAGCCTTTTTTATTTAATGGTTGGCTGCAGCTTCAACCATTGATTAGGCTGAATGAGCAGCATCAGTAAATGACCACCTCGGAGGGGAAGGGAGCTGTTAGCCTTAATAGCGGCAGCATGGCCATTACACCTCTGTGTGCACAGTCCCCTTCCTTAACAGGCTAGATCAACTTTTATATTGGGGTCTGACGGGCCTATCCAGGTTAATTCTGACTTTAGCCCATTTGCCTGTGAGAGAAAATGTTAAGTAGAAACCTCCCATCCATGAACGTTAGCCCATTATTTTCTAATTACAATGAGTTTAGATCCTCCAGTAGGCACATGTGATTATACAAAGTGCCATTTGTATGTGTACACAATGGAGAGGTTCCACTGTCTGCACAACCAGAGATATATGTTCATGTTATACTCAACATAACCATCATGAAAATGAAATTATTAAAGATATGCATAGAAAATATATATATAAACTGACTTTACAATAATACGACCACTGGTCAGTATACAGTAACTCCAAAGATGGCTGTAAGTGAGTGCAGCAGCTTACTTTGCCTTTGATAGCTTTTGTCAGGATCGAGACAAGACTCTATCCAACGGCATGCGACAGACAATGAAGATTAGAAATAAAAGCGTAAATCCATTCAACATCAAGTATCCTCAAGTGTTAAAGCTGGCAGCAGACGCTCGGATAAGCCCCCCCACATTCTTAGTCTTGAGAATTTCACTGTTTATGTTCTTTTGCGGAGTTAGCATTGCATAATACCCAGATGGCAAGACACAACAATTTGTAGATTAAAACCCAACAACAAAAAATGCATTAGAAGTCCCTGTCTTTTTGCATGCATGCATTTTCTCCGAATGCATTTTGTCTAAACAATTCCCTCATAATTTAAGCTTAATAAAAACAAAACAGCAGCAATTGTTTTTTTGTTTTTTCGCAATGAATGAAGCCATAGTTTATTATAAGTGGATTAACACAGAGACAGAGGGACTACATAGAGATGTGCAGTAACTCTTTGAAACGGCCTTCGTATACAACATTCACAGCAGATTCAAACATATGAAATCCTCACTTTAAACAGTGTGCATGAGAAAATAATTGCTTTATTTATAGATACTGTGAAATTAAGCACGCTTAAAAGCCTGGGAGAGTATGGTTTAATCAACCCCCTTGATTCATGCTCTCAATTCACACTGCATCTGAAAGCAAGGCACATTAAATACATTCTCTTATTACTCTATAAATGCAACTGACCAAGCAGACTAAACACAAGTAATAAATTAATAGTAATAAAAACACCAAGTGCACAGACAGATACAGAAATTAAAAGCCGGCATCAAATACAACACTTAATCCCATTCAGCACAATAAAACCATGGAAGACAATAACATTGCTAGGAACCAATCACTTCCACCTACTCTAGGATATTTAAACACACTTAATACTGATTTGTATCTCAGTTGACATTGACTAAATTGATCTAATAAATATCTAGCATTTAAAGTCCATTTGGGAAAGATAATACAGAGCTGTTGATGGCAATGAGTGAAAAGGTACAATCATTTTCCAATTACGCCTTGCATTGAGTACAGCAGTCGCATTGCATAAATGTAAACCACAGAACTTTGTTGGAAGAACAGACGGTATCACAACATCCAGAAAAAGAAGATTTGATAGTTTTTGGTATCTAAAATGTAGAAAATGGCACAGTAGTACGGTACGCAGTAGGAATATTTCACAGACAAGAAACAGTGCAAATCAAGTGCTCAATGTGCAGGCCTACGGTAAGCAATATTGCCTACAGGTCACAATGAATAAACATTCATACTGTATGAGCATCAATTCTAGTACCTTAAATATAGCTACAGTATAAATACTATGACCAAAAATATAAATATTATGAACAAATAAATAGTCCTTAATTTACAGTAATTCTTCAGCTAATACTGTACTGAAAAGACATGTCATGTTTTATAATGTGGAAAGGATACCTGCAGTGTGAAAGTGTACATGCAGAGATGCATTACCATGTGAGTGTTTTTAAAAAGTTGCCCTTCGAAATTTAAGTACATTACCCTGCTTACAAGTAATTAATTCTATTTAAGTACATTACACAGTCAAATTCTCAGACTTAATTAATATATATTTTTTACTATAATGCAACCACACTTTTTACAGTTACATTTACAGTTAAGAACCAAGACCATTTGACCAAAGATTCGCGACAGACAAGTTGACACCAGGCTGTAACCAGTTGCAACAGAATCCTGCAACATTCATTTGTAGACAACCATATAGCAATTCCATCACAGTCCCGCCAAGCTATATGGTATGGGAACAAACCGTGTATGGGAACAGACCGTGTGTGAAAGATCTAACAGTATTTAAGATCTAATATTTAATGTGTTTTTTCCTAAACACTACATAGATTAAATGTACGTGTTGTGATGACATTTGGGAGGTCAGTTCACTGACTTTGGAAAGTCATCCCTGTGGGAACATAGCAGGTGCGACAGATAAACTGAGAAAACCTGACTTTTCTGAAATGTGTCAAATCTCATGAGACTCAATCAGCCAACGACAACCTATGGGGTCATTCTGACAACTGTGATTTTTCTCCCATCGCAAATCTTTAGCCTGAACTAGGCTAAAGTTTGAGAGTGTACCGAATGGAACCAAATGGAACTGTAAAGGTCGATTTTGTTCCCATTTGTACCCTTTCAGAGTTAAATGAACACTGAGAATTTAACTTTGTAGATTGGGGTCCTAGAGATTAAAAACAAATCTTGTCAAATGGCGATCCGTGGCCTAATGCAAATCAAACCCAAATGGAACGCAAACGTTTGAGAAACCGTGATGTAGGACACTGGTTCTCAATGGCTGGTCCAAGGACCACCAGCTGGCCAAATGGACCCTTACAGGTCTGTAACTCTGAGATCGTACAAACAGTTGTACATTCTCGTGGTTCCATGATAGTTTAGTTCAGTGATTAGGCTATGGATGGGATCCCCTTTGATACCATTATTATTATTATATTTGTAATCTTTGGGACCCCAATCTTCACTTTGCTAATTCAACTCTTGAGAGTGTAATAATAGAACATTGTACACTCTCTCTGAGTTACAGACCTGCAAGGGACAATATGGACCCCCTGGTGGTTCCCCGGACCTGATGTTGTGAAACAGTGACGTAGGACAGTGGTTCTCAACCTTTTCAGGCCGCGACCCCCACAATAATCATATTTGAACTGGGGACCCCCTCCACCCTGACGAGCACTAAGAGTTGAGGCATTACATTTTGTATAACACAGTTCTATTGTGAAAATAGCAGATCTACATGCTCACAATGCCTGCGAGGCGTTGTGTGCATGTAGATCGGCTATTTTCAAAATTTCTGCCTCTAATATTTGATTAGGCCAATGTTTAATTTGTCATTTTAGAGGTATTAGAAAGTCCTTAAATTGTCACTTTAGAAAAGTGTTGATACCCTCTGTACACTTAAACTTTATGTTGGTTTGTTACTGTTGGGTGAGAAAACAACATTGCACATTAAGTTAATCGTCCGGGGACCCCACAAAATAATTTGGGGGGTCCCGACCCACAGGTTGAGATCCACCGACTTAGGAGACTGGTGCAGTCAGTCCCAAGTCAACAGTCTAGTGCTGAGCAGGTCCAGGCATAGGCCTTCACACACCTCCCCCACTGCGCTCCACTGACACCAGTGGTCCAGACCCGTCTAGACTCCGCTCTGCTGTCTTCATCAGCATCGCCAGACGGTTGTCAGACACCTGGCCTTTCTTCACGGCACTCATCAGCTAAGGACACAGATATGTCCACACACACACACACACACACACACACACACACACACACACACAGAATAAGAATACACCGAAATAGTGTACGCACGCGCGCGTATGCACGCACGCATATACACATCCATTCCAGTATAATGCCACTGGAATGCCAGCACAGTAAGATCCTGCGTGTTAATTATAGCACATGCAGTAACCGAGGACGATATAAAGTAACCAAGGACGACATAGCGTACTGTAGCATGGCATTTTTGTATAGTTTTTACATTGGACAACATATAGTGCTATATGGTATTTGTCATTTGTCTCTGTGTGTCTGTCTGTCTGTTGGTGCACGCACACTTCCTGGGCGCCAGAGCAGAACCTCTGCCCCTGACTTTTCAGATCGGCCTGTTAAAGCGCCACCAGGAGGCAATTTTGTTTTTGCGACCAAAGGTCGCAGTATACCATGAGAAATGTCGCAGCTTGTCAGTCAGTCAGTACACATTTTTACAGTCTATTGGTTGTTCCCTTGTCACTGTGTGTGACATCACACTTGATATGATATCACAGGTGACATCACCTATGTAAAAGTCCATATATGGGTATTCCCCAGAATCTCGTTTATGCCAATATGAAGATCCCTGATGTCATCGATATATATCACTGGCCAGATGGCCAAGCCATGGCCCATATCTGTGTGGCTGGTTCAGATGGGGATCTCCATGTATGGGCATAAAATATATTGTATGCATATGGATACATATTATGATTAATAAAGGATAAAATAAAATAAAAAGTCCATAAATGGGCATTCCCAGAAACAAAATCAGTTTTATGCCCATATATGGAGATTTCTGATGTCATCATCCCAGGCCCTAACTGGCCCAAGAGCCTCCGTTACTCTCCTTCCCCGAAAACGTTAATATTAAGTCCATATATGTATGGATAAATATATTAATAAAGGATAATAAAATAAATAAAATGTCCATACAGTATGGGCATTCCCAGATGATGCCCTGTTAGGGTACCCCCTTATGCCCATATATGGAGATCCCCAGGCATCAAACCCAGGCCCTAACTCGGCAAGGCTTTACTAATTAACATATGTTTTATGCCCATATATGGAGATCCCTGTCCCAATGTAATCAATATTAAGGACATATCTGGGAATGTCCATATGGGCATGTTTTGACATAACATTGTTGACTATCATGCAGGGGTCTCCATATATGGGTAACTGGTCCGATATACATCACTGGCCAGATGGCCAAGAATTGGCGCAACCTCGCCCTTTAGGGCGAGGTCGCATGTCGCCCTGAGGTGTCTTACTAGTTTATATTACTCTTACAGATTTTGTATAAACAATAAAATCGATGCACTGATGTGTAAATTATTGGCAGATACCGATCTTTAAAATAACAATTTAGCCGATAACCGAATCTGATATTTGTCCATATATTTTTCTCCCTTTTGTACAAGGGAAACAAATACATCTTCATTATAAGAAATAACTGTTAAGAATCTACAACTTGGTAGGCTGCAGATAACATAGCCAGCGCAAAATGTATGCTTATCAACAACAGATAAATGTCGGCTACTGCCATGGGTTAATGTCAGCTTTATTTGCAGATACCGATATTGACCGAAAGCGGCAAATATCAGCCGATACCTATATCTGGCTGATACCGATGGTGCATCCCTAGTACACAGTATCTCTATAGTCATGTGATCAAGTCAGATCTGTCAGATTTTTCATATTCCATCCTGATTGGCTAAGATTGGCTTCCAAAGTTTGCAGGATCCATTTTGAACAAATCATGAACGCAGCATGTGATTTCCGTAAAACTTTGCACACACTTTCCCACTAGGCAAAGGATGAAATGCAACTTAGATTTTTTTATATTTACATTGTTGGACAAATACTCCCACATAGTTTGTCCAAAAATCATGCAAATCGGTACACAGTATCTCTATAGTCATTAATCGAAACCGATTTTTATATTCCATTCTGATTGGCTACGATTGGTCGCTTCCAAAGTTTGCAGGAATGCTCAGTTTTGAACAAAATTACTAAAATTATGAACACGGCATGCGATTTTGTACGCACATTCCCACTAGGCCGAGGAAGAAATGGCACTGATTTGTGTTTTTACATTAACCTCCACAGATCAGTGTAAAACGTTGTAAGCACGCACACTCCCTGGAGGCCAAGGAAAGACCTTTGCCTTGCATTTTTCACATCTGCCTTTAATAACGCCACCAGGAGGCCGACTTATGTAAACATATCTTACCGTATATTACTCCTTCAGATGGTATTCAAATTTCACGCAAATCGGTACACATGCCGATTTTTGCAAACCGTTTTTATTTTATTTTTTACTACTCCGACAAATTTTGACATACATCACGAAAATAGGTACACGTTATCTCTATAATCAAGTGATCAAGGTGAATACGTCCGATGTTTCATGTTCCATCCTGATTGCCGACTTCCGAACATTGCTCGCCCCCATAATAACCTACCTGACCTGACGGAGATCTGCACTCTGAGGAGCACTTTTTGGAGCTGTGTGAAGCACAGGCTCCCTATACGTGGCCGTGTGGGTCTGTCTGTGTGTCTGTCTGTGTGTCTGTCTGTGTGTCTGTATGTAGCCTGAACTTCCTAAACTTCGGCACGCTACTAGTCCCACAGTTTTGCCACCACACACTCGCGCCATATGTCAAATCGACCGGCTTACTCGGGAATCGTGGGCTAGTAACTTGCTAAGAGAAAGGTTCAATAGTTTAATTGATATTAATTTATTAGTGAATTAATTTTCCCCATTGACTTATAATGGGAATCGCAAAAACTCACATTCAATTATTTGTCTCTCGCAAACCATAGGGGCTAGAGTTTCAAGACTTGGAGAGGAGGTTCATAATGATTTCAAGGATTAAATAAAAAATAATTGTGTCATTTGGCCGCATGGTGGCGCCATAACACCCCACTTTACGTTTTGGCCTGTAACTCTTGAACCGTAGGTCGGAAAATTAAAAATATTTTTTCCCTGGATTCCTTGGGTCATGACGCATCTCCCCATATAGGCCACGCCCATTTGCGCCATGATAGATTTTCCGCCATCTTGAATTTTCTCCAAAACACACTTTTTGCTCCTTTTCCTACATATTTTCTTCAAATGTCACAAAAATCGGTACACATGATCCACACACACACACACACACACACACACACACACACACACACACACACACACAGCTCCACTTCACACGGGTGTGATTTTTCTATTTATACAGTACATGACATGTACTGTATAAATAGAAAAAGTGCTTTGAAAACTTGTGAAACAGAACATTCTGCATAATGAGTACTTTCTACTTTTAGTACCTTAAGGATACAAATACCTTTTTGTACTTTTACTCAAGTTCATTTTGAGGTATTATTTTCTACATTGCAGTATTGATACTTTTACTTTTTACAACTTTGGGTTCTTTTATTAGTTTGTAATGATAATAATTCAAATGAAAAATCCGACCGATCAGTCTTGATCACATGACTATAGAGATACTGTTTACCAGTTTGCGTGATATGGACAAAATGTGTAGGAGTAATATAAAAAAGAAATCGTCCTCCGGGTGGCGCTATAACAGACGGATGGAAAAATTCGGGGGAGAGGCTCTGCCCTGACCTCCGTGCCTTGGGCCTTGCAGATCACAAAAATAGACAGCTTATTGTTTAAAGAAATACGACCACAATGGAAACAAGCCCTCTGCAAACTGTTAATAAAGTATTCAATCAAACAATCAAAAATGAGGAAGGTGCAAACTTCCTGCTTCCGACTACAGAAATACATCATGATGTCCACTTATGGTTTCTATGGTGATCTTTAGTTAAACTGGGAAATGATTTGATCATCCACTGAACAATTATACCTTAAATATCTACAAATCTTGTGAACATTGTTCAGTCTTAAGGCATGTTAATTATACAGCGTCAGCGCAGTACTTCAGGTAACATGGAATGACGGGATGTAGGCTACAGTAGATGCGCTTTGCCATCAAAAAACCTGGCGGCTCCTAATTAGTCAGATTTCAACAGTACATGTCATCAAAATGTCCAAAACCTCCACACCTCCCCAGAAAGGCTCCAGAACTCTCGCAGACACATGCAATCCAATTATTACGATGACACCTTATTCTAGGCAGGTAAAGTAGGTAAAGGACATTAGTATATAATAAAGGGGCATACTTCACCTCTCAAAGAGAGACTAGAACACCTAATGGAGATCCACAGTGGGACCAGACAATGGACAGTGGCCAGAAATTCGGAGGGATTGTCCATCCCAGGTTCTTGGTTCGGGTGGAGATTCCCATGACCTCTCCTGCAGTAGCCAGGGGTCTTATCTCTGGAGGGACAATTACCATTCCCTTTTGCTTGATCTTGTTTGTTTAACTTGACACAGTGAAGAAAGGCCTGACATTGACCAGAGTCCCCTGCATTAATGTGTTTCATGTTCTGCATTCATCATTGTCACAGAGCCGAAGAAGGCTGCCCAGTGTCAAGAGGGACGGAGGAGGTGTGGTGTGGTGTTGTGTGGGTGGGTGAGAGAGAGACAGAGAGAGAAAAAGAGAAAGAGCATGAGAGAGAGAGGAGAGTGAGGGGGTTCATGCATACAGTAGCAGAGTAAGGCAGCGCACACACACACGTGCACACACAAACATTTTCTTTCACATTGAAAACTATACAGTAGATTCAAAAGCAAATACAGAGCACAAAAAAGTAAGGAAACTTGACTTCGGTCCATTTTAACTCCCCTTTAATAATACCCATTGGTATGTGTTTTGTATCATTTTTATCGTTGATTAGTAACCTTTACAACGAGGTACAGCTTGTAAGCACCGGGCATTTGAAGCATGAGCTAACAAGCCAAACGTGTGGGTAGCGCCGACCAAAAATGTGCCAAAATGGCCTGCAATACTTCTGCTGGCATTCACTCTCGTTTTGGGCTTCCCTTAAACTAACAATTAACTGTAAAAATGGCCAATATGTGTTGTTTTTTCTTTTCCTTATTACTGTACAAATACATATAAATCAGACTCAGGCCACAGGCATTATGACTTTTTAAAGTTCCGAAATTTGACTTTTAATTTTAGTGCACATTCGGGCCAATTTGGGTCATATTTGTTGTGCAAGTAATGCACACATCTTCCTATCATTGGTGAAAATGTTGTGTCTTTACTATCTCATGGAAATATGCAAAACTGCAGCAAAGGGAGAAATATCAGCACAATAACAATAGGGTTTCAGCACTTTGGGCTTGAACCTTGAATACAAAAACAACTTACCTTCAAGAATTCATTGAGTTCCACTTGTCCATTTCTATTCAGGTCAGCTTCACTCAGGATCTCATGGAGTGTGTTTTCAGCAATCTGAACATTAATGCTCTGGTAGAAAATGCATCAAAAGAAATTAAACACTTGAACCCTAGCATCGATACGCTCTCGAGTACACACAACACATTGTGAGCTTGTAGATCTGCTATTTTCGGCAAAGATATTTAGTGTAGAGTGAATACAGGAGGGAGGCTAGTATAGAGCCCTTGGGAATCCAGTCTAAGTATAGGGTTTAAGCGTTTAAAACTTCCATCCATATTCTCATACAAAAGTATACTCGCACTAAAAACATACTGAATGTATTCACAGTGGAAATCTTAAAAAATAAAATAAAGGATTGGATTCTATGTCACCAGAAAATATTCAGTTCCACTGTATTCAATTGTAAATGTCGAATTTGTCGATGCATAAATATGTAAAAACATGCAAGCTTT
This sequence comes from Nannobrachium achirus, assembly GCF_963921795.1. Taxonomy (NCBI): domain Eukaryota; kingdom Metazoa; phylum Chordata; class Actinopteri; order Myctophiformes; family Myctophidae; genus Nannobrachium; species Nannobrachium achirus. The sequence goes on from NC_137829.1 coordinate 24,454,314, forward strand.
TAATAAGGAACATATCCTCCAAAAATGTATTCTGCAGTCATCATTTTGAAAACTCAAAACTTGGCTAAGCCAACAACTCCAAAATCGAACTAGAAGCAGTGCTCTTCCGAGCACAGGTCTCCACCAGGCCAGGCGTCCTGTTATAGCGCCACCATGAGGCTGATTTGAAAAGTTTGAAGTGGCATTTCTTCCTCTGCCTAGTGGGAATGTGCGTGCACAATTTCACAAAAATTGCACGCTGTGTTCGTGATTTGAGGCATTTTGTTCAAAACTGACCAATCTTACAAACTTTGAAAGCCAATCTCAGCCAATCAGGATGGAATATGAACAATCAGACAAATCCATGTCGATCACATGACTGTAGAGATACTGTCTACCGATTTGCGTGATTTTTGGACAAAATCTGTAGGAGTATGGACGGATGGACGGACGGAGGCGAAAACATAGTCTCTCCCTGCCTTCGGCTGGTGGAGACAATTACGAAGACTTGCATTTGGGATGTGTTTAGAAGCTGGCTGGGGGTCTTTACATTGTACCTCCTGAATGCACCTCACCAGGTCAAAGAAACAACATTCAAAGTAGCTTAAAATACAGAGAACACAGACATTTAATTATCAGAGACGTTTCTTATGAGGATGTAAATTCAGTATTTGCCAGCATATGAAGCATATTTGATCTAGATATCGTGTTGACAGAAACTCCCACACAAACGCCACTGCAATCCCACATCTCAATTAGTAGTGCAAGGGTGTTCTCTTACAGCAGCCTGTCACTAGCTGAATCTCTGTGTACAGGTAATCCATACACTTCCAATCAAATTGATGAGAATGGGCTTGAACTAACGAGTGGGCCAAATCATATAACGTCAGTCCTATTTGTTATACCCCAGTGGCTTGAGTACTCCACTCATTGAATGTTTCCACCATTAAGTGCTCTAGCACGGTACTGCTACTAGAGTTGATTTGCAGATCAATTTCCAGGACTGTTTTGTAACCTACAACAGTGATTTTCAAGGTGGGGTCTTTGAGGGGGGGTCCCCTAACAATGGAGGAGTGCTCTAATTTCACTATACTTGTAACAGGTGATAAACACGTTGCAAGCCGCGGCAGAACCCTCTGAACAGAGGTAGCGCCGAAGAAATAAGCCATTTATTTACAAACATGTTTTAAAAAAACAAAGCCCACATGATAACAACACGTAATGGAGTGCTCGATACAGCGTACATATTCATCCTGCAGAGGTCGGCGATCTTACTTTGGCGAGGCGGAGGGGAGATCAATTCCATTCGTTTACGTGCGGCGAAGCAGGGAAAGGAGCGATAGAGAAGCGGCGCCCGAACGTGATTGAAACCGCGATCCACGAACAGAGACAAAGAGTAGCCATCTTGTGTGTCTTTCTTGTTGAGTTTCAACACTGGGGAGAGTTCATGGCCACTCCTGGCCAGCCATCCATCCAGAATGTGAGTCAACGGCGTGGCCTGCTGGATATTACGAGTATCACACCCAGCACCAGAAAATGACTGTGAGAGCATATTAACCGTTTCAGATAGCTCCAAAAAGACACAGAGAAGAATTTCCGATGTTTTTTTTTTTTATTATTATCATTTATATCAAAAGTCCGGGAATAGACGTGTGGCTGATGGGACCCAGTAGGAAGTCCGAGGGAGTACGACCAGGCTTAGAAGGTGTTAAGAGCTTAGATCACTTTTTGCCAGACCCATGAAATGGGTAGGCCTACATAAGCAAATGTCGGTCTGTCCCTTTTCTATATAAAGGGTATATATGATGATGACATGATGATGACATGCCTACAAAAGGCATGATGTCATAAATGATGATGACAGACAGGGGGTCTGGCACAACCAGGTTGACCTGGTCTAGTTTTTCCATGACCAGCAACTTGCAATGAGTACAGCAACTTGCAATGGGCCTGGTGTACAAGATACACTACACCACTATGATACCCAAGTACCTGTCAAAATACTTTATAAACATTAAGGATGTCCATAATTACAACACCAGAGGCAGCGCTACAGATCACTTCCAACCCAGAGTCAAAACCAACAAAGGGTCAAACTCGTTTTTCTGCTATACCACCAAAATGTGGAAAGCCTTACCGAAGGCCATAAAGGAGTGTGGATCACTAGCATCCTTTAAAATTGCCCTGAAAAACCACTTACAGGCAGCAGCCGTTCGCAACTGGTAAAAAAAAACTAACCTAGCCCAACCCTCCCCTCCCCTGCCCCTTCTTTGTATATACTGTTTGTTTAGACTTACTGTTTTCTTTTTTTCTTTTTCTTTACATATCTACTGCATAGTACTGTGTTATATTTGTCTGTCATTCAATGTTATATGAGATACTTTAATGGTTTCCAGTGGAAATAAGCTTAGTCTTTTCATGGATCTCCTTTTAGTAGACCTTGTACCAATGAACTGTACAGTCATGAAACTGTACCTTTTCCTATGCAAACTTCTAATAAAGTCTTCAATCAATCAAAACCATAGGAAACATGACAATGCTGCTTTTGCATGGTTTGGTAATATTGAAAACAAAGAGTGATGTACTGTACTGTGATTGGATGAGAGTCATGGCAAGGACTAACATCTCCGTGTGAGTCTTGAGTGTCATGGTTACTGAGCTTACCGAGCTAAAAGAGGCTCATCGGCACAATGCACAATGCTTCTATTAAAAGGAGAGGACTCTACATCTCATGAAGGCACACAAGCTGCTAATAATCACACACGCATGCATGCACACGCTTTACCTCTAATACTCTCTGAACATCCACTGTCGTGATGAAGCCCTTGTTTTCTTTGTCAAACTTGTGGAACCTTTTCATGTACCTGTCAACAGCAGTACAAGGCATAGCACAGGGTAATCCTCGGAAACAAGGTAGATTAAGCACACAATTCAACGTTATACCAAGGTGTTCTTGCCTATTTAATACTGTCAATAACATTAACAGGCCAACCTGCGAGGATATACTATTGTGTAATAGGAATTTGGATTGCTCATTTGGTGCACCTGCTGTATGACATCAATGCAGCGAATTACAGACATTTAACAGACCAATTGTATATTAGCAGTTAGCCGGGGACGCAGTCACCCAAAATATGAGATGACCTGTGATGTCATGCTGTACTTTTTATTTCTGTTTTATCTATTAGTTTGGTCATTAAGGTCCACAGAATGAGAGGTCTGCTCTGCCGGAAACATTGTGAAAAAAAAGTTATGGCCATTTGTAAATTCAATGTCCCATTGACTTCACTATACAGGAAAAGAAAAAATATTAAAAAAAAGAAAGAATCTGCTTTAAGTATGTGAGGGGTCAAACTAGGGGTTCTTCATGATTCTGAATCCATTGCAAGCATTTGTTTTGCATGAAAAACAAAGTGATGACTCATCACTTTTCACAGTTTTGTGGGGCCGTTTTTAGCCCAAGGAATGTTTTTCATGAAAAACAAATGCTCGCAATGGATTCAGAATCATGAAGAACCCCTATAGTTTGACCCCTCACATGCTACTTAAAGCAGTTTTTTTTATACCTTTCTTTTCCTGTATAGTGAAGTCGATGGGACAGTGAATATACAAATGGCCATAACTTTTTTTCCCGCGATGTTTCCGGCAGAGCAGACCTTCTGTGGACCTTAATGACCAAACTAATAGATAAAACAGAAATAAAAAGTATGGCATGACATCACAGGTTCAACCCTATTCCTTGAGCTATCTATAAGCTCACAACGCGTCGCTTCGCACCACGTTGTGTGCTTTTAGATCGGCTATTTTTATACTTCTTAGACATTTGTTTTCTAATTTATGGAATTGCTTAGATTTTTCTTTTATTTATTCATGAACATTTTTTTCCTTTTTTTATGTTTTGAAATAATAATAATTAAAAACTAAATGTAGGAAACAAAAATTAAGGGACCCATAAATGGGTCCCGACCCAGTGCTTGGGAACCTACGGTGCACTACAGTACCTGTCCACCTCAGGAGGAGACAGGTTGATCTCAGAGGTGTCTGTGAGCTGTTCAGAGCGAGCCTTGTAGCCCATCTCATAGTAGAGGAACTGCTTGGCTGCTGCCAGCTGTTCCTGCAGGCACACACAGGAAGGTAATGGTTCATTAGGGGACATTCATTGTGACAAGACTGTGTTTGTATGAACGAATGGCCAGATCTGTGGATGCTTTGGTTCAATGAACCATACACAGGAACCACTGAATTGCACATTAAAGGGTACACTGACCTGTCACACCAGTGGTACTGCTGTATCCCTGACATGACCAGATAAATTGCAGTTTTATAAATCATCCGCAGCAACTGGTGGTGGCTCACAGTATCCCTTTAGCCTGCACTGATTGGTCAGCTGCTGTATCTAGTTCTCGTTCTAGGCCTATTACAAGTCTGTGCCCAGGCAGGGGCCCTTTTTCTCTTCCTCTGCCTGTAGTGGGCTTCTGCTCCAGGCTGCAGTATTCGGCTACAGAGAAGACCAGAGCTTGCGTGGATATTCGTAGCTTCTTGGCGAGCCGGAGACCCTGGCCTAACTCATTTACTGCAAACATTGTATTTCCACTTAGGTTGTTCCCTGCCATGCTTTCAGAGAGTTTTTCACTAACCTTTGAAAAATCATAGAATATTCTGAGTCGCTCCGATTTGCTTGCGGGAGCCCTCAAAGCATGCGCACTGATGTCCCGGAGTTTGAAAATAATCCCTGCCCACTCGCAACAATCCACCCCAAAGATAGTTGCTTCTGCATCGAGCTTGCGCCCAGCCCCTCTCCCATACACATTATTTATGGCTTGTTCTTTGTTTAATTCCTTAGAAAAGGGAAACACTGTTTTTGTTTCCGGTTACTTCATCGACGTGTCAGGTGACCTTCCGGTTACCCCGGAAATAATTGGTGACCCATAAGCTAGCAAACAGCGCCATCTAGCGCCCAAATAAGGATAGGTCATCGAAGTCATCAGTGACATTTGAAATCTGAGGCTTTTTGTACATCTTCAAAACAATAAAATGCTGTTAATTGCTATAACCACTATGACAAGTTAAATACAGACTGTAGATGGGATTGATTGTATCTCTAGAGGGGATTAAAATGGTACAAACATGTACAGTACGCTTCACCCGTCATAAATGTACATGTGTCTTTTCAATCTACTTGGTGTAATAATACTTACTTTTAATCTACTGGAAAAATGTTTACCTTAGCATTAGACAATATATTTTATATATAAACCCTGGGAGGGAGTGTTAACAGATGCATTGACACTCAAATCTAAAAATACAGTGTAATATAATTTATTTCATAATCTATTTGAAATAATTATCCAATGAAGAGCCTTCATGCAACCTCAGCGAATAAGAAGAACAGCAGTCTGTTTGCCCTCTCTGTGGAAATGGACGCTCAGAGTTCAGTAATCACAGGGTAGCTGACCAACAACCACATGACTAGGGATAGGACGATATGAAAATTTCATATCACGATTATTGTGACAAAAGAAATCGCGATTTAAGATATCGCTATAATCAAAATCCATTATCCTGGGGCGGAACATTTGCATGCAAAAACATGCCAAAAAATAGCAAATCTACAAGCTCACAATGCGTCGCGACATTTGATAGATAGAGAAAAAAAGACTGTATCAAGTATGTATATTATAAGCACCTTTTACCAATTATAAAGGGTTTAAGTGGTACCGGATATGCAGCTTGGCAAATAAAAGGTGAATTTATCCCTGTGCATGACGGAGGACGATATCACGATAAATTAAATCTCCACGATACGATCATCGTGTTTTTTATCACGATATCGCTTATCGTCCCATCCCTACACATGACTGCAACATCCCTGGTTCAATTCAGGCTGGAGACGTGTGTTACAACGTCTTTTGACTTCTCTGCCCTTGCTCAAGTTAATCACATTATAATATTTGAAAAGCTCAAAACAATACACGTGTTTGTTTCTCACAAAGGTGATGTAAGGAATATAAGGCCATTACTCTAGTCTGAAGTTAAGAAATATGATTAGGAGAATGACAGGAAGGGTGAGGTCTGATCTGCACTTGGCAAGCATCGAAACGATATCCAAAAGCACTACTAGGTGAGACGCTATTAATAGAGCAATACAAACAAAGCTCCAGACGGGAATAGAAAAATCAAAACAATACCTATTTAGTGCTCACGCAGGCACCGTGAATGGCTTTTGTGTGTTGCTTATTATTGCAGTCTCAGTGTCGCAACAGTACAGAGCAAATCTCGGTAATTAACCTATGGTAATGACAAAAGCCAATTTATGGCTCTTAAAGATCAAACGTATGTGGGTTAATGTGAGGTCAATCTAATGCATGTGCGAGAATACCAGAGCTGCAGCAGCAGTGGCTGGATGGGAAATCAGGGTATTAGGAAGGCTGCCAGTGGGAATAATGTTGTCAAAAACACCCATTCTAAATTAGACAATAATAATGCATAAGTCAGTGTTAGGAGCAGCTTTCACATCGGATTGACAGTGAGCAGAGGAGGAATCCTGCACTGTTTAGCCTCAGTTCATGCACTACATCTTTGATCCTGGTGCCTTACTATACATGGTGATCTTGATGAAGAAATGTCAAAAGACTAAAAGGTTTTGGTGTCATTGTTTTTATTTGTTGGAACTGTCCTTACTATATTTAGAACTTAGCAGTCTTCTGAAAACCTTTCTTTTTAACAAGGCATTTGCGTAATGGCTTGTGTTTTTTTTTAAACTTTTTCTTAGCTGTTTATAGTTGAACATTGATAATACTGTGCCATGTAGCACTTTGAGATTTGTTTCAAATAAAATGTGTTATTATTATTATTATTCTGTCACGATTATGACATTTGACATGACGATTATTTGTCCCTCAAATAATTGTGATTAACGATTTAATTGTGTTTTTGTCAATGACAATTACATTTCTGTTTGGCTTTTAGGCTTTGAAGTTGCACATGGTAGATATGACACATAACCTAAATATACAGAGAAATTATTTACATATTTGACAACTTTATACTTAAAAAAGAACATTGATAGTGGAAATAGCCGATCTACAAGCTTGCGACGCGTTGTGAGCATATAGATCTGCTATTTCCACTATTTTTGACTCTTTTTTTAAATATATGAAAGTTTTTCAACATGGAAACGATTATGACGATTATGAAAAATAATCGCGATTATGTCAAATAATCACGATTTGACAATTATGTAATAATTGTGACAGCCCTAATTCTGTATGGACAATGTTGTTGAAGTTTACCTTCTTCCTGTGTTCACTCCATTGCAGTTGCCTCCCCATGAGCTCCACGACGCGAGGAAGAGCCTCCTCCGCCGCCTGGACGTTCAGGAAGCCCAGGCGCGTCCTCCGGGCAATCACGTCGGTTGCCGTGCACGCGTACTCCTTTATGGCATGCTGGACCTGGAAACCACGCTACGGTCAGACAAGCTGTGCCTCCCCCACGAACTCCCAACTGTAAGATCACTCACATAATATCCCATGATTGACACTGCCGACCTCGCTCTCGATGTAAGGGAATTCTGACGCCAGGCGCTTGCCAACGATGGGCCACCGCTTCCCGGTCACGTGGGCCATCTTGGCTACTTGGTAGGCCCTGCCTCCGTAGGTAGAGGCCAGATGTTGGGCCACCTGGACACAGAGAGAGAGAGACCCAACAGGCATTAGCTATTCAGCCAGACTCCGGAGCCCACTGACAGATCATGGCTCCCAGGGAGTTACGCTGCATTTAAATAGCACCTTTTGATATTAGATCAATACCACGGATTAACAGTCAAGTCACTCATGGGGAGATGCTGAGCAGAGACAGCATGCTTTGTCTACGATACATTCTGTGCCAGAGCTAAACAAAGAAGTTATTTCAATTCCAATGGTTTTGTTACTTTTTTCCACAAAAGGTCAAGCACTGTCAAAAATATCAGCATATTGACCTTTTTAAACATTCCGTAAACATTGGGATCATAGATTATATGCTTTATTCTCCCCTTTCTTGCCAACTAAGGGTTAAAACTCATTCACACCAATGTGCAGCGGGCTGAAACTACGCTTGTCATCTGCAGGTCATTTTACAGTTCATTTGAAGGCTGACATGGCATGGACTGTCCTGTGTGATATATGTATTGTCAGGAGGACTTGGAGGAAGCACACGGTGACAGCAGCCTCTGTTAGCACTCGAGCGGATCCTCTTAGCTATCAACACGCTAATTCACTCACCAGCCAACACTTGTCCCATCATTTGGATGTCAGGGTCCTGATGTCATTATTACCTTTCCTTTCAACCAGTTTTTACTAAGAATAGCACAACAAACCAATGTAGCAATAAAGAGAACCTTGACCTGGGCCCTATACATATGCAAATGCCAAGTGATTCTATTTCTACATGTCAAATCATTGGTTGTGATGACTTGTGAATCATGTTATTACTGCTAATTTAACCACTTTAACCCTGGTGTCCCTGTTTTAGGCATGTTTTAAGTGTCAAAAATAGCCTATCTACAAGCTCAACAACACGTCACATATCAATGCGAATAGACAATTTTCCAAAAGCCACTTGGAATGTGATCTGAAAAATCTAACTTATATATCTTGATCTCATGACCCCAGAGATAATGTGTACCGATCTGTGTTAGTTCTGGTCAAAATAGTACTAACAAAAATTGTGTTTTGAAGAAAACTCACTATGACAGAAAATGTAATCTGGCACAAACAGGGCCTATTGCTTGCATCATGATCCAAGGAATCCAGGGGGGAAAGATGTACAACCTATGGTTCAAGAGTTAAAGGCCAAAACGTGAAGAGGGCTGTTGTAGCTTGTAATTGCGTCACCATGTCACTTCCGTGTGGAATTCCTCAGGGAAGTTGCCTTGGCCCACTTCTCTACTCTATTTTTGTAAATGACATGCCATATATATTGAAAAATGCAGTTATGGAGATTTATGCATCGTCAGAGAGCATTGAACATGTTCATAAGATGCTTCAACAAGAATGAAATCTGTTTTTTCTGAATGGATCACTGAAAATAAGCTGAAGTTGAATGTTAAAATAAATAAATAAATGGTGGGCTCTTTGCAGGGTGCTACTATAGCAGGTTAAAGAAGTTAAATTGTTGGGTGTCACTATATTGACAAAACACTGTCTTGGTCTACTCAGATTAAAAATGTAGTGGTTAGAATGAGTAATGGAATACATGCCATTAGAAGGAGTGCTCATCTACTAAATGACAACAATTAGACTGGAAATTATATTAGATTAGCTTATTGTTTTTGGCATTTTCGGACAGACAAAGCGGTTTTATTTTTCAATTCATGTAAATTTTATTCTCTAAGTTTATGTTTTGTTTGTAACATTCTTTTGGTATGCGTTCAGGCTTAGGCCTGGCTCAGGGAAGAGGACGATCTGAATCGATCCGTTATAGCGCCACCATGAACATTTGAAAATTGTATGCATTTCTTCCTTGGCATTGTGGGAATGTGCATGCAAAGGTTCACGACAATAAGACGTGGCATTCAGGATAAAATGGGCCACTCCTGCAAACTTTGGAAGCCAATCTTAGCCAATCAGGATGGAATATAACAAATCGGACAGATCCATCTTGATCACATGACCATGAAGATAATGTGTACCGATTGGTGTGATGTTTGTACAAAATCTGCAGGAGCAATAAAAAAAATCACACCTAGTGTGAAGTGAGCGGTGCTTTTTATCCAGCATCCCGCGAAGCTTGGCCAATGAGCCACATGTGGGACATAGATACGTGCATACATACAAACAGACGAAGCAGGTGTAGGAGCGGTTAGCACTGCTCCAAGATGTGTGTTGCAAAAATCGGGCTCCTGGTGGCACGATAACAAGACATTGTGAAACATTTGGGTGGGCCAGAGGTTCAGCTCGGGCCTCCAGGGACTGTGTGTGCGCAGTTTCACACCGATCAGTCCAACGGTGCCGGAGATTAGCTGTCCACAAACAGACGGATGAACACACACGCACGCCCGCCCGCCCGCCCGCCCGCCCGCCCACACACACACACACACACACACACACACACACACACACACACACACACACACACACACACACACACACACACACACACACACACACACACACACACACACACACACAGACACATGGACGGATAGGGGTGAAAACATAGTCTCTGCCATTCCTTCGGCCTGCATGGCAGAGACAATAACACTCTCTACCCACCTCCACCTCCAGACCGTAGTCCTGCACCAGTCGGATGTACATGGTCGGTGTCCAGTCTTTTGCCCCTTCTAGCAGGAGACCCGATGTCCTACTGGGGCCCGGAGTCAGACCATGGGCCTTCACAGCAGCATCCAATGTCTGCTCTGCCATGGAGCGATAGGTGGTCCATTTACCTCCTGCAGCATTCAGCAAAGTCATATTAACCCCTAATCCATATTTAAAGAATAGCAAATACAGCCAATCTACAAGAACCGATTTATTCGCTATTTTTTTAAAGTTTTTTAATAACTTCACTTGTAACTAGAAAAAGTAAGGTTCAGAATATGCCAATAAGGATGGAATATGAAAAATCGGACGCATTTGTCTTGATCACTTGACTAGAGATAATATGTATCAATTTGTGTGATGTTTTGACAAATTTATACGAGTAGGTTTTCACCGCAAGCAGACGCTGCATTCATGATTTGCAGCATTTTGTTCAAAACATGCCACTCCTGCAAACTTTAGATGTGAATCTAGATCTGTCTCGATCACATGACTATAGAGATCACGTGTACCGATTTGCGTGAAATTTGGATAGAATTTGAAGGCGTAATATCAAAATAATTGTTTTACATAAGTCAGCCTCCTGGTGGCACTATAAAAGGCAGATGAAAAAAATGATTTTCTTTGGACTCTAGGGAGTACACTTACAAAGTTTTACACTTATGATGGAGTTATAGGTAAAAACACAAATCAGCCTGTTGTAGCGCCACCATGAGGCTGATTTGAAAATTGTCAAGTGGAATTTCTTTCTCAGCCTAGTGGGAATGTGCATGCAAAATTTCACGGAAATTGCTGTGTTCATGATTTGAGGCATTGATTATGCTGTACCATGTAGCCAATCGGAAAGAAAGGTTTTGTTTAATGACTATAGAGATACTGTGTACCACAAATCGGCCAACTGGTGTCCACAGACGGAAGGACGCGCGCACGAACGACCAGGGTGCAAAACATAGTCTTGCCATGTCTTTCTCTGCCTGGCGGAGACAACTACAGATGGATTTGGTTCCATTTTGTACACTCTCAGAGTCATGAACCTGTAAGGGCAATTTAGAACCCCCTCAAGGAACCATGAGGGTCCCCTGGACCCCACTTGAGGACCACTGTTTTACACACATCCACTCATTCCTCTTAACTGAACTCTGAGCCAGGGTCGCAGTCTTGGTTCTGCTAGTTTTGGTCTTGTAAAACGAACAAAGGGCTATAAGATATGCAAATAATGGACATGAATTTTGTTGGCATTAAAGATCTGTTTGCTTTACTTTATTTGGTTTTGAATGTACAGTACACTCTTGGTTATGTAAAGCAGCCGTGGTTGTAAACAGTTATGAGAAATCACCCCATATGTACATTTAGAAATGTTTGTTTTGAAGTGTATACTTTTATGCTGTGCTTAAGAAAAAAACATTTTTGAAACAAAGATCTGTTTGCTGTCATTGAAAGAGTATATATGTTACCGGATGTTTGGGTAACTCAGGACGTTCTATGTAAGAGCGCTTGTTTTGTCGTTCACCACACACCAATCACCACCAGGTGGCGACGACAGCCATTCACTAGTGAAGGCGCTGACGTCACTCGTTTGCGACTCTATTTGCGACTTTATTTACTAGCCTAGCCTAGCCTAGCCTAGCTTAGCCATTAGCTCCATTGTAGTCACTTGGACAGGGCGTTTATCGTGGGCTTGCCCAGGCCTTACGGCCTGGGCATAAATATAACGATTGCATTCACCACGGCTTCGTAACTCGCGCGGCGCTCCGCCGGCCGCGCGGCCCTGGCCCGCTCTTCGCGGCCACTCGCACCTGCGGTGCTCGGGGGCGAAGAGCAGGACCAAGGTCCGCTGGCCTGCGCGCCGCTTGCAATGTCGTGGACAATCGAGCGGCTCCGTTCCGCCCCGTGCTGCACGACGAGTGCTCCGTTTCTCGACCGTCCTGTTTCTCTAACAAACCGTGACATATATATGAAAGAGAAATTTCAACATAGTTTTAAACAATAAACTTAATCTCAGTGGTGTCATAATGGACCCATCAGTAATTTGCCTTTGTCTCTATATTTAAACCGTAATAAATTGTGTTTTTAAAGTGTAAATCTGGGTTTAGACTCAGAGTAAACATTTTTTTTACAATTACCTAAATGTCATAATGAACATTGATCAGTCATTCTGTCAGGGGTAGAGGTGTTTACTGTGGAGTTTCATCTTTTGACCTGTCACGTCTCCCTTTAACTTTAAATATAACCTCCGAATTCTAATTAATGTGAAGGTCCTAGTGGTGCAAGAGCAAAGCATAGGCCTCATAAGCTGGAGGTTGTGGGTTTGAATCTTGGTCATGGCAGGTCTCCATTTTCTGCGTTTTTATGCCAGGGGCCATCGAGACAGCCGGCCTCCATTCTCACGCCCGCTTTTAGCTCCGGTAGGAGAGGGAGGAGTCTAATAAATTAAGCAAATTGTTTTTTATACATGTTTTTGGGGGATTTTTTATTTATTTTTAAGGATTTCTTTCATATTTTAATTGACATGTGTTATTGTTAATCACCAATTTGATTTGCTCAGATTTTATTTAGTTTGTATTGTTTCGGTTTTGTTTTGTTTTGTTTTATTTGCTTTTTTAGGAGGTTGAGTTGTGTTTGAGTTTTGAACCAGGGACCTTTAGTTTACGAGTCACAGATCTAACGTTTGAGCCATGCTGACTTGGAAGATACAATTGGGAATGTTATACTTATCCCACATTTTAGAATTTAGACGAACGTGAAAATGTTCTTTTGGAGCTTTGAACCACCGACCTTCAGTTTACAAACCCTGGATTCATCTCTTCAGCCACCCAGACATACATGATAGTATTGGGAATGTTATACTTATCCCACATTTTAGAATTTAGATGAACAGTGAAAATGTTCTTTGGGGGCTTTGAACTGCTGACCTTCAGTATACAGTTAGACTGTGAAAATGTTCTTCAGGAGATTTGAACCCTCAACATCTGGTTAATAAACCCTAGGTTTATCATTTGAGCTACACAGGCATGGCATATGTAACTGAGAATGTAATACTTAACCCAACTTTTAGAATTTAGATCATACATGAGCAAGTGGCGGGCTGGGTGCCACATGCGTCCCCACTTTCATTTAAAGCGGCCCGCAGGTTAATATCGGAATACTGATATAGTATCTATATTAGTAGCTTAATGACTAGTATTCAAATGTTAATCTTTTGTAGGCCTATTTGTATTTAAGTTCATAAAATTAACATAAGTATAACTAAATGCATTTGAAATTAAATACATTTTCCAATAAAAAAAAATATGCTAAAATAGCAAATCTACAAGCTCAAAACTTGTCGCACTGAGACGCATTTTTTGCTACTTTTGTGTGACATAGGATGACGAAGTAGGGCACTAATTCAGAGCCGTTTCTGGGCCCATGGGGGCCCTAAGCGTGATTCTGCTATGGGGCCTTCCAAAAATAATAGGCCTAATATTTTTTTTCATTTTTTAATCCATTTTATAATGGAAATATATATATATAAAATATATATATATAAATGAATAAATAAAAAACGACAACAACAGGCATCGTATTTTTGCTATGTTTGAAAAATAATAGGCCTAATATTTTTTATAATTTTTTAATCCATTTTATAATGGAAATATATATATATAAATACAAATATATATATAAATGAATAAATAAAAAACGACAACAACAGGCAACGTATTTTTGCTATGTTTGATTTGTTCTTTTCTTATTTAAATAAAAAAATGAAAACTTCCCCATGGGGTGCTGGAACACCTGCAGCACCCCTAGTTCCCACGCACTGGCAGAGTCCTGCACAGTGGCCACTGTGCCAAATTCACTTTCACTTTCAGCGGTGTGGATGCTCGGAAGCAAAGAAAGTCACCACAGTTTGATTTGATCATTCCTTAGTCAATTATGAAGGGATTTCAAAAATTAAAATTAATCGCGGGATTTCGCATTGCGATTTCGGTTTGAAAACGATTAACCATGCAGCAGTAGTTCTTTTCTGCTGAGGAGGGGGCGGTGGGGGGCCTTTTTGGTCGGCGGGGCCCTACGCAGCATGCGTAGTCTGCGTGTACGGTCCGCCGCCGCTGCACTAATTACTAAAGAAAGTATACAGAAATAAAGATTTCTGCCCGAAAGTATATACAGGATCATGGCTATGTTCCCTCGACCCTATTAGAGTTTGGGTTTGGGTTAGGGTTAGGGATATTGGTTAACATTGAGGGAACATAGGGCTGAGAGAACTTGAGCATGGACCCGTGTCATGATGAGAGTGGATTCAGTCATTCTGTCAGGGGGAGAGGTGTTTGCTGTGGATTTTCTCATTTTGACCTGCCACCTCTCTCTTAAACGTCAAATATTACCTCCAACAATTTGTTAGAGTGAAAGGCCTGGTGGCACATGAGTAAAGTTGAGGTTTCACAAGTAAGAGGTTGAGGGTTTAAATCTTAGTCCCGGTAAATCTTTATTTTAGATGAAACTGAGAATGTAATATTTAACCCACATTTTAGAATTTAGACGAAGAGTGAAAAATGTTCTTCAGGACTTTTTAACCCTAAACCTTATAAACCCTTGACACACAAGTTAATCTTGTGAGAACAAAATACTTAACCTTTCAGAATTTAGATGCAAGGTGAAAATATTATAAAGAGCACAAACCTTCTGTTTACAAACAACTGTCAAATCTCATGAGCCACAGAGTCGTGGAAGACACAAATGAGAATTAAGCACTTTTGATTTTGGATGGAGAGTGAAACATTTTCCTCAGCAGTAAACCCTAAACCTGGTGCTTATGAACTACTGACACATCTCTTGAGCTACAGAGGAATGAAAGATGTTAGTGACAACTTAATTTTTAAGCTCATAGGATTTAGATGAACATTTTCTAAGCACTGGTATCAAACTAAGAACCATGTGTTTATAAACCACAGACACGTGGTCTGTGCTCAGTGTTGCCAGATGGGAAATGAATTATTGTACTGGAGGCTTAAAATTATATTTGAAAGAAAACTATCGTACACAGCCAATAAAGAGAAATCAGTCACACGTGTAAATGTGTAATTTCACACACAAAAAGCGTATGTATTGTAAGAAACAACCTTGTTTGAGACTCCTACGTGACAAAACACATCACATATGCTGCATGGAGGCAGGCAACTTCCTGGACCTTACACAAATAAACACCTGGAACTGGATTGTAAAGACGCGACCAGTGTTTTTTTTTAATGCCTCCAAGTACAGATCTAGGGTCAGATTTCCTGATTTCCTGACTTATTTTGAGAAGCCAAACTGGATGCTGAATCAGCTGTCAGGGAATTTGGTAAATTCACCCACTTTTTTGTGATATAGCTAAATTATTGTGAATTATTGATCGTACATCGTACAGGGGGTAAAATTATCGTACAAATACATTAATAATCGTACATGGCAACACTGTCTGTGCTACTAATTGTTCGCAGGACCAACAATGGTGGGTGAATTAGCAGAGCCCTCAATTTGCTATGAGAGGCTGTATACAAATGAGCTGTGATCTGACTGGACTAAACCCCAGCAAGCTTGTCTGAGTTTGAGATACCAGAGCCATAATCCTCCATTTTCCATTAGCCTGAATTAAACTTCATTGTACAAAGGTGTCGCACACTGAATCCTTTTTTTAATATATCATATAAGGAGTTCCCAATGCAGCTCCAACAACAAACCTGTAGGAGAGGGAAAAAATGGTTAAGCAAGAATCTTCCTTGGCCTCCTGTGAGTATGGGTGCAAAGTTTCATGAGGATCGGCCCAACGGTGCCCGAGATTAGCTGTTCAAAGACAAACACATGGCCAAACGGACACACGGACGGAGAGGATTGAAAACATACTCTCCGGCCTTTGGCTGTCTGAACTGGCAGAGACAATGACATCCCCAAAATAGGGATGACAGGTTGAAAGTGTTTTATTTTTTATTTTTTTTTAACACAACTAGACAGTGGTTCATAGAAGTCATTTTCAGGACAGGGATTTGTAACAGAGGCACACAAAAGCACTAGCATCCAAATGAAGCCTTTGTATAATATTATGCTGCTCGTTCAACACCATTAATGGGATATAGGGGATTTAAAGGGAAGTCAGTTGATAAAACATAATTGTGTGTGTGCGTGTGAAATGAAATGTGAAACAATGAGCGGACTAACCGGCGATGGTAACCAGTCCACTGTCACTGATGTTGACAATGTGGCCCCTGCAGATAGACTGGGTGTCCTTGGAGTTGGGGTCTGTGACCAGGGGACGGATGCCACTCCAGGCTGCCAAAACGTCTCCTCGTCTCACTGCACCACACACAGACAACAGGGACACGCGTCCATGTGAGAAAATGCACACACAACCGGGTGGGTGCAGGAGCTGCTCGCTCTCACACACGCGCACACACAATCTCTCTCAAATGCATGTGTGCAAACATACGCACACATACATGAGAAACAAACCCAAGATGTCTATTTCTTGTCTCTATTTCATTACAAGACCCAGAAAAAACAGGAGTTGCAGCTGTCTCTGTTCTGCACTCCAGTTGTTTTTTGAGCGGTGGTCACAACGCTCCTATACGTGGCCGTGTGTGTGGGTCTGTCTGTCTGTCTGTCTCCGTGTCTGTCTGTCTGTCTGTAGCCTGCAGTAACCTTTTCTGACCACACATGTTAAGGGAGGGGCGCTGTTGCACACACACACACACACACACACACACACACACACACACACACACACACACACACACACACACACACACACACACACACACACACACACACACACACACACACACACCACCGCTCAGTTCACATGAGTGTGATTTTTAACATTAGTGACATATAAATAATTAAATATTTATATGCTGTAGTGTATCGATTGAAAAATACCTGCCACTGTAATGGGGCGGTTGATATTTCTGAATAAAACAATGACAAACTCATTACCAAAGGGCATTTTTTAAACATTTATGACAGTTTAGTAGCTGTGGAGTGAAAGGCCTCGCATGGGCAATAAAACGCGCATGAATGAAGACAATGCCCATTTGTGGCTGTACACAGTTATGCATGATAAACAATGTCTCTTGAGCCGCATTAACCTTGGGAAACCTGATAATGCAGTGTTTCCCATTTTGGGCCACAGACCTGTTTAAATATGAAAATATATATATGAAAAGATTTTCATAAAGGTAAAGTAAATAAATCAGGATTTATTTCTTTTTTCTTTTTTAATAAAAACATTTGGGAACCCCTGTGATAATGGATATTTTTATGACTTAATCGTTAGATGGGCTCCCCTTTTCTGCAGTCCTCCTGAACTTTTAGGATACTAATTAAATATACAATACATAGCCTACATACTGTACAACAATACATATTTTTAAATGAAATTATTACAATGAACAAAGGAAAGACACGTTCTCTGGGTGACTCAGTGCTATGTGACGAGGAATATAGGATTTTCTAAGACAGAAAATATTCAGGGGGAAAGAAATGGTTTTTCCATTCTTTGATTCCAAAAACACAGTCAACTGATGGCTCCTTTGTTCGGCTGACTCACGATCGGGGAATGACACTGTGGTGCACTGTGGAAAGATTCCATCACAAAGAACAAGAAAAAGAGAGTCCATGAACAAAAAGAGCCCAGTCTTTAAAACACGCACCAGCCCCGGTCACACTCATAGACACACAGTGGTGACAGAGACTAGAGCTGAGCGCAGCAGTGCAGATGCAGTGCACTGTAGAATCCTCAGTGTCCATTTAACTCTGAGAGTGTACGAATGGAACCAAAGAGTCCATTTGGTTCCAGTTGTACACTCGGAGTTGATCCATTTAGTTCCATTTGTACACTGTTGGAGTTAAACGAACACTGATTATTTTACTCTGTGTGTGTGTGTGTGTGTGTGTGTGTGTGTGTGTGTGTGTGTGCACGCACGCGTGCATGCATGCATGCATGCATGTGCGCCTGAGCGTGCACTGTGCGTGTGAGATGCTGGTGTCACTGTGAGAAGCGACGGCGACCCCTCTCCCTTAAGGGGAGGACTGGAGGAGATACTGGCTGTCCATTTGCTGGGCCACCGGGTCTTCAGAGGTGTTACTGCCATGCAACGTGACAACCACCACCCCCATGACCCAAAAGCGCCCCGGCCCCCTCCTCAGACGGATGAGTGAAGACACCGGTCCGGGCACAAAGGACCACAGGCAAGGACGGAGTAGCGATGGCAGAGTCCCCCTGTCCGGCTTCTCGCTCCATCATTTCTCACTTCTGTCTCCCTCCTCCTGCTCCTCTTCTCCCACTCCCCTCCTCATATCTCTCTCTCTCTCTCTCAGGGCTGCAGGGCCTCACTGCTCACTTTAGTGACCCTAGGACTTTACCAGGGTCTCGCCCAGACATACGCCACATGTCACCTCAACGCCCTGGAGCCCCCCGCACTGGTCTGAGCTCTGAGCTGGAGAGCTGCTGTGACACACATGCACGCACATCGCACACATTGCGCGCACACATGCGTGTACACACACACACACACACGCGCACGCACACACACACACACACACACACACACACACACACACACACACACACACACACACACACACACACGCACACACGCGCACGCATTCTCCCTCTCTTGCTCTCTCACTTCCCTTTCCCCTCTTTCTCACTCTGATTTTACAGTATGGCTCTGTACTACAAATGTCTGTCTGTCTGTCTGTCTGTCTGTCCTGGGGCCAATCTTGCAAACCGCTGGACGGATCAGTGGCTAATGTCTTGTGCACGCTTCCAGTTGGCCAAGGAATTACCTTCACAAGTTCACGCACATATGTTTTATAATTTCTTTAAAATATTTAATTTAAATGTCATAATCAGGCTGAAACCTTGCCCAAATATGGAGTCATAGATTACCAACATCACAGACTGGCCACAAGTCCGAGATCGACATGGGAGCCGCGACACTCACTATTGTTACACCCTGTCTAGTTTTATGTCCTTGTCCAGCTATCTGTCCATATCTCTCACAAACATACACGCAATATCACTTTCTTTCTATCTCTTTTCCATCTCTCACAAACATACACGCAATCATGTTCTTTCTATCTCTTTTCCATCTCTCACAAACATACACACAATCATTTTCTTTCTATCTCTTTTCCATGTTCTGCACAGTACATTTCAGATAGACTATGTCATCTTAGTTTCTTCCCTCCCCCCTCCCCCTTTTAGCATATAGAACACAGAGCTAATATTAAGGAATGTAGAAAACCCTTATGGACTAATCTTGTGCTGAGTACAGCCATGATAATGATGATGGATTAGAAATAAGACGGCGTATTGGGATTACAGTGCTATTAACTGGCCAGGGGAGGCGGACGCGGAGGCAGACCGGTATCAAGCTAATCAATCAAATAATCGGGACAAGCCCTTGTCTACCAGAAACAATTAGACCACTTCTCCAAAAATCAATAGCCCTGCATTCTGTTTAGATACCCACTGGTCACTCATTCAATAAAGCCTCCCCGGGTTTTGATAAGCCTGCCAGTCGCCAAGGCCATTGGAGGCTCTCCAAGAGGGAAGAAAATACATCAAAGAGGCTCCAGGATGGCCTCATAAAGATTGCAAATCGAAAACAATATAATTTAATGTTGTAAAGTTTTTTCCCCCCCCTTCCCTCCCATCCACTTGTTCCTTAACAAATGTCTCATGTGAACAGACTGGTTTGAACGGGTGGGAGTTGAGGGGGGATGTCTATTTTGTCTTAAGTGTTTGGGGAGAACAGAAGGGACGATGCGATGTGTTGTGTCTACAGGAAAACAAAAAGATGGGGCGAGGGGGCAGGACAGGGGGATAGCGGGGCTCATGAAGTTCCTCAGAGGAATAGCAGTAGTGGTGGCAGTGTCTCCTGGATGCTGTGTGCCTCCCATACATAATTAAAACAGGAATTTGTATCTGTCTGCACTCTGTGGCCTCCTGATGAATTAATATCTGGTAGAAGTCCTACACAGCCATCAGATTAGCTCATTTATTTATGTCAGCTGCTTGCTCCATCAGCTATTTGTAAATCAGAGAAGGGGGGGGGGGGGGGGGGGGGGGGGAGAGGGAGAGGAGGGGGGGGGGTGTTTGGCGGCTGTTTTCTGGACGTATATTTATCGTTGTAAATGGCCGTTATGAATTAGGCCCGATTCAAACGTGTGCCGTAAGTGTAGGCGTGCAGCGATTACTCATTTCTTTCTTTTCCTTCATCGCTGCCGGTGAGAAATGCTCTGTTGACATTAGTGAGGTTAGCTGTACCCTAAGCATCATTGCCTGTCCCTCTATAACCCCTCACAAGATGGACTACATGGAACATGACAGTCTCCCTCCCGTATAAGGTAAAGGAACGGATGGATACTTGTCTATCTAGATATTTTCCCACATGGGTGAGGGTCTATACAGTCATTAAACACTTAACCACTTAAGAGCTTAATACTATGTTGTATGACAAAAATGATCTACAAGCTCATAACACATGATCTTGTATTCTGCCAGTTTTTTTTTGGGGGGGGGGGGGGGGGGTGTTCTCAAAATAGGGACATGAAGGTTAATGTTGTTAAATGATTCATTGTGTTTGTGTGTGTGTGCAGGGACGTGCAGAGAATGTTAGAGGGGCAGGGGCTGACATTTTTAAATGTTCTAAAAAATTCAAAATTTCTTTTGGTGGAAATATTGAAAATAGCAGACCTCCAAGCTCACAAAACGTCACAGAGCGAGGCGTTGTGAGCTTGGAGGTCGGCTATTTTCGGTGCGTGATATCACACAAAACTAAGCATAATCAAGTGAATACCGCAAATGTGCAAATGGCCAATTCTTTCAACATAAGATGAAGCATTCAAGTTCAGGAGAGTTTGGACAAGGCAATTCTCTTGAATGCTGCCTGCATTTCTTTCACCATAGTAAAAACTGCATTCATGGTCTGGAGAGGGCACTTTTACAGACAGATAAAAGGGCAGGGGCTCAAGCCCCCTTTGATGTATATGTGTGCACGTGCCTGTGTGTGTGTGTGTGTGTGTGTGTGTGTGTGTGTGTGCGCGCGCTTAAGTACTGTAAATGTGTGTGTAAGTGTGGTCGCCACCTTCCACATCTGGACTGAGGTAGTTGCGGACCTCAGTGAGGATGAAGTCGATGTCCTCTTCCGAGGGGATGGGGTGTGGCGTGATCTCCGTGGGCGTGTCCGTGGTCCCGGCGATGGTCATCCTCTCCCAGGGCAGGAAGAAGATGACCCGCCCGTCGCTAGTGGCCGGGTCCAGCAGCCCCATGTTGTCGGGGCTATAGGTGTGTATGTGTGGGAGGGTGCAAGGGGAGCGGAGGGGAGCAAACAAGAAGACTGCATTAACCTTTGGTCTGCCGATGGGGGGGAGGGAGGGAGGTGGGGGGGGGGGACATGAGCAGGCTGGCTGGTGGGGGGGACACCCCATAATCAGGCTCCTGTCAGCGCTGTTTCCAGGAGATTAATTCTGCTGGTTTCAATTCTAGACACCGCTCCCCTAGCCTTGGCCCGGAGTGCACATATTGTCCTGTTTAAAACACATGCACAGGGCGCTGACTCAATTTAACACAGGAAAAGCAGAGGGGGGAGAGAAGTTGGGCTGGGGGGGCTAGAGTCGTGCAACAGCCCCCCGCCCCCACCCCTGTGAACACAAATAACAAGAATCAACGTGAAAGTAGAAACCCCAGATCTAGTGGAGGCAGTGTGGAATCCAATCAGAAAGTCCATTTGCACCCTCTGCCACGGGGAAGTCAGGCTAGTGATGTTTAAAAACCTGGATGTAGCGCTGTAGGTAAAAATGACATAATGCCTACTGTACCAGATGATTGCCTGACTTAGTGGATCTGAATCCCTGCCCGAATCTAACCCAACAAGAGACCAAATGGCAGGAAGAAAAGACAGCATCAACGGAGGCTCTCGGCACTGCAGTGCTGCTCGCACCTGCTCAGAGCGAGTCATATGGGGGGAGACAGTTGGACCAGCCAGGACCTGCCTGGTTGTTGTGCCCTAAACTGTTGCCTGGGTCTGGAGAGTCTCTACTGCCGCTGGCTAATGAATTGATCAGGCAGCAGCGCTAAGGAGAAGCAGGTGATGTGTGTGTGTGTGGGGGGGGGGGGCAGTGACAGAGACGTAGGGGGCCATCGTTAGTTACCTGTAATAGCCCGGAATGACGATGTGCACCCCGGCACTGGGCTGACAGATGTTGGGGTTCGTCTGATCATCCATTTTCCGCAGCACGTCCGTAAAAGGTCCCGTGGCATTGATAACACATTTGGCTCTGACATCAAATTCCTGCCCTATGAAAGAAAACAGCATCAATCACCAGGGGCTATTCATCTGTAGCTGGTGACAAGCTGGATTATTAATTTATCAGCGAACACCCCTCCTTCTCTCTCTCTCTCTCTCTCTCTCTACCGTAATAGAGTGGCTTGAGTGTGTCCATGGGAGACTTCCCAGGATTGTAATTAATAGGAAACAGACATACCTAATTTCCCTCTCGCCTCTTTGTGTCACAGAGCAGCCCGGGAGCCAGTGACTGAGGGAGTCTTTTGAGAGTGTGGAGGGGCAATGTTTGTTAATGTGATGCTTGATGTTGACGAGCTAATGTTATATAATGGGGATGCATATCGAAAGGTAGCACAAGGCTAGTAAATGATCTGTTTTGACAACGAGCTGAATGATGGACTACCCGTCCTAATTTGACTTTGGTGACACTGTCAGCGTGGGGGCAGAGGGAGAGGAAAGAAATTGAAGCAAGTTTGTCAGATTTTTTATTTATTTTTATCCGCATGAACTTGCGGCCCACATTTTCCGGGCGGATAAAGAAAACGAGGTAAAAAAAAAGAAAAAAAGACAATGAACATACAATAGAAGTGCTTTTCCATTTATTCTGACAGTCTAAGCCCCTTCTTCTTATGAGGCCTCCCTCCCAAATAATGAAAAGTGCGACATCCCCTCAAAGAGCACACTAGTACCATCTCTAAAAACATCAGGGGGCAGTCGTGTATTGAGATCTTCAAATCTTGGTTATTCATGAAATGTCTCAGAATACTGTCTCTCTCTCCTAACTGCTCTATTCCTCCAAAGCCACCCCTATGCATGACATTTAAAAGGTAAGTAAGGCCATTTGGAGTACGCTAATTCCATCTTATGTCCCTCCCTACCCAGATCTGAAGCAGCCCACTATGCCATAAAATGCTTATAAAATATTAAAAGCCCCCTGCATTAGATGTGCTATGACTATGTGCAAAATAGCACTGATTAACAGCGCTGCCTTTGGAGGTGCGGGGAGGGACCCCCCGTTGTGAGGGGGGCCGAAGAATCGAGAGGGAACAGAGAGACGGGGGAAGAGGAGGGAGATGAAGGGGGCTTTTACCTGTGATCACGTCCCTGCAGCGCGCTCCGCAGACCCGCTCGGTCCCCGTCTGAGAGTCTGCCCTCTTCAGTAGGTGCACCACTTCAGTGTAATTGGCTATGGCAGCCCCATACCTGGCAGCAGTGAGGGCGATGGCGAGGTTCATTCGAGCGTCGTTGTGTTGTCCTGCAGCGGGGGGACAGGACCAGAGCAGGGGGATGTGAGTCACCCCGAGCCTGTGACTGGTGGTATGGAAGTGTGTCGGAACCGATATGTCACATCTGTCCCTGTCACTTTACATCAGCGGGATGGCTGCTCCGGCCACACAAGGAGCAAGCGCACTTAAAGCCACAGTGGCCCTTTGGCCCGAGCTGTGCACGGGGGTGGGGGGTGGGTGGGGGCTCGGTGCCCCCTCCCCTCTTCTACTAAGACCACCTCCCCTCCCCTCTCCTGTACGCTGCATGGGAATGGAGGAGAGGGGGGTAAGGGTAAGGGGGTGGGGTTCCTCAGGAGAAGGTAGAGGATGATGGCATGTGGGAATGTGCATTGAAGGGACTGGGTAAGCACTGTGTGCATGTGGGGGTGGGGGGTAGGGAATTAAAAAACTGTAATTTGCTACGGTAGCAAATTACAGATTTTGTAATTTGTGCCCTTATTTTATATACTAGAAGCTGCCGGGCGGCCCAGCGTCTAGTCAGCGACCTGGCCAACTCGGGAACGATGTAAATAGGGAATGAATGCCCCGCCCTTTAATGCAAACCCCATTATACCTGTTGTCATAGGACCCGTTTTGACCATCTGTTTGCCTGTGTCCATTTATGCCCATATATGGAGATATCTGTATCTATCTGTCGGCGTCCATTTTATGTATATAACATATATGGAGATCACTGCAGACAGATATAGTTCTGGGTCCATTTTATGCCCATATATGCCCATATATGGAGATATCTGTCTATTTGCGTCCATTTTATGTCGGCGTCCATTTTATGTATATAACATTATGGAGATCACTGCAGATATAGTTCTGGGTCCATTTTATGCCCATATATGCCCATATATGGAGATATCTGTCTATTTGCGTCCATTTTATGCCCATATATGGAGATCTCTGTATCTGTCTGTCTGTGTCCCTTTATGCCCGTATATGGAGATCTTTGTGATTCTGCGTCCATTTTATGCCCATATATGCCATATATGGAGATATCTGTTTATCTGCGTCCATTTTATGCCCATATATGAGATCTCTGTCGCTTTTTGTTTGTTTCTTCTTTAAGCTGAATACGCAGCCTGCTTAAATCTGCATCATTCAAGTCATCCTCCCAGTCCCACGCTTTGTTGCTTGTCTTATGTTTGTCTTTGTTTCTTTTATTTTATTTTTATTTTTTGGAGCAGACCCCATGAATGCCCCACCCTTTAATGCAAACCCCAATATACCTGTTGTCATAGGACCCGTTTATATGGAGATCTCTGCACACACCACCCGCTTCGACTGGTATCTTCGCATTCAACCGGACTTTATCACCCTTTTTCAGACGTTTGAACGCAGATAGTATCCACAGTGTATCCACGGAGGAGTATCTACTTTGAAGTACGCATGCGCCGATATCTCTCGCCTTGAATATTATTCCCCTCAGGGGAATCGAACCCAAGCCGTGGGTTTATTGCATCCGTGCTCTACTGACTGAGCTAATGAACGGATGATGTGACTCCTTTTTTGTGCATTTATCTATGACGTGGATAGTGGGGTAGACATGCAGTGGGGTAGACGTTGATAGTGAGGGACTGAATATTTACTATTCTGTCCATAACGGCACATAACTCGGTAACGCGGCTGAGTGGGATTGTGCGGCGTTCCCACCGCTCGTCGCGGCAACTCGGCTTCGCTAGCGCTCGCCTCGGTGGCGACTCACGGGGGTCATCGCCGCCCAATACCGCGCCGCTCCGTCGGGGTCTGTGGCGTGGAGCGTTGCACGGGGGAACAGAGAATAGCTGGCTTCTGGTTCGAGGCTGGAATTCTCCTCAGGTTTTATTTTTGCGCTCCTCTGAGGTTGACCACTAGATGTCGTCATTTTACTACTAATATCTCTGCCTTGGTGAGATACTTCTCTGCATTGGTGAGATACTAGTATGCTGTATCTATGGATACCTCTGCATTGAAGAGTCTGAAAGCACGTGAATATTTCGCATTAAGTGCGTTGATATCATTCGAAACAGGTGCACACACAGTACCGGTTGCTGAAAACTCTGATGTCAGACGCGCGTGCCGGTGGGAAGAACGGTTCTCGAGATACGCGGATTACATACATACATACACATTCACAGAGATTTTTTGTTGACTCATGTGGCGTACGTGATGTCAGAGCCTTTTATGAAGTGATGTCACAATGAGTCAGCGCTTGCGCCGATTTCCTCCGGAACAGTCTGATGTCAACAATCAGCTCACAATGAGTCAGCGCTTGCGCCGATTTCCTCCGGAACAGTCTGATGTCAACAATCAGCTCTGCATAAGGAGATTCCGAACGTTTCGCGCCGGTTTCGGAAAACCGCGAGTCGGGTCGGGTCGAGGCCCGGCACTGCACTCCGCGCGGCGGCGGGGAACGCGCGTGCCGAATCTGAAGCCGGTGGGATGAACGGTTCTCGAGATACGCGGATTACAAACAAACAAACAAACAAACAAACAGACAGAGATTTGTCGCATTTATATATATATATATATATATATATATATATATATTAGAGGTGGGCAACGATTAATTTTTTTTAGTTTAGTTTTTTACAGTGTAGGCTACTTTGCTACTTTGTGCTTCCTTGTGGTCGGAGCTGCTGCTGCACTTCTTGCAAAGTTGCACAAGTGATTTATAGGGGACTAAGGGGAGCATTTAACAACATGGAGCACTTTAAACATACAGCTTGTTTTGTGACGGCAATGATCACGACAGTCAGAACGTGGTAGGAGGAGGCGGCTGGAAAACCCTTTTAGGGCACTCTAGCTCGGAGACAGAACGGGGAGACATGTCTGTCCATGCAGTGAGTTTGAGTAATAACAACTGAATATAGGTAAAGCTGACGTCTCATTATCAAAACTAGCACAGCACACAGGTGCAGCCAATGACAGTGTGACATTAACAGGCACATTGTTGTGAAATGTACAGCCAGAATTTAGAACGCCTCTGCCTAGACAACATGTTGACTGCATCTAACAAAACAAAGCAGCGTGTCCTGTGTGTGATGTCATTGCGCATGCAGCTCCCAGACCCAACTTTGATCCGCGATTAACGACGATATTTTTTTTTTACCGCCGACAAGAGTCTCACGTTAACGCAGCACGATAACGGCCCAGGTTTAATATATATATATATAGACATAATTGTAGTGTTGGATTTTGTGCTGTCATATTGCTTTGTTGTGTTGTGTTTGTCCAAAAAAAAAGAAAAAAATGCAAATAAATATTTTGACAAAAAAAGTGACAAATGAACAAAGCCCAATTTCAACAGGAAGTGCTCAGCTTCACACATTACTTCACTATCATTGAAGATTAATCAATAATTTGTCACTTTTTTAAAGGGAAACTGCTATGTACACATACAGTACATAATGACTCATGCAGTGCCTGTCGTGACCATTTGGAACACGTGCCCACTAGGTACAGGCCGAATGTTTAGAGCACGTGGCCGCTCAGAACTCATGCAAGCACTCATTAGATGAGTAGTTCTCAGTACGTGTGTATCGGTGTACGGTTCTGGCAGGAATAGTCTCTTAAAGGCTCAGAACTCATGCCCATTCGGAAAGGGTCCGAATGCTCTGCCCTTGGAATGCTGCTTGCAGTGTTCTCAAGAACCGCTCATCCGATGGAGTTCACTCTCCAAACTGTACTCCCTTGGGCCCTCAGCAATACTTAGAACAGCCAAGTGTGGTCGATAGGATGAGCGGTTCTCGAGATATACGAACAACAGTCAGACATTCTGACATACATACATAGATTTCTTGAATTTTCAGATTATAGATAGGTGATTGAAAATAACTGTTCCCAGTCCTCCCAGCTTTACTTTTCAATACATCAATGTGAATAGAGAGAAAGCTCTAGTCTAGACAGTGACTGGTCTACTTGTGAAGCTGAAGATCCGGAATCCTTTTAATGAACAGAGGAATCTGGATTCAAGATTTATGGATTAATCCCTCCTCGGCTTTAAAATACCAGAGATCTATATTCAGAGTCACAAGGTCGCAAGTTTTGTAATTTAAATGAAAGGGTCTAAAAGGTGACAAATGAACAAAGCCCAGTTTCATTAGGAAGTGATCCTTATGTACATCTGTGAAGATTTATTGCTGGACAATCCCTTGGTTCAAAGTGAAGAGAGAATAGAGATGATTAATCACTTTTAATGTTGGTGTCTCGGATGACTTTCTTTCTATTTGTTATTGCCAGGGAAGTTCAAGTCCTCATTGTTGGCTGGGGAGAATGTTGCTACTTTGCAGGAATGAGCAGGGTCTTTTGTGCCCTGATTTATTTTACATTTGAGCGACTTGAGGCGAGCTAGTTAGCTAGCTGGTGGGCTCTGCTTAATGCTACCACATGCTGGAAGCCATTCTGCCACTAAGGAAATAAATAAATAAATTGCAAACAAATGTGAAAAAAGCAAGAAAACAACAGATTTAAAGGCCACATTTTAGAATGAATTACATACAAGAGTATGCACCCTGCCATGATGTATTAGGGAGACCATGGAATTCACTTCTTCATCTCTGTAGGGTGAATGTGACCATTAGAGTGTGTGGTTGCCAAACTTGTGCTGTTGGTGCTGTACGTGCACACCACACACACACACACACACACACACACACACACACACACACACACACACACACACACACACACACACACACACACACACACACACACACACACACACACACACACACACACACACACATTATGCTCATGAGCGGCCAGGCACCAGTAGGCAGTGCGTGATCCTTCAGTGATTGCTGAGGCTCACAGTGACCTTTGACCCCATGATTCAAAGCTCTCTGTTGTGAATGTGTCACAGATTGGCACCGGGCAGCGTGCAGGAGCATTATCACTATGTTAAATGTCAGGAATTCCAGGATTAGTCAGATCATGGGCCCGGGATTTATGAATGAATTGCACAGCAAGGCTATAATAACCTGACACTCTGACGAAGATAACAATAATGATGATGATAATTATCATCAGCAATTAAAAGCCCAAACGGCCCAATGATGGAGCAGAGCTAAATGAGCATCAAAGCTCCCTGGAGGAGATGACATGGGAGAGGGAGAGGAGCCCCCCAGCGCCCGTCCTCCCCCCGCCTCCCCCCTCTTCCCACCAGCCTTTACCTCCTCTCCATGCTCCCACCACCACCACACATTTCCAGCCTCCTGGAGGTACAAAACTCAGTGGAGTGAGAGGAACTCCATGGCCGGACAAAATGCTGCAAAATGACAATAATGACAATGAATTTCATGTCTCCCAGTCATATAGCCATGAGATGCTTGGCTGATCTGACTCGTCCAATTAAATTGTTGCAGGTACAGCAGGAGATGGAGTTATTATCCCAGATGCTTCTGTCAATTACCGCTCTGTTGAAAAGGAGGGTGCAGAGGAAGGGTGGATAAATTCACAAAAGAGGCCATAATAACCTCATTGAATAAATCTCCAAGAGAAGCCATACTGAAATAAATATTTAAATGATTATACATATACCATATGTACAGCAATGTCATTTATTAACAGATACAGCACTGCAGCGTATTAAAGAAAGGATATTTACTGATTCAAAAGAATATATTTATTTCGTTACATTTTCGACATTTAGCTGTGTGACAAATGATAGTCTCGCCTCACAACCGCTTTTGTCATTTCTTTACCAAACGGTATATTTGCCAAGTCTAGATCGTCTGAGGCTAAAGGGTGTCTACACGTTGAAACTATCTGACCATGATGGCTTAAAAGAATCCCGAGGAGATGAACCCAAGCAGTCAAAGCCCCATCCCCAATGAAGAAGGTCAGGATAGAAAATGTCATCGCCATAATGTTCCCCAGATGCATATGGGAGAAATGGGAGGTGATGATGGGGTGGTATGGTGGGGTGGGGAAGGGGGGGCAGTTTGTTTTGTATTTCATTCAGTCTTACTTGGGCACACCCTGATTAAACAAATGGGAAAAATGTTATTTAAATTCTATTGTTGAATATATATTATTTATATTATTAACAATTCTGCACTGTCCAGAACAAAAAAGGCAAGAAAACGGACATAAAACCAAACAAATATAAATAGCTCAAGCAGAAGCCTTTTCCCACTTAGTTCTGCTAAGTAAGCAAGGTTGACAGATCACTGCTCAGATAACAGCCTTATTCCCTCAGAAATATGTTGCCTTTTTGCAGTACATGGGAATCCACATATCCAGAAATGCTAAATGAAGTCTGACAGATAGCCTAGAGAAACAAAGTTGTGAGTTTGCGGCTATGAGGGAGACCTTGAGTGAACAGGACATGCTATATACACCCTGGCTAACAATCAACATATGCTTTGTTTTCCTGATGCCAACATGAGGCACGTATATCCTGGGGAAAGATGGATCCTGGGACTGGTTGGAAAGCAACCCCTACTGGCTATTTTCTGGTTTAAACAATGTGGTTTCTAATTTATTTATACTCATATAGCTGCAAATTAAACAGCCACATAAAACATACGATATTTCACTTATTAAAGAGCACAGCTATTAAAGATCATTCAACATTAGGAGAATATTAGAAACTGTATACATATATAGACTTTTAAAAAAAGATATTATTATTATTTAAGGTCCTAAAATTAGGCTTCCTATAAAGCCTTTGTCTGTATTATAAACATACTTGGTTAAATGCATTATAATCTGCTTATAACACTTTATAATTAGTTATAAGTACCCACAAGAACTCAATGCAATCATAACACATTATTAAGCCTTTTATAATGACTTCAAGTTGTAAGTAAGGTATCATAATACTCCATAATTATTGGTCTGAACCATAGCGTATTATCATAGCATATTAAAAGTCTCATAGTAATACATTATAATAATTAAATTATTATAATGTATTACAAGTATGAGTATTATAATACAGCAGTGTCCAGTGTCCAGCAGTTATGAACTAATATAATACTTGACCTTCTTCTAAGTAATTTAAAATGCTTTATAGTGTGTAATGAGTTATAAGTATTTACAGTATGAGTATGCTAATAATTATCCTTATACGTGAAAGGTATATTCGAATGCATTATAAGGAATTCATAGGAAGTGTTTATAGAATATTAGTTATATAGCAAAGTAATGTAAGTTTTTTGTATTTTACGGTTAACATTCACAGTTTTTTTAACATAATATAATAATGATTCATATGTGCCTATATACAGTAGCCTATGCATAATGCGATTTGAGATACCCTTCATCACTACCATTGTCTAGCAGTGAAATCATTAGAAATAGCATTTATTGATTTCCATTTTGGTGAAAGACAGGTAAGGATGTTTTTATCAAGGATTAAACAAACACAAATGTATTTTCCTTGTTACACTGGGCTGGCTGTGATAGCAACTGTGTTAAGTGTTCAAAAACACTTTTTATTGTACATACAGTAACAACCTGCAAAGCATTTAGATTTAGGGAAAGATTCCAGGATGTGTGAGACTTACCGTCGTAGTAAACAATGGCTCCCACCAGCTTGTCTTTCTTCAGCATGGGGAAGAGTTCCAAAGCTTTGCTCTTGCTGAGGACATAGCTGCTCTTCAAGCACTGGGCGCCTGCCACCAGGTCATACATCTTGATCCCTGCCCAGTAATATGGGAGCTGCCACCACCTGGCAATAACACACAGAAAAACACTACATCAACAGCCTAAGCAAGACATATTGGTGGCTGATGATGCCACCACAGTGTCACATATGCTATATTCTTTCCATTATGATATAATTTGCACCTAACTTCTCCATGACAAAAAAGAATTAAACTTTGTTTGATGACAGGCCTGTACAGGATGTACTGAACTCTGTGTGATTGATGTCAGGCTGGTGTCAGGAGCAGCTCCGTGCGAACGAGGGACAGGGTCTGGGACGGTGACAGGTGGCACGATGAGTTAAGGCGGTGCCATGGCCCGACAATGAGAGAGAAATCAGAATCTCCTCTCCCCCTCTCAGTAATGAGCCACACCTGTACACTGGTTTTAAATACCAGAGAGGAGCTTTAAATGTCAGGTGCAATTAAAGCTTATGATTCAAGGCTGCACCAATCAAATCAAGGCCTCCGAGTTCAACCAAGTCTGGGAGAGCCGGGGCGCGATGGCGCAGGGGAGCCGGCGACCACTCTGCTTTTACCCTCCACCCCACTGGGCCTCTCAGCCCCAAGGTGACCGTCTTTAAAGTTTACTGCCATTCTCCTGAACTTCTCCATCTTTCCAACCTCGTGCCTTTACCAAGGGAAAGGTTTACGGACTTGATGGTATATAGGGTGAGAAATGGTAAGTAGGCTAGCAAAGGTAAGAGGAGATGCAGGCCTTACTTGTACACTGGAAGCATTATGGGTAGGGGGGCCGTCAGATGGGGGGCGACACGCATCAGGTTGGACCGTTCACGGAGGGCCTCTTTCACCATCGTGTACTGGAGGAGACAAGATGGTTGAAATGGATAATTTCCTGGAAATATAGTTACATTTAAATCGAACTATTTCCCCATGATTTGAATATTGAAATGTGATATACACTGTACATGTTTAAATAGATTATAAAATAAGCTATTGAACATGAAAATTACACCATATTTACCTAATAAAACGTTCCATGATGTACTGAGATTTTTACTGATTTTTGATGGAAAATATGATTTTCTTTTCCTTCAATACAGTATACTAGATAGATATTGGTTGTAAAAGGGACAAAAACAAATACTGTATGGAACACTGTTGCCTTAATTTGCCTTCTGTTCCAGGCGTGTAGTACTGTATATCGGCTATACTTTACTTTAGAGCTGCTGACTAGGCAGTAGTGTTCGTTGCAATCACACTAATTGGTCCCTTCCACTGTTCACCTCCAAGACCCCAGCATGTTCATACAGATAGCAAAATAAGGCTCCAAAGGAAAACACAAGGCTAGAATAATGAGATTCCTCAAGTACTCTGAGATGTAACAGAAAATGGTGACATTTTAGCTTGAACCTGGCTGACACGTCTTAAACAATTTGCAGACAAAGGAAGACACGTATGCCTTATTTCCACCCACTACTTTGAAATAATTTCTTGTTTTAATTCCCCGCTTTGATAACGACAGGGGTGGCATTCCAGCCATCTAGCCAAGTTGTAAGAATCCTCTCGAAACAACTTCCAAAAACCTCAGGCGAGCAGTCGTTCAAGGCAAACATGTCAGGGCCTCTCATGAATGAAAAATGAACATGGGAGGGTAAATAAAGCAATATGACCAGAGGGACCAGGAATTCCACGGATAAGTGTCAGCTGCGGAGAAAAAATGAAGCATTTACCTGTTCATAATCTAATTTCATGATGGCTTTCTGTAGATATCGGACTCCTCCGTGAATGAGCTTGGTGCTGCGGCTGCTGGTGCCTGATGAGAAATCGTCTCGCTCCACAAGGGCAGTTTTGAGATCTGATGGGTGGGAACCAAGGCAACACATCTGCACCAGGCTGATATTTGGCTACTTATTGTCCCAAATCTTTAGAACGCATCCCGCACTCCTCACATATGCACGTCCTTCCACTATAATATTCATGACGGAAGAAATATTGTGAAGTCATGCATATTCCATTGGGGTAAAAAAAACAACATCATTTCCCACCTAGCACGGCAGAGTGAACCACAAAAAATGATTCAAAATGTGTTGAGAATAAAGTTCAAAGAGGAACCAAACATACAGTAGAAGGGGAATCTATTAAACAGCAATTTTCTTTTACCACTTTGAGTGTGTGTGGGGGCGGGGGAGAGTCATATGCCAAGTGTAGTTGAAGGAAACTACATGACTTCCATGACATCCTTTAACATTGAAAGTGCTCCTGAGTTTGACTATTGGAAGCTTCTTCACCGTCCCAGACGGTCTCTTAATCCCAATTTTGAAAAGAAGAAAGGAAGAATAAGCGTGGATTAGAAGGAGGGGAACGGGGGGTTGGGGGAGGGGGGCGACCCCCCCTCCATTACACCACCATTAGACAGCCAGAGTACATAAAGGAACAGAACGGTTTTAAGACGGCCTCAAACCAGCAGCAGAGATAATTGATTTAGTATTTAATGGTAACCGCAAGAGGATGTACTCCCTTGTTGGGAGGGAACAAAAGTCAATCTTTCCATTGGAAAGATTGGACTTTGGCCCCTGGAAGGGAGAAATCCTCCCATTCTAAACATGTTGCTGTCTGGACTTCCTAGCAGGCATCTGAAGCGCCTTACTGCCTGAACCCCTGGGAGAGGACTTGGAAGCAGATTCATCACAATGGTTGAGGAGGATGAGGTTATGCAACATTAGGATGGAGAATACCCATCTGACGACACGAGGAAGAGCTGGACAAAAGTCTGCCGCCAGAAATCCTCTCAGAAAGCCCATCCCGAAAGCAACGGCTGTTGTGCCAGTGGAATCATTTGGATTTATTGTCTCCACCAGCCGAAGGCTGAGGGGAGAGTATGTTTTCCCCTCCGTCCGTCCGTCCGTGCGTCCGTCCGTCCGTGTGTCCGTGTGTCCGTCCGTGTGTGTGTCCTCGCAGTTTGTGTGCAGCTAATCTCAGTCGCCGTTGGCCCGGTCGCTGCCAAAGTGAGCACACACATTCCCTGGATGCCAATCTAGAACCTCTGCCCTAAATTTTTCAAATGGGCTTTTTCTAGCGCCACCTAGTGGCCGATGTTCGCAAGACACATTTCTGTGCACTACTCTTACAGATTTTGTCCAAAAATCCTACAAATCGGTAGGCAGTATCTCGACAGTCATGTGATCCACACGGATCTGTCCGATTTTTCATATTCCATCCTGATTGGCTAAGATTGGCTTCCAAAGTTTGTAGGATTGAGCCGTTTGGAACAAAATGCCTCAAATCCCAAACGCAAAGTGCAATTATCATGAAATCGCGCACACACGTTCCCACTAGGTCGAAGAAGAAATGCCACTTAAAATTTTTGAAAGCAGCCTCATGGTGGCGCTATAACAGGCCGATTTGAGGTTTTACCTATAACTACATCGATCAGTTTCAAACTTTGTAAGCGCATTCCCTAGAGGCCAAGGAAAAACCCTTTCCCTGCATTTTTCACATCAGCCTTTTATAGCGCCACCAGGAGGCCGACTTAAGTAAAACACAATTTTTCCTATTATTCCTTGAGATTTTATCCAAAAATCATGCAAATCGGTACACAGTATCTCTATAGTCATGTGATCAAGTACGATCCGTCTGATATTTCATATTCCATCCTGATTGGCTAATATTGGCTTCCAAAGTTTGCAGGATTGCTCAGTTTTTGAACAAAATGCCTCAAATCATCAACGCAGCTTGCGATTACCGTGAAATTTGCCACACATATTCCCACTAGGTCAAGGAACAAATGCTACCTTTTTCACATTGGCCTGTTATAGTGCCACCAGCAGGTAGACTTTAGCAAAACACATTTTTGGAACACAATGCTTCAAATGATTCATGCATGCAGCGTCCGATTGCCATGAAAGATCTAAGGTGAAGAACATATGCCACCCTTTTTACATTGGCCTATTATACAGTAGCACCACCAGGATGCACAGCCTGGTGGAGACCTGTGCTCGGAAGAGCACTGCTTCTAGTCTGTTTTTCTTTTCACTCACAAAACTGTGAGCGTTCAATTTTATATATTTTAGAATTTACATTTCTGCTAAACAGCAAGCTAGGCTTTGGCTATTTAGGCTTGGACTTGTTTACGCAAACTCGAAACAGAAATGTTTGTGTGTGAAGGAGAACACCTACTTTATTGTCTCCACCAGCCGAAGGCTGAGGGAGAGTATGTTTTCCCCTCCGTCCGTGTGTCCGTCCGTGCGTCCGTCCGTGCGTGCGTCCTCGCAGTTTGTGAGCACCTAATCTCAGTCGCCGTTGGCCCGGACGCTGCCAAAGTGAGCACACACACCCCCTGGATGTCAATCTAGAACCTCTGCCCTAAATTTTTCAAATGGGCCTTTTCTAGCGCCACCTAGTGGCCGATGTTCGCAAAACACATTTCTGTGCACTACTCTTACAGATTTTGTCCAAAAGTCCTACAAATCGGTAGGCAGTATCTCGACAGTCATGTGATCGACACGGATCTGTCCGATTTTGCATATTCCATCCTGATTGGCTAAGGTTGGCTTCCAAAGTTTGCAGGCGTGCGTGCGTCCTCGCAGTTTGTGAGCACCTAATCTCAGTCGCCGTTGGCCCGGACGCTGCCAAAGTGAGCACACACACTCCCTGGATGTCAATCTAGAACCTCTGCCCTAAATCTTTCAAATGGGCCTTTTTTAGCGCCACCTAGTGGCCGAGGTTCGCAAAACACATTTCTGTGCACTACTCTTACAGATTTTGTCCAAAAATCCTACAAATTGGTAGGCAGTATCTCGACAGTCATGTGATCGACACGGATCTGTCCGATTTTGCATATTTCATCCTGATTGGCTAAGGTTGGCTTCCAAAGTTTGCAGGATTTGACCGTTTTGAACAAAATGCCTCAAATCACAAACGCAAAGTGCAACTAGAAGCAGTGCTCTTCCGAGCACAGGTCTCCACCAGGCCGTGTGTCCTGGTGGTGCTACTGTATAATAGGCCAATGTAAAAAGGGTGGCATATGTTCTTCACCTTAGACCTTTCATGGAAATCGGACGCTGCATGCATGATTTGAAGCATTGTGTTCCAAAAATGTGTTTTGCTAAAGTCTACCTGCTGGTGGCGCTATAACAGGCCAATGTGAAAAAAGGTAGCATTTGTTACTTGACCTAGTGGGAATATGTGTGGCAAATGTCACGGTAATCGCAAGCTGCGTTGATGATTTGAAGCATTTTTTTTTCAAAAACTGAGCAATCCTGCAAACTTTGGAAGCTAATATTAGCCAATCAGGATGGAATATGAAATATCAGACGGATCGGACTTGATCACATGACTATAGAGATACTGTGTACCGATTTGCGTGATTTTTGGATAAAATCTCAAGGAGTAATATCCAAAAATGTGTTTTACATAAGTCGGCCTAAAGGTGGCGCTATAAAAGGCTGATGTGAAAAATGCAGGGCAAAGTTTTATCCTTAGACTCTAGGGAGTGCGCTTACAAAGTTTGAAACTGATCGGTGGAGTTATAGGTAAAACCACAAATCGGCCTGTTATAGCGCCACCATGAGGCTGATTTAAAAAAAAATAAGTGGCATTTCTTCCTCGGCCTAGTGGGAACGTGTGTGCGCGATTTCATGATAATTGCACTTTGCGTTTGGGATTTGAGGCATTTTGTTCAAAACGACTCAATCCTACAAACTTTGGAAGCCAATCTTAGCCAATCAGGATGGAATATGAAAAATCGGACAGATCTGTGTCGATCACATGACTGTCGAGATACTGCCTACCGATTTGTAGGATTTTTGGACAAAATCTGTAAGAGTAGTGCACAGAAATGTGTTTTGCGAACATCGGCCACTAGGTGGCGCTAGAAAAGGCCCATTTGAAAGATTTAGGGCAGAGGTTCTAGATTGGCATCCAGGGAATGTGTGTGCTCACTTTGGCAGTGACCGGGCCAACGGCGACTGAGATTAGCTGCACACAAACTGCGAGGACACACGGACGGACACACGGACGGACGCACGGACACACGGACACACGGACGGACGAAGGGGAAAACATACTCTCCCCCAAGCCTTCGGCTGGTGGAGACAATTATCATGAAATCGCGCACACACGTTCCCACTAGGCCGAGGAAGAAATGCCACTTAATTTTTTTTAAATCAGCCTCATGGTGGCGCTATAACAGGCCGATTTGTGGTTTTACCTATAACTCCACCGATCAGTTTCAAACTTTGTAAACGCACTCCCTAGAGGCTAAGGATAAACCATTGCCCTGCATTTTTCACATCAGCCTTTTATAGCGCCACCTTTGGGCCGACTTATGTAAAACACATTTTTGGATATTACTCCTTGAGATTTTATCCAAAAATCATGCAAATCGGTACACAGTATCTCTATAGTCATGTGATCAAGTCCGATCCGTCTGATATTTCATATTCCATCCTGATTGGCTAACATTGGCTTCCAAAGTTTGCAGGATTGCTCCGTTTTTGAACAAAATGCCTCAAATCATCAACGCAGCTTGCGATTACCGTGACATTTGCCACACATATTCCCACTAGGTCAAGGAACAAATGCTACCTTTTTAACATTGGCCTGTTATAGCGCCATCAGCAGGTAGACTTTACCAAAACACATTTTTGGAACACAATGCTTCAAATCATGCATGCAGCGTCCGATTGCCATGAAAGATCTAAGGTGAAGAACATATGCCACCCTTTTTACATTGGCCTATAATACAGTAGCACCACCAGGACGCACAGCCTGGTGGAGACCTGTGCTCGGAAGAGCACTGCTTCTAGTTTTCTTTGCATTGTGAGTTTTAGGCAGAAGCATTTGAACATTGTGAGCCAATAGTCTGTCTAGGTGCAGAGTGAATCACATATGTATGGTGAACAAGCAGTATTAGAAAGTTACAGAAACAGACTGCCGGTTTCAATTGTCAATGCAGATTGAAACTCTGTAGGGAAGGGGGTGGTAATACTTATACCCTATATGCTATACGTTATAGCCCAGGGGTCTTCAACAGAGGGTCCGGGAACCCTAGGGGGTCCTCAGAGTTACTACAGGGGGTCCTCCAAATCTTTCTCCTTTTTTATATTAACTCTTATACTGCTTTGAACGTTCCTGTTCGCCCCAATTCTTGAGGTCGAGTAGGGCCAATACGGCCGTTCGTTCGTTTGATGTTTTTTATGGATTATGATAAAAGACGTCCTTGCGCAACTTTTGAATGCATAATTGGTCGTCGGTGTCGTTTTGAGGACAGCCGGAAACCGTTCATAAAAAAAAAAAGTAAACAGACTGTCCTGGCTCCGCCTGCCCAGAGCGACTCTGCGCCTGCCTAGCTGCCAGGGGCGTCAATTGGGTATGGCAGGGGTATGCAGCTGCCATACCTTGACAGGGGGAAATAATAAAAATGTACTTTTCATCGTGCCTGTTGCTAAGGTATGGCAACATGACTGGTGTCTTCACCAGACACCAGTCATGTTGCCATACCTTAGCTTGTTCTGAACTGACGCCACTGCTAGCTGCTAGCAGCCTTGAGGGACTATATTGTTTTATGCATCGGGCTGTTAGTAGAGAAAGAGAGAGAGAAACGTTGGTAAAAGCGATCATTTTGTCGGAAATCAGTTGTTTTATAGTATTAGTAGTATAGTAATTGTAGTAGGTAGTAGTATTTAGCAGTAGACCTACTAGAATATTGGGCCCTGCTCAGTATCAATCCGCCGAAGCAAAGCGACCATCCCCCACCACCCCACGGCCGAGGTCGCACAGCAGAGATTCCACGGAAGGAAAGTTTCGACAACAAACTTTGTTAGAATTAGGATTACAAACCTACCCGCGTTGGTGACCCAGGACCAGGCAGCGCCCACCACGAATGGTGGTGGTCGTCGTGATGATGATGATGATGAAGAAGAAGAGAAAAAGATTCCTGTAGTGTAGCCGTTGGCTTTGAAGAGAAACATTCCATTTCTTGGTGCCGTTGGTCGCGAAGAACCGGGTCAAAAAGTGCATCAAGAGCCTCCTGATATCCCGATATGGACTCGGAGACCCCCGCCATACCCGCCGTTCGTTCCTGAGAGTGAGACCCCCGCGCTGGATGGATCGGCACGGCACAGTGGACACACATCTCGGGCGCAGTAGAGACCGCCGCCACCCATTCAACAGCCAGACGTACAGAGGCAGAGACTCACTGGACGATGGCCATGATTCTACTGTCCAGAGTGGTAAGACTTAGACTTAAATCCAGTGCATCTGCATGTATGTATAGTATACTGTATGTGAATCGCTTCAGGCTTTCCACTGCATCCGTGAGGAAGCTTGGTTTGATTGACAAGCCTAAAGTCTGGTCTGGTCAGACGTGATCTCTATTGCGAATACACCAGTGGGATCCGGTCTAGAGCCCGCCTACTGCATCCGGTTATTTACACGCACACATAGACTACATGCAAGAAACGTTTCCGTATCCGGACCGGATCAGCAACTTGATCCAAGCATAGAGTTAGGATCCAAGTGCATATGCGTTTGTTTTTGCTACACAGGACACACGTGGATTTCCTATTACGCGCGTGCACGTACCGCATGTAGTGTACGGTGCACGGCACAGGTTAGCATTTAGCCAGCTACTATGATTATTTGATGGGATTTTAGGATTTAGTGGCTTAGTTTGTGTGTGCATGCGTACGATGCGTGTGTGAGAGAGAGAGAGATGCGTGTGAGAGAGAGAGAGAGAGAGGTTTCTTTTTACGTGTGGTGCACGTGTGGTGCACGTGCGGTGCACGCGCGTGCACGTACGGTGTGCGTTGCACGCGCGTGATCGTACTGTGCACGTGTACGGTGCACACCCGCACACCCGTAGCCTTTCAATTCAATTCAATTCAAAGGAGCTTTATTGGCATGAGAAAATATAGTTTACATTGCCAAAGCAAGTGTTATAAATAAAAACAGTTGAAAATGGGGAAGATAGCCTATACAGTTCTTGGAGGAAGTACAGCTTTGTGTAAACAGAGCTATGTTGCATTGTGACATTTTATATAGGTATACAGGGTATAAAGGGAATTTCACTGTGACAGTAAATGCATGGTAACTATTTACTATAACTGCATTTTATGTTATATATGAACTTATTGTAAGTCATTTGCTAAATGTCAAAATTGTAAATTGATTTGTTTAGATATAAACTATTTGATATTTTCCTGGCTATGATTTTAGATGATGAGTCGACGATGATGATGAGCCTACTTCTTCATTTCCACATCGTGGTCGTCCAAGGACAAGGATAGGTAAAGAAAAAACAAACTTTTTTCTGTAAATCAGACTTAGCACCATGCACATGCTCACATAGACATCAAAGGGGGCTTGAGCCCCTGCCCTTTTATCCATCTGTAAAAAGTGCCCTCTCCAGACCATGAATGCTGTTTTTACATAATTACTATATATATATATATATATATATATATATATATATATATATATATATATTTGTGTGGTAAGCAGGAAGTGCATAGAATGTTAGAGAGGCAGGGGTTGACATTTCTAAAACGGCCTTTTGATGAAAATAGTAGGCCCCCAACCTCCACGCATTCTGCTGTGACGCGTTGTGAGCTTGAAGGTGTACTATTTTTCATGTATTTTATAGTAATTATGTATTTGTATAATTTACAGATCGACCATGGGCTCGTGTACGAGTTCAGCAGACCCGGTGGAGCCCTTCCGGAGGAGCCTGGCTGGAGTGAAACAGAATGGAGCCCCAGGCCCTGTGCAGGCTGAATGACACACACGCACGCACGCACGCACGCACGCACGCACACACACATATACACTCTGTAGACATGTAGTGTCACAGTGAGATAAAGAGAACCCTGAAAGCTGAAGCAGGATTCAGGCTGAAGCTCATGTCACTGTGTCAATGTTCTGCACTGCTCTTACTACTGCTCTTACTTCTCTTACACACTAAAAGTGTGTAAAAAGACACTTTTTCTTGTTTTTATTTTTTTGAATTTGTTTGTAAACAACCACTGATCATAGGTGTGATGTTACTGAAGCCAACAATAAAAGGCTAAAGAGAGATTTCTGCCTGAAAATGTATTCTTCACAAAAATGCATTTTTCTCAGCTTTATGTTCTCAAAGAGCTGTTTTTAGGCCACATTCTGCAGCTTCTAGCTAATGAACAGAACAAGATAAAAACTCGAAATCTTTTTCTGTTGCAAAGTAGACATTCTATTCTTCGTTGCCATATAATTGTTGTCTTTATAGTCGAAACCAAATTTCTCCAGTAGGCCTTCAAAGATGAGCGACAATTCTCAATTTAGCTGGCAGTGGATTGAGCTTTTTGTTCAATTCTGTGGCAGTAAAAGAGTTAACCACTTGAACCCTAGCGTCCATATTCGGACAACTTTAGCCAAAAATAGCAGATCTACAAGCTCACAAAGCCTCGCTCTGCGAGGCGTTGTGAGCTTGTAGATCGGCTATTGTTGGCAAAGGTTTGGTGTAGAGGGGAAAAAGAGCAGAATAAGTGCAGAGTGAAAGGTCAAGTTTATGACGGTTCAAGTGGTTAAATATCTGAAAACATAAATTGACACGAATCCAAAATACACTGATGATTGTGCTGTCAAACCATGAAACTATATGGAATCTATGAAAAGGTTGTGGGAGTCCCTGCTTCATCTCTCTCTCAACTAAGGGGTCCGTGGCCTGGAAACGTTGAAGTCCCCTATTATAGCCAATCTACAAGCTCACAATACGTTGTGACTCATTGTAAGCTTGTAAATCTGCTATTCAAGTGATGCTCTATGTTCTCTCATCTCTGACTAGGGCAGTGGACAAACTTACTCCGTGTCACCGCGTCTAAGGCACAACCCGATCCCGTGGCTCCGCCTCCAACAACCAGCACGTCAA
Organism: Nannobrachium achirus; assembly: GCF_963921795.1. Classification (NCBI taxonomy): domain Eukaryota; kingdom Metazoa; phylum Chordata; class Actinopteri; order Myctophiformes; family Myctophidae; genus Nannobrachium; species Nannobrachium achirus. The sequence goes on from NC_137829.1 coordinate 24,496,680, forward strand.
ACTCCTCCGTACCACGCAAAGCCGCCAGTTGAGCTTCTCTGGACGGGAGCTCATCCATGAAGAGCATGTTCACCTGTTCAGCCGCCTCCACGTGCAACATTTGGACCTATAGCATCGAGGCAAAACAAAAGCAGCCATCCATTTCATTGTCATATGACTCCGGGGGACAGTGCACATTAATAAATGTTTTTCATTATTATGCATAAGTCTTCATATTCCTGATGATGGATCTTACGGGGGAAAAAAGAACGAATACATTTTCTGTGGGGAAAAAAAACAAACAGTCCGACACATCAAGCAGTAAAAAACAATAAATCAGATGCTAATTTATATCCCCCCACCCTGTAACATTTCAAAATATTGTCTATCTAGATTATTCACTGAAATCTGCATGCCACATGCAGGTTTACATTGAGATAATAGGCTAATTTGACGAATAGCAGGGTGTAAAGTTGCTAAAAAAGGATGGCACACCATTACCTAAAACAAACAAGTCAAATAACAACAAATGACATGCATTCATGAATTCCTAGCAATTGTTTACATAGTGTACATATTGCACGGGCACAGTACAATCAATACTATGTCACCAAGCTGTGATGCAACACATTAGAGCGCCGTATTTGTATAAACTGAGATTGTATTTCAGTGTTCCTTACACAAAAAAAGATATTAACAAAAAAAAAATATTGCACTTTGAAAGGCATAATTTATCAATGAATGGTTCCCAAAAGGTGTTCAGACAGGCACACTATTTTAACCACTTTTGTCTTCATAGGAATTGAAATAGTTTTATTTTAAAATCGTTTTACAATTTTTAAATACAAGCAAAAATATGTATTGGATTTGACACATATTGAAACATAATATTTCTAACTTTTCGATTTTTTTTCATCATTCAAATCGTGTCTGTTGGTTAATAATACATTACTCACAAACTGGGAATACACTTGTTATCATATTTATTTGACTGAACTTCCCCTTTAAGATCTACAAGCCCACGTGAGCTTGTAGATTGGCTATTTTCGCAATTAATACGGGTGTGCCTTGCTCATTGGTGTGCCTTGGGCACAAAACCACTGGTATAAATTGGAAGCTTTTTGTTACAGAGTAAATACTGAAGGCAATCTCACCTGTTTTTCCCTGTATTCTGTCAGTTGTGTAAGGCCATAAAATGCTAACAGCCCTCCACTAGCAATGACAGCAGTCCCTTTCACAGCCGTGTGGAACGCCATGCCCATCCTGTAATGCAAGGAAACTGCACAGTTTGTAACAGAAAGGAATATATACTGTATATAATAAGACTGTATTTCAATTGTGGTGATAAAAATGTTGGTCATTTATTTTAGTCTGCCTTTTCACCCTGGTGTCCCTATTTTGTTCATGTCATTATAAGCATTTTGTTCCTCAACGTAGTGCGAATGTGCATGCAAAGTTTCACCGCAACCAGACGCTGCGTTCAATCCTGGAAACTTTAGATGTCAATCCTAATCAATCAGAATGGAATACGACATTTTTTAAAGACCCGTTTGGTTTATTTAGTATGAAAACCTGCAGATCATGTCCGTCCCCCTGTCCATGACCGTGAGTCACGCCTCATGCCATGCTCACCTCTATATATGGCCAAGATCCCTGATGTCATCAATAATAAGCCCACATCTGGGAATGCCCATTTATGGACATATTGTGTCAGTCTCTTGATAACCAGTGTGGTTGTCGTGACGCAAGTCACACTTACAAATGAATTCTGTCCTTGTCCCTTTTATGTCCATATCTGAAGATCCCTGATGTCATCACTGGAATTTGCATGATGACAAAAAGTTTACAAAGTCTGTAGGAGTACTGTTCAAAAATGTGTTTTGCAAAAATCGACCTCCAGGTAGCGCTAAAACAGGCCCATATGAAAGGTTTGGGGCAGAGATTCTGTTCTGGCATCCCGGGAGTGTGTGTGCACAGTTTTGCTGTGATCAAGCCAACGGGGCCAGAAATTAGCAGTTCACAACGGATTGAAAGGGTGCCTTCGGCCTGCCAGAGACGATGAATATTGTATAAATTGAGAATGTTGTGTATTAATCCAAGGTATTGAACTGTACAGGTAGGCAATGCCTCATCAGCACCATAACTTGTTCACTGCGCTGCACTGCACTACTGGAGCCACTATAGGAGAACAATCCTCCATCCAGCCGCTTATAGGAGAAAGCTATGCAGCTTAGGCAAAGCTTGAGACAATTCCCTCACCATATATTCTAGGAATCTTTAGTGGAACTGAAATGGATTCACAGCTAAATCTGGGCCAAAGAGGAAATCTGCAACAGCCTGTTTACAGTGTCAGTGTGGATAGCCTTGATTAATCCAGGCTTGTAATCCATGCAGACAAACCGCAGACAGACCATCTCACAACTCATCTGGCTTGGATGGCAGAATAAAATATAATTTATTGTTTACCGACAGCGAAAACACATTACACATGATGTAGCAAAGTGATCATATAATCAAACTAGAAATGCACTCTGTCGATGTGCCAACTTGCATCTTGCGCACAAGTACAAGTAGGCCATGTATCTAAGCAGAGCGTGACTGGCATCACCAAGAATACTGGTCCCTGTTATTGATGACGTTGCCAGAGATGCTGGTCCCTGATTGGGCTACGGCCTTAAACAAGAGAGGACACCAACATACATCATACATACATACATACAGTACATAAATACATACATACTGTACATACCCAGCCGATCGCAGTACTTGCACGCTCTGCTTGCGCAAGTAACTATGTCGCTCTTTGGGCTGTGAATCATCATTAGGCCACATGTAGACTAGTGATATTTATTTCATATATTTAGCCAATGGCAACAACATGGTGAATATGTGTCCTTAAGGCATACATTTGTACAAATTATGAAGATTCAGTTTAACCTATTTAGACTCTTCTCAGCCTTTTATAATTTAGATAGATTTTTAATCAAAGACTGAGGATGACAAAGAAACTAATGGTTTGTCTGATTTTCACTGGGGCACCATCCAACTAGCAATTGATTGTGGCACCAGGGACACCTGCAGCTTCAGAATACATTTTCACTTTCAGGAGGAGAAAGAGAAGGAGAAAAAAAACAGCACTGTGAGGAAATATTGCCACACGACATGAATATGCAGGGACTTGATACCAGCAGTGTCATTACTAATGTTGCTGCCAATTACAGAGCATGTCATGACACTGTGATTCATGAATATTCATCGCTGACTGATATAGACAGCAGTGCTATGTGGAAGCCTCAATCCCCATTTTACTGTCTCATTGTGAATGGTGAACAGGTACCTCCATCATTCCATGGAGGCGCCTTCCAGCTGCAAGACAAGCTGCTCCAGAAGGTATTGCTAGTTAACAGTGTGTTATATAAAGGTGTATTAAAGTGATGAAGTGCTCCCCGGCTCTAAAGAGCAAGCATTAAAGCATATTAAGTGGACATTTAAGCTTGTAAAGTGGGAATCTAGAAATGGGAAGACGACATGGGGCAAAGGAATGCCTCCAGGGTGAGGCTGTTTAATTCTCAGAAAGTTTGACACCCTACAGCGCTTTGAAATGAAATGAGGTTTGTCAGTCCGACTCAGATTTTGCAAACCACCTCAACTTCTCTTCACACAGAGAATAACTCCAATTTATGATTGAAAATTATAATAAAAATAATAATCCACTAATTAATTAATAATTCATACATCTATGCTCTATCTAGATAGACAGATTGATTGCTCTATTCTATAGCCTCAAAAGAAATGGAAGATACATATGCCTATTTGAACCAGTGTGTAGATATAATTACCTATATGCAGCATCTGAAAAGCCTTCAAAAGCATAACCAAGATTCATCTGTATTGGCTGGTCTTGATGATCTATGTATTAACAGTTTATGATTTGAACATGATCCAAACATTGCATAATGTGATCAAGTATCCTGCCATCAGCAAGGACGAATATAAGTCCTCTCGTGAATGAGAAAAAAAAAACACGGTGATGCTGATGATGGTATCTGGACCACCTACACAGACATGCTAACATTAGCTAGAGTATTAGGCTAATGCTGTGTGACAGTCGCTAAGTAGAGCCCATTTTATGTGATGGCAGAAACTTACTGCGTTCCCGGTGCCTCTGAAAGCTACGGAGCTCGTCAAACACCGATGGGGATCGCCTGCCCGTGCTGAATAATGAAAACTCCCAGAGTTGGACATTTGACACCCGGCAGGCATCTGGTTGCTAACAACAACCAAGCGAAACCAGGAAGTATTTGGCACATGATCGACATCCCCTTCAGCCAATAGGAAGCAGAGATGAGAGCTGCTTGGCCAATCGCTTTACTAAGTCAACCCTCACGAAAGCAATCCAATGTCACATAACATCCCAGTTGTCTATTTGTAGCAGTGGATTTATGAACATTCTGGACTGGCGTAGGCTACTTCTCCAGTAGGGCGCCGCCTAATAAAGGGAATATGTAGTCTATTCTATAAGGGTTCTTTACTCTAATATATTATAAAATGACATTAATTATAATCTCTCTCTCTCTCTCTCTCTCTCTCTCTCTCTCTCTCTCTCTCTCTCTCTCTCTCTCCTGCGCACGCACACAGGCCTACACAATGATTGGTAAAATGGAAGTAGGCTATTAGGCCTCCTCCACGATATTATTATAGCCTATGTCAACTCAGGAAACACCTTATGTGATTACCTACTCACTTTCAAATGATTGTCAATTAATCGTGCATATAAATGAGGAAGTTAATTATTCTTCACTAAAATGGGCAATTAAACTGCTAATTGTGTTTTCATTCTAAATTATAATTGGCAAATGGACAACAGTAGATTGATGCTATTATACACTGGTCAATCCTATACGGTTGAGCATATTTTCACATAATTGGCTTATATGTGTTGTCTACATGCCAAAAATAAATTCATGTAATATTTAATGTGATATTAAAGCAGAGTTCGGAAGTTGAGTTTCGGTTAAGCTGTCAATGTGCAGGCCCAGCAATCAATGATTAGCCTATGATGCAAAATGTGGATTTATATGCTAGTGATTAGGATTAGGCTACATTATCAAACAGAAGGACAAGAGTGACTCGTGATGATGGTAGTGGTCTGATTGATCCATGAAATGGATTGATCCATGAAATGGATCCATGAAATGGATCAATACCACATGTTTTGTTTTACAATCCAGCCTATACCTGGAGTGATCTGTGTTGGGTTAGGCTACAGGCTTACCGCTACCAGCCTAATAGGTTATTGCAATTTATGCCAAGAAAGGGTAGCCTAAATAGGGGGTTGGCTGATCTATAGGGGGTGAACAATAGTGTCCTCTAGAGGTGAGTGTAACCATGTGATGTAAAGTTTGTCTTTAATAAACATGGCTCTTGTGCCTCAGCAGGTCTTTTTCCACTGTATGTAGGCCTATGGAAACGTCCATAAAGGACTAGTGCGCTGCAGGAATCAATAGCCTAGAGTTCATCATGTGGGATATATTAATTATGCTGTTGACTATGAATGTGGAATTATGAAATCAACATTTGCAGTTAGTTGATTAGCTCTCGTTTTATAGACTATAGTCGCAATAAACAGCAATATGCTTTTGGCTACGACGTGGTGTTGGTGTAAGATTATACTGAGATTCTCCATTGGAGAACAATAGGGCCAGGCCCAGAAAGACTCTATTTTGGGAACGCTCAGGCAAGCAACTGCAACTGCGTCAAAGTGAGCGTTTTCTGCGTCACTCTCCATTCTGCCAACTCCTATCACATTTCCCTCTCTGGGGACTAAATTGGTTCAACCATGACAACTGGCCACAGGCCTGCTAATTATTCCCCTCTCCTTCTGCCAATGGCTCACATCGGCTGCTGCTGCACCAGCGCTCTGAATAGGTAGGGGCCCTAGTACACACCCACCCACCCACGCCATTTGAGGTCTATATTTGGCGCACAATTGAAATACAGCAATCCTGTCAGGAGATAACAAAGAATAATATTGACCCTCGCTCCATTAGGGCTGCTTGAAACAAGTGCAAGTCTGGAATATGGGTCTCATTGTGGCCCAAAATAAATAAGCATATCTTGATCATGGGAATCATAATAACCACAAATACGTCATGCGCCCACAAAATCAATAGCAGGGTCACATAAGTTGTTTCAACTGTCCTGGATGGGATATTATTAGGATATACACACCTAATAACCTTAGTAACAGATCCACACCTTTAGCCTTTGAATGGAATATAGGCATATATTTTTTAGAATTATTATTATTAATTGTCTCCGTTTTCAATTGATGCCATAAGCAGCTTAAAACCAATGTATGGCATCGCATCCATGTAGGAAAAGGCAACAGAACACATAGCACAGATCAAATCGGTCTGGAGCATGTCCCACAGTGGATTGGTGCAAGTCACTGTCGACGCAGATGACGTTGACGTGTGAAACACGTGGGCCGTGGTACCCAGCGCTCACATAAACAAAGCCACATTGGCCAGACGGGGGTAGTCGATGCTTGTGTCGCGCTCAGTGCTTGGAGACTCACGGCTCGCCTTGGCATTCCTTGGGTATCGACGCTCATGTTTTGGAGCTTTTACAGAAATTGATGAATACTCCCTGCGTGCCTATTGCATGGATTGAACGCCACTTTTCTGATGTGAAAGAGGTAATTAAGCTTTAACTTTATTTGTCAACATCGCCGCGACTGAGTTTGTATACTATATGCCAGCTTGACTCGAGGCATGCGAATTCATTTTTGCGCTTTGCAGTTTATTGGATATCTGCCAGTGTTGGAAATTACCTGTTATTTAAACTATTGGGAGTTGCATCTGGCCATGACATGATCGCAGTTGGACTGCAGTGAAGTTAGTCTATTCTATTCTAAACATAGCATATTTTAATAAACTCAAACCAGAACGTTTTATGCTGCTTAATATCTATATATACATAGGCTTTATGTAATAATGCATTTATTACATAAATACATTGTGGGGTTACGTGCGTTATTCGTGCGTAACTGCAAGCTTCACATTATTCTTAGAACCTCTTAGTTTATGATCATTGTATATCTATATAGGCTATTTAAAATCAGTAAAGTCAAAGTGATCTATTTTATTAGGGGAAGATTCCAGAACAGAGCTGTTTTCTTGAATCCTGACCCCCTCACAAGTTCCTGACAAACCCATTTCGAGTGTCATCGAAAAACTGTCAGAAGACTTGAGGTAGGCTATACGGGACATTATTTACAAATACAAAAGGCAGTTGTATAATTCTGTGGTATTTCATTGACTGTTCAATGTTTTCTTAAAATGTTACACGTGGAGTAGGCTATATAATTTCAAACACGTGCATGCAGAGTAAAATTATATAGATAGCATTTGCGTTGGCATCTCTTAAAATCATTTTGATGCTATTGTCATATTTATAAACTTTGTGTTTGTTTTTTGTAGCCATGCCCTGCGTTCAGGCTCAGTATGGATCTTCACCCCAAGGAGCGAGTCCTGCTTCCCAGAGCTACAGCTACCACACCGCAGGAGAATACAGCTGCGACTTCCTAACACCCGAGTTCGTTAAGTTTAGCATGGACTTGACCAACACTGAAATCACAGCCACGACTTCTCTCCCTAGTTTCAGCACGTTCATGGACAACTATACCACCAATTACGACGTCAAACCGCCCTGCTTGTACCAGATGCCGCACACCGGAGAGCAGTCCTCTATCAAAGTGGAGGACGTCCAGATGCACAGCTACCACCATCAGCAGAGTCACCTGCCGCCCCAGTCGGAGGAAATGATGGCGCACTCTGGGCCTATGTATTTCAAACCCACCTCGCCGCACGCACCGAGCACGCCAAACTTCCAAGTTCAGCCCAATCACATGTGGGAGGATCCCGGCTCCCTCCATAGTTTCCACCAGAACTATGTCGCGGCGACCTCCCACATGATGGACCAGCGGAAGAACCCCGTGTCGAGGCTCTCGCTGTTCTCGTTCAAACAGTCCCCTCCCGGCACCCCTGTGTCGAGCTGTCAGATGCGCTTCGACGGCCCGCTGCACGTCTCCATGAACCACGACAACCCGGGCGCGCACCGAGGCTTGGACAGTCAGAGCTTTGTGGTACCCAGTGCCATCAGGAAACAGGCTGGCCTGGCCTTCCCTCACTCCCTCCAGCTCGGCCACGGGCACCAGTTGATGGACAGCCAAGTTCCATCGCCCCCGTCCCGAGGATCGCCGTCAAACGAGGGTCTATGTGCGGTATGCGGGGACAACGCTGCGTGCCAGCATTATGGAGTGAGGACCTGCGAGGGCTGCAAAGGATTCTTCAAGGTGGGCAGGCTGTCAGTAATAACCATGAATCAGTGTCATTTTCACTAAGTCATAATCCTTGGTGTTAATTCAACTCCAAGAGTGTAGACTACAACTGGAACCAAATGGACCTGTGAGGGTGGATAAATTAACACCGAGGATTTTAACTCTGTGTCTCGCATGATAAATGAATACATATTAAGAAACACAATTGATCTATAGGCTAATCAGTCACATTTTAAATTCTGTTCATGTAAGGAAATGTGGGCTATAATTTGGTGACATCACAGTTATTGCAATGTGGTCGACTTCACTAATGATTGTTTAAACTCAGGTGCATATACAACAATTTAATATATAGGACCATTTATAATATTGGCCTAGTAATGTTTATATTCCACATATGGCCACTTATTATATGGGCTACTTGATTGAAAAGCACAATCTTAGTATTCTAAAAAATGGGTAGTCTCAGAGCTGATAAAGTCTCACAGATAAAATATGAATGACCACGAATTTGTATTTACTGAATAGGCTTATCTATCTATCTATCTATCTATCTGCTTTTGCTCCGCGCACATGCAGATAGGATAAGAAAGATGTGATCGTGTTCATCTTTTCAACACCATGTTTTCATCAGCTGTCCAGCGATACAGGCCATGTTCTAGGCCTACTTTGACACGGGCCTGCATGCTTAAATCATGTTTTCTCTCTCCCTCCCTCTCCATAGCGCACCGTTCAGAAAAATGCTAAATATGTGTGTTTAGCGAATAAAAACTGTCCTGTTGACAAACGCCGAAGAAATCGCTGCCAGTACTGCCGTTTCCAGAAGTGCCTTGTCGTTGGAATGGTAAAAGAAGGTAGGTGTATTATTAGGCCTGTGATGGCAACTTCGTTTCTATTACAACAAGTTCACAACACATATATCTGCGCTGCGCGCGTAATGTCCAGCGCCAGCCTATACTGTTTGAATCAGATTGAACATGTTACATCTAGGCTAGCCTATAATATAATATACTGTCATGTTTCTCTAAACATAGTTGTCCGAACGGCTAATCTAAAAGGTCGAAGAGGACGTCTGCCCTCCAAACCCAAAAGTCCCCAGGAGCCATCGCCACCCTCCCCGCCCGTGAGCCTGATAAGCGCCCTCGTGAGAGCGCATGTGGACTCGAACCCGTCCATGTCATCGCTGGACTACTCCAGGGTAAGACCACTCTCCCTGAACACCGTTTTAACACTTTTATAACACTGTTATAACTCAGCAGTCATTATTGTGGGCAGAGAACAGAGGTAACTATGGTCCGCTGGTCTCTCTGATTTAGCCTAAATGTGCGCTTTCTCTCCGCTCACAATTTATCGCCTTGGAAAGTTTCGTGTAACTCACACATCCTTGCATTCTTAACTTCGCCAGGCTTTTTAAGGTGGCATATTTTACTAAGTAAATTGCTTTGAAACGGGGAACTCAATAAAAGAAGACATGAATTTAATAGTAAAAAAGCTCTCCCCCCGCTCCTGGAAATGGGCATTGCAATTTCACGGATTATATATTTTAAAGGACCTCATTAAGCCCTGTTTAAATTAAATTCCAGTTCCAGGCTAACCCTGACTACCAAATGACCGGAGACGATACCCAACACATCCAGCAGTTCTACGACCTGCTGACGGGCTCCATGGAGATTATCCGGGGCTGGGCGGAGAAGATCCCTGGCTTCTCTGACCTGCCGAGACAAGACCAGGACCTGCTCTTCGAGTCAGCCTTCCTTGAGCTTTTTGTGCTGCGACTGGCATACAGGTAAAGCTCGGTGTAATTATAAAATAACCTAGACTCTAATGAACATCAGCCCCCTTCATGCTTCACTGCCTTGCATGGCTTTTATTAGCTACCCAATAATTAGGAGCCCCTTAAATCCCCCCATTTATTGCTCAAAGGTAATTAATGGCACTTTGTTATTAATTGCAGGTCCAACCCAGTGGAAGGCAAACTTATTTTTTGTAATGGAGTGGTCCTGCACAGGCTCCAGTGCGTGCGTGGATTTGGGGAGTGGATAGACGCTATCGCGGAGTTTTCTTCTAACCTGCAGAGCATGAATATTGACATCTCAGCGTTCGCCTGCATCGCAGCTCTGGCCATGGTAACAGGTGGGTGTCTCTGCAATGTGTCCCTTAACTAACACACACACACACACACACACACACACACACACACACACACACACACACACACACACACACACACACACACACACACGGCACGCAAGCATGCACAACACGCGCGCGCGACACACACACACACACACACACACACACACACACACACACACACACACACACACACACACACACACACACACACACACACACACACACACACACACACACACACACACACACACACACACACACACACATGGCAATGTATAGGCTACTCCCCGCTATGAGCAAGCATAATACTTTAGACTTAATTTCTCGAAAAATTGTCTCAGTTTTTTTGTTGGTATACATTTCAGAGCGACACGGGCTTAAGGAACCCAAGAGGGTCGAGGATCTTCAAAACAAGATAGTCAACTGCCTCAAAGACCAAGTGACATTCAATGGCGGTGGATTGAATCGGCCAAACTACCTGTCAAAACTTTTGGGAAAGCTCCCCGAACTTCGCACGCTATGTACACAAGGTCTGCAGCGTATCTTTTACTTAAAGCTAGAAGACTTAGTCCCTCCGCCAGCAATAATTGACAAACTTTTCCTCGACACGCTACCTTTTTAAGTTATTTGCTTTTTTTTTGGCGAGACCTCAAAGAACTTCCAAAGACTGTTTGAGTGAGTCAGATTTTTACCATTATTATTATTTATGAATATTTGCCAAGTTCTGTAGGCAAATAAAGCAACGGCACCCATTAGGATTAAGGAGCAGTGAAAAAGAAAAGAGGGGTCCGACAAGGAACTGAGTCCTTGTTTTAATATTTTTTCTGTAATTCCTTGAAATTATTGTGCCAAACGAACGAATCCTCATGTGCACGGGGACAGGCCTACTTCTCTCCAATGGACATTTTGTCAACATAATTAATTCGGTCTTGCAATCATTTTACTGTTTTATTTAACATCATCTCGCATTGATTAAGCATACTCAGTTGTAATATATTCCATTTATATATACACACTGTATATTATGATAGATTATGTGATGCGTCAAATGCATCGGTTTATATAACGCGTATAAAGTTTGTTATAATGAAAATATTGGATTTTTTTCTTTTCCTTTTATGACTCGTGCCTATATGTGATGTGTCAGGATCTCGAGGTTTGAAAGTTATCCAGAAAAGACGACGCATGTTGTGTAATAGGTTCTATAGGCACTTGCTAAGGTGATGTCTATAATACATTATATACCGGACACTATGTAGTCTGATAGATTTGATACAGATTCGTAGTAAACATGGCACACCTTTTATGTAAACGATGCATTGTGTGGGAAACAGTATCTCCGTCTGTATAGAAAATGAGGGACCCATGGTGTTTGTAAAACTGTCAGACATTCCTTGTTTGTATGTGTTGTAAGTATTGTTGCTGTTGAATATAAACGTTTCTATATATTTATTATTTATATTGCCAAAAGCTACATTAAGCATGGGTGCAATTTAAAACGATTTCCAAAACCATCCAAATTCATGCTGAGCACGTTTGTCTTATGTTTTATGTCTTATAGACGTCTTAGGTAGTTATGATTTATAACGTTTGAGAATTTAAAAGAAAAGAAAAGAAAAGAAGAAATCACATCCAAGGTTCATGAGTGTGCGGTTTAGGCCTATACATCTTTAACAATCATCATTTTAGAGACGATTGCAATGCATTTGGCGCAGATATTCAAAACGATTTAGAGAGAGAAGGAACTATTTAATGTTTACAAATAAAACTTTTTAATTTATAATGTCCTTGGAAAAAGATTTAATCCTTTGAATTCAGGATTTTCTGAATGGAAACGTGGTCAGTTTAAGCACAACAAAGAGGAATTAAATTGTTTTCCCAATTACAAGACTAATTTTCATTTATTTGGTAGTAGGCCTATCGTGGGTCTGAGTTTTAAGGTAATGAAGTGGGCCGCTAGCTCAAAACAAAATGCTTTATACTCCCACCTCCTAAAGCATAACTAAATATAAAAGAGGCCCGTTTAGGCCCTATAATAAAAATAATAATCATAATTTCGACCTAAAGAAAAAGAAGATAAAAAGATCGCATCGATAGTCGCAATTTTAGACATTTTCAAGTTCAAATTGTCTACCTTTTCTGCTTCAGGATTCGTTCATTCCAGTCGTGGAGAATTTCTCTTGGGCCTATTGACTGGAATTTCAACCCTTATCACTTTCGTTCATGACATAGTTATGGGAGTAGGCTATACCAAAAACATGTGCAAATGTCGTCCCTTAAGAATATGTTAACAACTCATTAATAGACTATAGCCTAGACTTTTACAGAAATAGCCTAAATGCATTCTGTAAAGTAGGCCTATATTTAGGCCTACTTTTATTCTATACAACTCAATGTTGTTAGGCTACTTGAATGATCTTTTCGAACCAGAAATAATGATAATAATAATTGTGATGATATGGGATAAGTCAAGTGAGTGAAAAGTTTGGATTATCTTTGTTGCGAGAATGGTCAAAGAACAATAAAAATGTAGTGTTCGTTTTATTTATTTTTTAGCTTTTGCTTTTACTCCATGATGAAGGCTACCTATTAGACCTATATCCCAAATCATTTCTGATTTTAAATTATTTTGTTAAATCTGATATGCAAATAGACCGGCTACATATTGCGATATTATTAACGACTATAGGCTAATATTCACGCAAAATGTACAGGCCTATATGCTGACAATTTGGTTGAGGTTGCGTGCGATGTAAAATTATCAAAAACTTTAGAGACGGTAACTAACAAATAACATCACAAAATCCGAATGAGGCATATATAGGCCTACTTCCCACTATCAGCAATATTTAATGTTCAGCTAGCCTACTTTAATTTAGGCTACTTAAACAAGTTTATGGTCTGCCGTTAGTCAAGACCTCCCGCTGATTTGAGCAGGTGTTCAGATTCAGATAGGTGTGGAAATGTCACAATGGATTATGTTTGCATCTAAAGCTTTCAAGTCTCAAAGATGATCGCGAAGATGCCGTTTAAAGCGTTGGAAATATTCACTTTTTTGCGGCTCAAGCCTGAAATACCCCGATAAATTACCAAAACCTCAAATCGCTTCTCACGGGGACACCTGCTACTGCATGCAGAACGGTTGCAGAATTCTCGCTACATCTTTTTGCATCGGTCAAATAGCCTACTGCAGAAGTTGACTACCTCTTCATCCCAGTCTGTCTCTGATTGTAATCGGTGTAAATGTCTTTCCAAACAGAATTCAAAATGTATGATAGATGTTGTGTGACACACAAAATGATATTGAGCAGCTTAGCCTACTTTTTAGAAATGAAATAACCATAAATCATGAACAAATATAGCCTAATAATCTCAAGGGTAGGCTGCCTAATAATATGGGACTGATTTCGGTAAAAAATAAAATAAAAAGTATAGTAGGCCTAACTGCTGTCATAGTTGCTTTCCATTACTGCAGCTGGAAAGAAAAGTGACGCCAGGCTCTGAGGCTATGTCTGGGACTTAGCCTATCTACTGTGATTCACAATTTATTACATGATCAAGATGAAGGGAACAGCTTCTCTTGAGAGATATTAGCAGAAGGCTATACATTGTCTAAATAATTAGATCTTCACTGCAAAGTACTAATTCCAAGACAAATTGGGATCACATTCATAACCGGTTTGCTGACATTTAGCAGATTTGTTGTAAGGGTGCTTTGCAATGTCAAAGTTCATTCTATACTGACACTCAAACCATAGTTAGGTTTTGAATTTGTCTATCTCGGCACAATAAAATATGACACATGTAGCAAATATTCTTTCTATCAGTGTTTGTGCATGGATAGGCTATATGTATGTATATGTACTAAGGCATTTTTATTTAAAATTCATAAAAACTTAAATGGGTAACTTAGTTCTCACACACATGACATTAGCAGAAAGTTTTACAATATCATGTCAGCACATGTAAGTAAAATAAATACAATAAATGCTTTGCAATCAGTATGGTCTCTGGCTATACCATAATAGAGAAATAAACATTAAAGAAGCCAGCATGCAGAGGCAGCTATACTGTATGTGCCAGCCCCTGTAGAGGATTTGCTGTGCTGTAATTGCCTGTGCAGTTAGAGCAAAAAGCTTAAAACTATTAGGTAGCTTCACAACTACAGTGCCACCATTAGCTATGCATATCATGCACGCCCTCACATATACATGCTCATGCAAGCACACCCACAGATTAATATTAAGGCATTAAGGCATATTAAGACAGCAGTGTGGGCGCGCGCGCGCGCACACACACACACACACACACACACACACACACACACACACACACACACACACACACACACACACACACACACACACACACACACACACACACACACACACACACACACACACACACACACAGGCATTACATAAAGACACTGATACATACGCATGTATGCAAACCTCATGGTTGCACAGAAAAACCTGTTTTTTAAATATATATAAATATATACACACACATACTGTATGTATACACCTGCACTCAGCATTTTATTTTACAAAGTTTGTGATTCAACTTAACAGGCTTGCATGTACAGTATACTGCTTGGCATGCTGGCTGTTGGTGGAGTGTACTGTAGTCGTTGGTATAGCTGGACCATCACACATGCTAGGTCATTACACCCCCCTTTGTAATACATATCAGCTCTCTATCAAAAGTCTTCCCATTTTCACAAAGATTCTTATGCTGACAATGTTGACCCAGAGTCAACTGTGGGTTGAAAGGCTATGAATGAGCCATGCTGGGAAACCTAGGACAAGGCCACACTTTCACTTCATACGATTCCCATGGTGGCAGGACATGTGACCTTTTCCTTTACACTGAATGGAGACTTGGCACGCATTTAGAGAGGAGGAAAACTCATTGCTATACTAATGCCATTATTGTAGTTATGCATCAGACTGAGTAGCCTAGATGAAGGCAAAATTGTTTTTTCTGGCATCTCTACATCAAAGCAGCAAAGACCTGAAAACAGAGAAGAATCTTCAATATACCTAAACGTACAGTGTAACATGGAATAAATATATAATAATAAATAGGACTGTGAAAATAAATTAATTCAAATTGTTAAAAGAACACAGTCATTGAAAGGATGAATACTGTCATTTATCTTATAAATGATGCCATTCAAAATATCACTTTATTATTCTTGACACATTAACTAATTTGAGTAATTTAAATCAGCATCTCAATATAAGTTACGGCTACAGAGTATACACCTGAAAATAGACCTAATACTAAAAACTTTCTCACTTCTCTTGAGGATGTATCGTGTAATTGCCTACTCTCTCAAAAGGCATCGCACTCTGCTGTTTGACAGGATTATCATCTCACAATTGTCTTGTGTAATTTGTTTAGTTAGTGTTCCTCTAATACCCTCAGCAGTTGTGTTACTGCCCTGTATTCCTCACGTTGCACTCCTCTTTGGTATTTGTTCCCTTCATATTTTGAAAACATATAGGTCACTATAACAAGACTGTTGTCTGAATCTGTTACAACTTGTGAACCCCATGGGTCCTACTGTAGCTACAACAAGGAATAAACAAGAATAATGAGTTGAATGATGAGGTTTTTGTGCACTTTAGATTAAGAGCGTCTATAGCCTGGTTCTCCACCAGGCCGAAGGCAAGGGGGAAGATTACGTTTTCAGCTGTCTGTCCGTGGCCAATCTCGCAAACCATTGGGCCACATTACTTGTGCCCACTGCTAGTAGTCCATCCATTTTCACATATTGTGAGTTCTTTTTTTGCGTGTTGAATATCTTTCACATTTGTTAATTCATAAAACTTGATCCACCTTTCCCTGATCCATTGCTCCATATTTGGAGGTATGATGTCATATTGATGACGTCAGAGATGACCCTGGCAGAGATATGCACTCCACAGAGCCACCACTCTCTAACTAGAAATACTGTTCCTACGAAACAGTGTGGGCTCGCATGGAACAGTGGGCACAAAGATCTACCCTTTGGCTGCTCCTCATTGGCTAAGGGCCCTGCCTTTGTACTGTCGGTCATTCTTTTGAGGAGAATAACCTTGGTCCATAAGGTTTTGGTACAACGAACTGATATAACATACTGGTCTCAAGCCCACGTGTTATTTATATCAGGTCGCACTTGTTGGTGGTGATGTCACCAAGAACACTGCTCCTCATTGGCTAAGGGCCCTGCCTTTGTGTTGTCGTTAATGTTTTTGTGGGGAATAAACTTGACTTATAAAAATTTGGTATAACATACTGGTCTCGCCTTTCAGCGAGCCCACAATTACTTGCACCAGCAGAGTGCGCAAGTACTGTGTTCAGTGCTGTCTGTTTCCAGCCGACACAAAGGCAGGGCCTTTAGCCAATGAGGGAGCAGCGTTCTTGGTGACATCACCACCAACAAGTGTTGACCCGATATAAATAATGTGCAAGTTTGCACCTCGACAAGAGTGTCAACTTGCCCACTCACATACATACAGATAGCACCAAACGGCACATGATTGCAGTACTTGCGCGGTCTGCTGGCGCACAAGTAGGCCATATATGGCCACGAGTGCACAAGAGGCAAGTTGGCACCTCGTTTTATTAATGCATGTAGTGTAACTCATCTGATTGAACCTGTTAATCGTTGTTGAATAAATTATGCAAAAAAAGGTCTAATTTTTGATAGCAAAGCAAGAGAAGAGATCCTCATGCAAGGAGGACCCTGTCTGTCTGTCTGTCTGTCTGTCTGTCTGTCTGTCTGTCTGTCTCCAGCAGCCGGTGGGCCCAGAGCAGCTTTATCATTCATAGCACTAAACAGACAATCAATTCAGCAGCCATGTATGAAGGATGAAGGGATGCGACAAGCTGTGAATGATGAGGAGCCAAAAATCAAAGGCCTCACTCCTTCTTAGCTCTAATGGCCATTACCAACCCGGACAGCACAAGCAAAATGAGGTTAATCATTTGCAAAGATCCTTTCAAAGGGGATTGACTCGACCTGACGCCAAGTCAGATCACTCATACATATTTACTTTGTATTAAACAGCTATGGAAAGTCTGTTATTGCACATTGATTTCTAATGGATGTCAATCAAATTATTGTCTCAAGTGTGGTCAGCAAAGCAAAATCCATTAATGCAATGCTTGTTACCAGGGCTCAGTTGTGCTAACTTCAAGAAATTAATAATGCAATGAAATCGACAGGTCCCTCCACTGGAAGGAAGCGGTGTCTGCGCATGTCTTAACATAAATCTGTCAACATTGAGGCGATTCTTATACCATCACCAAGAACCCATGCAGATTGTACTTTGGTAAGAAGTTACAATCTGTGCAAGCCAGTGAAATACCCCTCCAGTTTAGAGGTTTATGGGTATAGCATGCATCAATATTGAACACATGAGCAGAGTCCTTTGACCTTATTGACAGGATGGAATCGGAAATTTCCTTTATAGAAAGAGTTAATGTTTCCTAGGGCGGACATGTTTCCGATTCAATTAGTTTTAATGAAGCCAGTGCTCAGTGGTTACTGAAGTAGAAAAAACAGGCATAAATGCCTGATGGTAATAGAGGACATATTAAGGAACGAAGGGATTAGACACAGAGTGTTTCTAAGTGGTGAAAAATGCCTCAATCTGGCTGGTAGGAGCCATAGGCTTGGGAAGCAGTGAATTGCATGAGCTTCAAATGATGCATTAGGTCTCTGGGGGTGAAGCCAGAGGAGATTGAGGGGGGGAAAAACTGTTAGACTAGACACAGATTAGATAACACATTTATGATGAGTAAGACATGAAGTATCACAGAGGAAGTGGTGTCTAATCATTTAATCTACATAATCTTATCATGGCAATATACCAATTAATATATAGTCATTATTTCATAAAATGTATATTGAAATGAATATTATTCATTTTTGAAGGAGATATAAACTAAAAGGTTCCATGACCTGCTTGTGACAAAAATGTTTTTTTTAAACCCCTCTCCCTCGTTTACATCTCACATGGAGACAATTTGATTGAATGCACAATTGCAAACTACAGTATCCCTCCATCTGATGATGCAAAATGTTAACATGCTCAGATGCATTGGCTCAGTTCCAGCAAGAATCCTGTGTTATGGTTTGCGATGCTGACTGTCTGTCTGTGTGTGTCTGTGTGTGTGTCTGTGTGTGTGTGTGTGTGTGTGTGTGTGTGTGTGTGTGTGTGTGTGTGTGTGTGTGTGTGTGTGTGTGTGCGAACTGTGTGTGCGTGCGTGCGTGCATGCAGCAAGCATATTGTAGGCACTATAAATGTATCAAAACTGTCAAATCTACATTGGGCAGCTGTGGCCTAAAGGTTAGAGGAGCGCGCTTGTTGCCGGAGGGTTCCTCCCGGTTCGATTCCCCGGATGGCAGGATAAATCTGTGTGGGGAAGTGAATGGCCAACACTCACCCCTCCCCCAACACCACCGATGTGCCCTTGAGCAAGGCCCTGAACCGCCAACTGCTCCAGTGGAGCTGCTCAGTGGTGAACAGTATAAAGACTGTGGTTGTACTGGTCAGCTTCCAGATCTTAATGTGTGTGTTTATGTGCTGGGCCTTGTTGGAAAGCTACTACACTGAGTATATAATGAAAAAAATCACACCCAATGTGAAGTGAGCGGTGGTCGTGCTTGCATAACGTCTTCAATCGGTAATTGGTGATGTAATACAGGCTACACACACACACACATTGCTATGGCAAAACGCTGAGGAAAACACATTGCTATGGCAAAACGCTGAGGAAAAGTGGCTACAGATAATTGGTGATGTAATGTGATGTAATATGGCTACACACACACACATATTGCTATGGCAGAACGCTGAGGAAAACACATTGCTATGGCAAAACGCTAAGGAAAAGTGGCTACAGACACACACACAACCACTCTTAGGAGCGGTTTACCACCGCTCAAAAAGAGAGATACACTTGACTTTTCACCTGAAAAATAAAGCAAAACCCAAAAGTGGTCCTAGATCCTGTGTGGTCGTTCATCCTTCACTTCTCATCAGTTCATGTGCTGTCAAGTTAATGCAATAATGTACATGTACATACATTGTGTACATACATTTTACTGACCTTACCAAGGTCGCCGTGGAAGTAGAAGTAGAGCGGTCTGCTGGAAATAGGAAGATTCTCGGTTTGATACCGGCTCCTCCTGGCTTTTCTTCAGTGTCTTTGAGCAAGACACCGGCTACACGGAGCTGGATATTTCTGAAGCTAGACATTTTTTTATGCGGTTGGGGCTTGCAGCCACACGAAGCTGGATATTTTGGCTGCGAAGCTGGATATTTTTGAAACCGGATAAATAAGTGGAGACATTGAAAAATATCCGATTCACTGGATCCGTGTAGACATGGAACCCGGATATCTCTGAAGACTTTACTGTGTGTGTGCTTGTCCCCCTACTGCTACTGGAGGTCTGGGGACTCAGATTATTTTAGACCTAGATATCTTTGTCATGTGGACCTAGATATTTTTCTATGTGGATATCTGAAAAACCGGGATATATGAAATATCCAGCTCCGTCTGGCCTAGGCCTCTGAACCCCTAACTGCTCCTGATGAGCATTCTAGCATCAGCTGTGTGAATGTGAGGCATACATTGTAAAGGGCTTTGAGTGGAGGGAAGAATAGAAAAGGGTTACATAAATGCAGTCTTTTCAGCCCTTAAATGGAAGCAATATAAATCACAATACACCTGAAATATTTATTCTTTACTTTACTTTCCAAATGCAAATTGACGCCTTAAACACCGTTTTAAATCCAAGGCATATACCAAAATCTAAGACAACAGAGGATGCATTTTGGTTGCTTTGACATGAGATGTTTTAAAAGTTCAAGCAGAAAAACAATTATAACCAATGTGTCACCAAATAATAATAATAATAATAAATTGTATTTATATTGCACTTTACATTAAACAGTACAGTGTTACAGTACAGAAAGAAACAAAAACGCATTGCATAAAATAATCTAGAAAAGCAATGGCCTCCTTACATCATCATCTAGATACTAAAACAAACAGTGGGCAGCTGTAGTAGCTAGGCTACATTAGGGCCCATGTGTGGTACAGTATGAAGTCTTCACCGCAGCATACTGTACATATGCCACTGAGTTTCACAAGCAGCACAAGTTCCAGTCACAGACCGTAAAAAAGAATGGACAAAGCGACGCCATTGGTTTCTACAGACCCGTTTTGAAGGCTGTTTTTCAATGATTTAAAATATGCCGTCTTTCTACATCCAGTCGAAATGCTACCGGAAATGAATGCTGTTGGCTGCAACAGCAGCAAGGGCGGGTACTCACTCTGTAGAACCAGTAGAAAGCTTAGAAACAGGGGGGCACGGTGGGCACAGTGGGTAGTGCTGTCGCCTCACAGCTAGAAGGTCCTTGGTTCGATTCCCCCCGGGGTCGCTGTGGGCGTCTTCTCTCCTCCGCATCATCAGAGCCCATAACTTGGGTGCAACCGGGGTTTTCCCTGTGAACCTAAGCGCAACGGTGGGGGCCGATGGGCAAGGAGGGTCGCAAGCTTATGAGAAACAACTAAAATAAGACCTTAAAACCTGGCGAAAACAGTTGCGTGCATTAACGCAAGATGACGACAAAAGGAAATCATTAAATGGAAAACATTCAATTAACTTCTGAAAAGCCTACTAGCCTTAAAACCTGGCGAAAACAGTAGCGTGCATTAGCGCAAGATGACGATAAAGGAAATCATTAAATGGAAAACATTCAATTAACTTCTGAAAATGCTTCTAATCTAAGCCTACACTAACCTACTATAAAACAAGTAGAACTGCGATCTTGCACAGACAATATAAATCCTTAGTCTAGTAGTGGGAAGAAGGGGTTATCATCATGGCCCCAAATAACTTTTAAATATCTTGCAATTGGCGACGAGTCTCTTACGAAATCGGCAAAAGTTCCTCTCAATACATAGAGCTATATAACCTCTCCATCATCGGCGTCAGTGGTGTGTGTTCCCCACACTCCCAACACTCCCGCGCCCCCACCATTGCGCTCAGGTTCACCGGGAAAACCGCGGTTGCACCTTGGGTGGGGTTGGCAAAAGGGCCTTTCTGTGTGGAGTTTGCATGTTCTCCCCATGTCTCCTAGGGTAGGTACCCTCACAAAAACATGCAGTAATCGTGGTCTCTACACTTCCTCCCTGTGGCCTGATGAAGGGGAAAGGAACTGGTTGGAATAACATGTTCCTTCCACGCGCTACGTCCAACCAGGGAAACTCCCCCCTCTCCCCCTATCAGTTGAAAAGAAGCGACTTGGACTCCTCATGCATCGAAGGAAGCATGAGGTCAGTCCATTGTTTCCCCAGGTTCATGGCAGAGGGAGTGTAGCGCCCAGGAATACATTAGATAATTGACACCGGGTGAAAAATGGGTTACAAAATCGTGGGATTAAAAAAAAAGAAAAAAAAAGAAAGAAAACATACCCATTTATCATTCATTTAAAAATGGATGGGACCATCATTTACTAAATGCAAATATGATGAACTATAGCAATTGAAAACAAAGTGTTTATGAAAAGATTTACTACTTTTTTTTTTACTACATTTTACTGGATTAAGATTATAATGTATTGCGACCTGTAGGAGGTGAAATAGCGACATCTGCTGGGCCATTAATAGGAACAGCAGGCTGAAAGAGAAGCTTCAATTGCAGCGGAAATTCCTTGGGGCTTTGGTTCCGGTACAAGTCAAGTCAGGATTAAACGGTCAAAGGGCATGGTTTAGAGGTAATTTATCCCACAGAAGCCCAGGCCAAATTTCTTGAACAACAACCACACAATATATTTTACCGTAACCTTCTCAGCAATGAATGGCTGGAGTTAAACAGGCTTGAAATGAAATAACTTTGAAAAAGCATACATGAATACATGTAGTCTACATGTCTGACTGAGCCTGTCATTGTGTGTCGGCCTATATGTTCAGTATGTGTGTGTGCATGCATGAATACACAAAGGTGCGTGTTCCAAGAGTGCGATTGTTATGCAAACACAACTGCATGCGTGCTGCAATGGATGCACCGGTTCCCTTACGGGCTCCAGGTTCACGTCTACAGTAGATGATGCCAAACGGGTGCAGGTTCTCAGCTCCTGTTCCAGTTCTTTCTGATCCTCAGTGGGCGACCCTTTGGTGAGAGAGTCCCCACAGGGGGAGGGCTGTGGGTCGAGAAAGGAGCAGAAGGTGTGTGTTTGTGTAAATAATATGTGGGTGCGTTAGACAGGGAGGGGGGGGCTGTGTGCATGTGTGTGTGTGTGTGCTTGCGTTGCATGTGTCACAGCAGACAGGAGAGATCCTACACGGCTATGTCATATCAACGAGAGATTAGGGACACACACACGTGTCAAGCTAGGCAGAGCCCTGCCGCAATAACGCACCTGCCAGCCCTCCAGATCTACTCAGCCCCCGCTCAAGCCCTCCTTTCTTTCGTATGTGCTAGCACAAAGCCATATGCGTGCACATGTGCACGTGCACGCGCACACACACACACACGGTCTACATATTGACCCATTTCCTTAATGCAAGTATAGAAATATAAAGGTACCACCATGAGGCTGGCACAAGGTGATTGATTGTCAAATGCTTTAGGCTGTAACGTGAACAGAGAGTATGGATGAAAGCTAGGAGGGCTTGTTCAAATTCAGTTGTTGCAATGTGTATTAGTACAGAAATGTAAGTTCAGTGAATACACATTCAAAGACACACACAATTTATATATATTTATGTGCGTGTGTGTGTGTGTGTGTGTGTGTGTATGTGTGTGTGTGTGTGTGTGTGTGTGTGTGTGTGTGTGTGTGTGTGTGTGTGTGTGTGTGTGTGTGTGTGTGTGTGTGTGTGTGTGTGTGTAAATATGAAATATCAAACGTGAAAAGGGGGTGCACTGGGGGGGCAGATATTTAACACCAAAGGGGTACAGAAAGATATGAGAACTTCCATATCTTTGTTCTTCATGACGGAGTTCCCTGAGAAAAGGGGGGGAAGGAGGAGAGTTCAAAGACATTCATCTCAGTGAGGAATCAAGGTCATCCAACCTAGTCATCCTGCAAGCACTTGAGAAATATGGACTGGAAGCTGCAGATATTCTTCTCCAAAAAGGAGCGCCGGGGCAGGAACACTCTCACTGAAGAGAATCACTGACCTTCAAACAAGCTTTCCATCCATATAGAGTAGGGGTAGACATGCACAATCCATCAAAAATGCACATGAACTTTCCCTCTCCAAATACTTGCCGCCAGGATCACAGTCAATGGCTCAACTATGAATATTGCATATGCTGAAATGCAGGCGGAGGCATTCAGATTGAATTCACTGTTTTGAAAGAAAAGAGAGAGAAAAAAAGAGATTTATATAAATATATTTTAACTCTGCAATATTAAAATGATAATCTTTAGAAATAGCTTGCTTAATCTCATTTGTATATCTTGGGATTTCTAAGATCGTCTGATAAATGGGAACAAATTTCAATCCATACTACGGCCACAAAATTCCCCATAGTCCTTCTTCAAGAATGGAAAAGATCAGTGTGTTAATTTTCAGCCCCGTCTTTGATTGGATGAACCTGCCTCCGTCTCGCGCGACATGGCTACCACAGGTCAGTGGCTGGTGCAGCGTAGCATGAAACAAACAAATAGAAAAAGGCACCTTGTGGCACTCGACTTTCTGATGGCAAGCCTGCTACAGGCTCCTGTGATGGCGACCGGTACCATAAAACCAAAGAGAGGGAAAGAGAGGGGTGTGTAGGGGTGAAGGGGAAGAGAAAGAGAAAGAGAGAGAAAGGATGGATGGATATCTTTTCTGAAACCCACATGGTGGTCACAACTGATCTGTGGCCAGCGGACGATATTACAGATGAACTCAAATCGGCGATGGTTAACTCCTTGCTAAGTGCTTTAACACAACAATACATGAATGGTGATTTAATAATATTAAAGTTAAAACGAGCCTTCATGTGATCATTGTGATGTGATCCAAACATTGAAGATTTTGGGGGGATTTTAATAATTGAACTCTTAATTAGAGAACACCGGTTTGTTGATTTGATATAAATGCCAAGAGTAAAGCAATTATTATTACCCCATTGGGAATCAAACTCACAAACTTGAATTTTACATAATGTCTTAGTATTAAGAAACAGACTTATCAAAAGAATAAACATTTTCTTTATTTGAAATATCAACGGCAAAGGAAAATATCAATGGCAGCTCAGCTCATTTAAACCAAACCAAATACCTTCAAACAATATTTGGTTTGGTTTTCATTGACGGTGGGTATGAAAATAAGATGAGGTGTAACAGTACAGCATGACCTATATTCATATACATGCACACACTGTAGACTGGCTCCCCAAGAGAGTCTACCCGTCCAGTCAACAACTGGAAGTAGTACTTTCCAGGGCCAATCATATCTTTATGCAGTTGTGTGTCACGCCTCTTCCATGTTTCCAGAGGATACGATAATGTAATGCAGGGTTCGCCAATTGGCGGCCCGCGGGCCATTTGCGGCCCGCGGGGGGCTACTGTCTGGCCCCCACCAACCCCAGTAATAATGGTGGTATAAGAGCAGCAACAACACTAGTATATCATCATTGTCGGGTGGAAACCTAGTATCTCCAAATTTGTACATTCTTTCGCAAAGTTAAGCCCTGCTTCTTCATACAAGGCCGTCACACAAAAGTAGTGAAAACAGCAGATCTACAAGCACACAACGCCTCGCGACAACGCCTCGCGTTGCGAGGCGTTGTGTGCTTGTAGATCGGCTGTTTTCACTCGTTTAAATCATTTTTAAAATGATACCGTAAATGCAAAACGAACGGTTTTGGACATACAAGATTTTCACCCGACAACAACGATCTGAAGTATAATTCGGCCCTTGGTGAAAACTAATTGGGGAACCCTGATGTAATGTATTACAATATACATCTTTAATATGGTTATAATAAAATGTAAACAACTGAAGTTAAGAATTATTCAAATTAATTTGATTTTATACATCTTTAATATGGTTATAATAAAATGTAAACAACTGAAGTTAAGAATTATTCAAATTAATTTGATTTTAAACTAACTTTATAGTATTATTTACTGTATATGCTTTTTTTCTGGTGTGAAAATATCACTTTACCGGTGTTATAATATAAATTCTGTGTCTCAGCACGCATTTTGGTACGCCTGCTATCCCTGGGCATGTATCAGTGGTATAAACAGTGGTTTCCTTGCCTTCATTGAATTAATTCCAAAGCAGGGAACAACCATGGTATATGGAGACACCCTGCTGTAATGGTGCAGGGGAAAATGAGCCTAGAAAGAGAGAGAGTGTGAGTGTGAGTGTGTGTGTGTGTGTGTGTGTGTGTGTGTGTGTGTGTGTGTGTGTGTGTGTGTGTGTGTGTGTGTGTGTGTGTGTGTGTGTGGGGTGGGGGGTGCTGGAGAGGACAAGGTGGATGGTGAAGGGGGCAAGAAGAGATGTAGGGGAGGGGAGAGCAGCGGAGACAGGCCGATCATCCTGTGATAAGACGAGGAAAATAAGTCTGATTATCACAGAGGCTGGAGGCGTTAGACAGACAGTCGGGAGTCATCTCAAAACTCAGGAGGGAAGAGGCAAGACAAGAGGTCACAATTATACCCTGCTAGCTGCGCTCCCCTCCTCCTCATGAAGTCTGTTAATATATTCGGTTAGTTCCTGTATGGCACTGAGGGGAAATTCTAATTAAGGGTGGGGGGAATTTTGATGTGAGGCAGAGATCAATATTTAGCGCCATAATCAGCCATTCCTGATGGCTTGACAGTGTCACTGTGTGCAGACCGCAGCTCTCCATTAGAGTGTTTGGGGAGAGAGGCAGGCAGGAAAGCAGACAGGCAGTTAGGAGAGATGCACCAAACTCCCAGTCATCATGAATCAAAGAAAGCGATGCCTCTTATGCTCGATTTTGTCTCGCTTTTTCATCTTCATTTATCCTTTTACTAGAGAAAAGCCATCTCTGTCAGACGTGTTAAGTGATAGCGGTTCAAAGAAAGTGGAAAAGAAAGAAAGAAAAATGTCTCACTGCTGGATATTGTAGAGGAGGAGAAAATACGTATCTAAGCACCTTCTGCTGCAGGATGATTGCCTGGGACAGCATTTATTGCAGAATGACTTGTGTTCCATGCATTGAAAAACTTTTCTGGAACTGCAAAAGGTGATAGTCAGTAGTAGAGGATGTGCTTCACGTACAAACATTTGTTCATTGTGATTAAAGGTGTATTCAGTGATATTGAAAGTGGCCGGGGGTCATCTTGTCCCTTACTGGCCTTACAGCGTGTAAAATGTTTAGTTTTTCATAGAGTTTTTACACCATTATAATGTTCTCGTTTTGATCATTAGACCCAACCACTGAATATCGGTAGGCCTACGTCTCTAGCTTCAGGATAATTTATGTATGATACTGATTTACTACGAGACTGTGGCATTTTATGAGTTCAGTAGTTTACACTCTAGGCATTTAGCAGACGTTCTTAATTCAGAGCGATGTGGTTCTCAAAACCTTTATTTTGACCATCATAACTAAACATCATAACACCAGTAAGACTCCCTACGGCCATACTCTACCCTGATTGGTCGAGGACTGGCTGGCCACCTCTGAAAACCGAATCTAGCTATGCTCGCAACACGGGCTATGGTAGAAGTCCATATATGGTCAGCACACATTCTAGTGAGGAGAATGAATGGAAAATACCAATTATATTTTTATTTGAATGAAATACAATCACTGAATATACCTTTAATGCCTGGGGCCTATTTGTTTTTATGTGACAAAATGCATATGTTTTGATCCTTCTTTCACAAATTGCTCTCTCTCTCTCTCTCTCTCTCTCTCTCTCTCTCTCTCTCTCTCTCTCTCTCTCTCTCTCTCTCTCTCTCTCTCTCTCTCTCTCTCTCTCTCTCTCTCTCTCTCTCTCTCTCTCTCTCTCTCTCTCTCTCTCTCTCTCTCTCTCTCTCTACATTTGCAGCATGTGAACAAGTCTCTCCAGCTGACATGGGTAGTGACCAGCGACTCAGTATCAGGAACATGGTGTTGTTTCCATAGGTTGAGGGGAGAGGGCGAGGGGCAGTGGAAGGGGCGGAGGTTAGCCCGGCCCAGGGTGTCCCCTGTCTCCCCGTGTCAGCCCATCTCCTTGTTCTTGCATGTCACTGACACACACGTGGGTACTTACTACCCCAAGTTGCTCCAATTAAGGGCCGTCCCACTGCGCTGTCTGTTGCACCGAGTGCTGGGACGGGTGACAAGGAATGGTCTGGGATCTGTCTCTCCTGTGACATAAGGAAGGAATTTTAAGAGGGGAAAAGCGAGCAAACACACACAGGGCTGCATGCTGTGCCCAGATAGGTAGATAACAAAGCCCCTTGTAAATGAGTGGCAGTAAGGAAGGCATTGAGGATTCTCTAATTACTAGCCGCAATCTATCTAAGTCACTGGCCTTCTAATTTGATTTATCAGAATGCATGAAACCCCTTGGAATAATGCCCTTATTAGAAGGACAGAATTGACGGGAGGACAAGAGGTCTGCAGAGGGGAGGAGGGAAGCGGAGATTTAAGCATCAATTACAGTCAAAAGGAGAATTAATAGTTATTAATCCACACAAACACAGCTACTCTCCTCTTCTACCTCGCTCCCATTCAGAGGCCCCCTACCCTTCCCCCAACCTCCACTACACACATACATGCACACGTACACGTGCATGCATGCTATCCCACATTCACATCCTCCATGTCACAGTTGGGCGGAAACCTTGTATGTCCGAAACCACTACTTTTCAGGAAATAAAAATATATATAAATACCTTTGTTACAATTAATCCAATCAATATTAATATCTATAAAACCAACATTCAGAATATTTCAAAAGATGAAAGAAAGAGAGAAAACTGACCATCTAAAAAAGCTTGCAACGCGTTGTAAGCTTGAAGATCGACTATTTTCTCTGCTTTTTTGCGACATGTTAATTGACGAAAAAATAATAAACATAACAAGTTGAAATATGGAGATACAAGGTTTCTGCTCGATGGCAACGATATGCATGTGTCAACATATACAATTTATGGAGGCACATACAGTACAGCACACACACACACACACACACACACACACACACACACACACACACACACACACACACACACACACACACACACACACACACACACACACACACACACACACACACACACACACACACACACACACACACACACACAAAAGCACACACGCGCGCACACACACACACAGTATTATGTTCACATGTAAGAGCATGTACCGGTATATACATCCAGCACATGCACTGAGAGTGAAAACATGAAGCTACAGTAGAGGGAAAAGACGGAAGCAATAACAATGGCAAGATGCAATAAATATCTTTTACTTGGATGATGATATTATTTTGTCAAACGGTAGATCAAAGGTCTTTAACTATTTAACTAAATTCCTGTCTGCCAAATTCAATTGCTGTCAGTCTTCTATGGCCCACAATGTAATACGTGCATTTTGATTGAATTTACCTCCCAAATACATACATATACATATTGTTTATCTAGTTATTGTAGGGAAAAAATCAATACTTATATCTGTACTTCGTCATTCCTAAGTGCATCATGAAATAACAAAATATCCCTCTAATTTAATCCAGCAAAACCACATAGGTTGTTAATTCTGTGCTATTAAACATTTGCAACATTTACAATGTCTTTTTTCCCCCTGTTGATGACTGTTGTTTGTCCCCTTGTACAGCAAAATAACATTTTATATATCTAAAAATTGAATTTAGAAAGGTCAATCTCTTAACAAATAACAATAAATCAAAGGTAGAACTTACTTGGATCATTTCTGGGGCAGGAAAGAAAGTAAACATGGGAAAGTTTTCAAAAGCTGATTTAGATTAAATGTTGTCATTAGGCATATACTGTACCGTACTAAAATGAACGATAAAAAAAAAAGAAAAACTCTCATATTTGGATGCATTGCAACTAAACTGAAAACCTGCCATAGCTCAAGATAATTCACATCACAATTACTTACGATTTTGGAGCATTACATTTAACATTAATTTGAACTTTCCCCCAAAATGACATTAAGGCTACATCACACGAGGCACCGCCACAGTAGACATGACAGCTTGTCATGTCTAATTGAAAGAGTCATGGCTGCCACACTGCTGTATTAGGCTACATTGTGGTCTGTGGAGTTTTATGTTATTATGTTATATTTTTGGTAACGGCGCTACTGAGTGGCTGAAAGGAGAATGCCAGCATGCTGTTCCCCTCCTGTCAGTCACACACAGGCAGCATTTAGACAGGGGGAGCTGAGAGAGGGCTGCTGCTCTGCTGCCAGCCCTTGCCTTTTAAACAGACCTTCCCTCAGAAAGACTGTTAAAGCGCTGAGTGCCAGTCAACTCTAGCCTGCACCACCGTGCTCCCCACTCTCTGAAAGCCTCTGCACTAAAGAACAATTTAGACGAGGGGGAGAATGATTGTGTATCGCCACGACCCAAAGGTACATTGTGATGGGTCTATCCCCCTTCACCCAGCCCCCCCCCCCCCCCCCCCACAACCCCCCAACAAAGTGGAGCAAAAGGCATCCAGACAGCAGATTCATCAGCATTACTTGAATGAGGGGAGCAAGCTCATACAGCATTACCCAGCTGACAGGGAAGATGAATCTAGGCAACGCGGCGCATCGGGGGGATCCTCATAGACCTCCAGTCACGGCCTCGTGGTAAAGACTGAGGGATGAGAGAGAGGTGGTGGAGATACACATCATGCACTGTCTGAAGCCACATATTGTGGCGCTGTCCTGCAGAGCGTCTGGGACAATGCTGCGCTAGTCGCCAGAGCGCCGCCGACACCATTGACAAACCGCCGCGGTGTCAGGCAGTCACTCACACTTCCATGGCATGTCTGTCATCATGCTCAAACAGTCAGGCACTGACACCTTTTCACATGAATGGAGATCCTCCAGTGACTGACAAAAAAAATACCGGATGGCCTTTACGGAGAGGCGGGGAGGAAAGAACACTGAAAGAATAGCATCTCTCGGAAGAAGGAGAGACTTATAATTTGCAATAATGGCACACCAATAGCTCTGGGAGAGAAAATTACAGGAAAAGGCAGATCTGAAATATCCTTTTAACTGGCAGAAACAGATCCATTGTAGACAGAAGTCTTGTTTACTTGGTAAAATGGCATCAATTAGGAGCGGATGGCAAAATTTGCATATTCTCTTAATGGACTGGCCTTTCTTGTGCGGTGCTCTTGAGCTGCTTGTATGGAAGGGACATGTTAAGGGAGACTGAGAAAAGGTCAGGTGTCTGCACCATTCAGGTGATCATATTTTTCACCAAACAGTTGTGCATTCTCCATGGCTATTGTCATGTTACACGGGAGCCGTGAGCAAAATTCCTTTTCCAGGGAAATGTTTTTTTTTTAAATCATCATGGTAAAAATTCATTCATTCTGACAATGCCCTCTGAGAATACTGCCTTCCAAGATCCTGTATATGTCTAGTGCTTGAAAGGTCTATTTATGTATTCAATGCTTAAAATATTTTTGTCATATTATTTTGAACAATTTGCTCAAAATCTACAGAAATTTAATATAAAAGAAAATAATGTAAATCCTTTGAATGCTAAAAACTAAAATGTTACTGTATAAAAATGCTGTCAATCATAAAGTACCCTACTTTGCAAAAATGAAATGACAGAAGTTTTGTATTTCATTGGCCTCAGCAGACTCATGGGATTTAAGCATTCCCTTTGATTCCCGAGAGAAAAGAAATATAGCCACAAATTAGAGAAATTAACAGGCAATTTAGAGAAGTGTTCAATACCCTGGGCTTGGGACTTAGCTGATCAATTTGAATGATTTGCCCGTTTATTTTCATTATTAACAGCAACCACCTCCGTGGAGGCTAATTAATTCTAAAAATGATATTTCATCATCAGTGCTGTGATAAGTATCCTAAAAGGGATCTGCTCCTCCCAGCGAGGCTGCAAAAGGAGCAGGGGCGTCACAAGGGGGGGGGCTAGGGCCAAGGTGGAGGGGCCTTATACTTTAGCTATTGAAAAATAGCTAAAGTAGTGCCGCACTGCAAGCTTGTAGATCTGCTATTTTTTAAAAGTCATGAAAATGTGTGCAAATCTTTGAGTATTTTTAAGCAAACATTTGTAACTCAATACTTTGAGATGCATATCATTTTGGGAGTTCTTCACATGAAAAAGTTTGAGCACCACTGGCATAAAAACATAGGTTGAAAAACGATTTTTCAGAAATAGCAGATCTACAAGCCCGCAGCTTGTAGATCTGCTATTTCTAAATAGTTAAAGCACAAAATAATGCTTTCCCAGTCTAAATGCATTAAATCCCCTCTCCCTATGAAGAACATTCATGGGGGGCCCGCAGTGAATCCTTCTACCCAGGGCCCAGAATTTGGTGCGACACCCCTGGCAGGAGGAGACGGGAAATTCTCTTCTCCCTTCTCCCATCCCTCCTCCTCCCCTCCTTCCCCAGTGGCCCCGCTCCCACCTCCCTCCTCCCCTCTCTCCCCTTAGTGGCCCTGACTCCCGCCACCCCAAATTGACTGGTCTTGCACAGTTGCAGCCGAACAAGAAAGGAATTGCTGGTGTCAAGACGCAGTTTACAAATATGACATCTCCTCTGGCATGGCTGGAAATATGAAATATTGATTTATGTGCAGTAAAAGGTCTTATAAAAATGATCACATACACATGAGGGATTAATGCGCAGAAGATCAATAGAAATTTCATTCTTGACACTAGACTGTCACCTATGGTGAAATGCTAAAATAAAGAAATCAATATTATCTATGAAATGTCAAATTTATTATAATTATGTGGATGAAAGCTGGCCAAGTGCCTCCCAGGAGGCTGAGAGGGATAGGTTACAACTCTCAAGCATCCCTCAAGTCCCTCCTTCTTGTACTGCCAATTTGAGAGCAATATTGGTATAAAGGGTTTCACCCGTTATGTATGGCCTTGTTGTAACAAATTCCTCCTGGAATATTTAACTGTGGCGAGACTGACAATGGGCAGAGCTGCAGTTCATAGCCTGCAGGTTGTGTAGTTAACAGCTGTTAGCTTTGGCACATACTCTGCGCCCTCGATGGAAACCTATTTGGCAGCTGCCACTGACACAGAGAAGTCACAGGCCACCAAAGTATGACATCCCAGCATGCATCCTGATTCAAGGATGACACATTCACTCAGACAGGGTATTGATTTCAATGCCAGAACATATCAGTGATAATACTGCTTTGTTCTTTGTCTAAAAAAAAGAAAAGAAAGAAAAGATATAATAAACCATACAGAGTTAGAAGACTGAATGTAAAGGCACAAAACTATTATTTCAAGACAAAGCAGCTGAATTAACCTGTCACCCATTACTGGATTTGGTAGAATGTGCCTTTTATTTTTTATTACTATTATTGTATGGTGAAAATAATCTCTTTTGTGTTTTTCTGCCTAAACGTTACAACCAATTGATTTAAATGTATAATGTCTGCAGGGCTTTTTCAAAGCCCCTCCAATTTGCTATTGCATTTAAACTAAGAGCTATTTGTGTTCATTCAGTTGTTTTCCTCATCTAATTAATATCCTTTGAATGTGTGAGGATCAATTTATGTAATCAATGTTGGGTAGTGCCTCTGGCCTTCTAAAGGTCACTCAGTTATGGGACGGCATATCGTCAGAGCTACTTCACAACAAGAGAGATTATTTGAATGTGGCAGACAAACTTTGCATGTTACATTCCTGACAATTTAACTTAAAATGATTTAACTTTTCTGTCTTCACATTTCAGGCAGTTGTGAGCTTAATTTTTCTGGGGCATTTTTTCCCCACCAGAGGCCCACTGTACACAGTAGAGAGTGGCAGCTGTGTAATCCCTTAAACAACGGACAGGCTATTAAATGAACCAGCCGCACAGCTGCAAATACCCAATAAAGCCAGCACAATATCATCCCTATTAAACAGTAATGTCGGGCAGGCTTAAGAAGTTCTCAAAATGGGAGGAAAACCATAACAAAATGTAATCAAGCTAAACATGGGGATCCCCCCCCCCCAAAAAAAAAACAGAGACACACACACACACACACACACACACACACACACACACACACACACACACACACACACACACACACACACACACACACACACACACACACACACACACACACACACACACACACACACACACACACACACACACACAATAAACCATAAAGCAGACAATCTTAACAGCAGTTTACATGAAAGGCGTGCAATGAAACGAGCAACAACACTCCAACCTCAGAGAACTTCTCAGCCTATTCAGGTGATCATATTTTGCTGCCTTATCACATACAATATAGAGGCACACACTACAAAAAAAATAGAGCCTGTCAATCGAAGCAATTTATCCTCACGGATATTAACGGAGAAAGGGAAACGGGCAGAGAAAATAACAAATTGTCTAGTTACATTTTAAAAGTGGCTAAATCGAATTCATAAGATCACAACTCGAGAGATAGAACCCAGTTTATTTCCCCTGCCTTTCACGGGCTTATGTGCTCCGTCAGATGAAAGTGGAGGAGAGAGCCGGTGTTGATGGAGCCTTTGAGCCCTGGGAGAGGAGGCAGCGCTGCCTCTTGAAGGAGCCGGGGGGACGGTGATAACCGCAAGGAGGCTGCCGCGCCGCAGGAGCCCCCCTCTGCTCGCCGAGGAAGGTGTTCCAACTTATCAGAGTCTGCGCGCCGGGAATGATTACCCCTCCGCCGGGCCGATTACCGCTGGCTCTCCAGGTCAAAAGCAGACCAGGATGAAAGACAGAGCTGAAGCCTCCTATCCAGCCTCAAATCATCCATTAGCACTCAGACAGAGGGGCCCGTCTAGCCCTTTATACACCCCCCTACGACATGGGCTTGTCAGTCTGGTGCATATGAAGAACAGGGGACATATTCACAGGCAGCACATGCACGCACAAACGCATGTGTGCACACACACACACACGCACGCACGCACGCATACACCCACACACGCGCACACAATCCAAGCAGGACAGCACAGGGTCCCTGAATAGTAATTTATGGATCTTGAGTGCGTGCGCCTCCTTGAGATATTATTTATTCATTTGAGTTTGTTTAAGACCAATCCTCATCGTCTGGTGGATGATGCAAAGTGTTGAGCGGTGTTTACACTATTGATGTAGGGTATGTATGCTGATGTCCCCCTCACATAAATATGTGAGGGGGGACAGGCCAATATAACACAAACAGCCAAACACAGCACACATCCATCAGACCATGGCTGATTGCAGCCGTTCTATTTGCTGTATTTTACAGTACGTTTAAATATATAAGCCTGATTTACACTTTGATGCGCGCCAGTGCTGCTCGCTGAAAATAGCTGATCGCTTGTAGATCTGCCATTTTCAGCGTGCTGCACCGCCTCTAGATGGAGTATAAATAAAGCATATACCTGTAAGTCAAGACATATAAGATAAATACACTATACTGTAAGATAAATACAGTATACTCCTAGCCTAGTTCCAGACCCTGAATCGCTAGCCACACCCGAAATGTCAATTCAGGCTGAGTGTCAGGCTAGTATACTCCTGTTAGTCTTGTGGAATTTGCTGTCACTCCAATGAATGCAAAGATCATTCACTACTTGAATGGACGTGGTCTAACTGAATCTGGCTCCCAAGTGACTTAAGCTGAAGTTGCAGAGTATTTACATTTAATGCTTCACTCTGTATGCATTCCCCAGATGCAGTGGTGTTATTGGCTGGACAATGGGCCTGGTGTAGCACAGCTGACCAGACTCACCCCAACCTATACCAGCACAGCCGTTCAAATTAAGGTCAGTGCTCCGGCCAGCTACCTCTTACTTTCCTGTCTTTAATACGGGACGGAGACAACAAAAAACTGCAAGCCAATTGTTAGTGACATCTCTGATGAATAGAGTGTAAAAATTCCCCTGCCTATATGCTTCCATGCACAGGTCAGCGTAGGGGTCTTTACAATACAACCCAGTAATGCCTTGTTCAAAAACCTCGATTGTGCCATTGGAGTGACCAATCTATTTGGTGATACGGAGGGCTGGATCTCTAGGGACAGTGGCGCTGGCTCAGTGGGTTTGGGGGAGACTGGGCTGGTGCTCATGGGGAGGCTGAGGAGGGTGGAGGTTTGGTCTGAGGCTCTGGTGGGCACTGCCAAAGAATGGAGTTACACAGCCAGGGACCTGCCAAAACATACTGTATGGTTTGGAATGGGATATCAAAATGATTATGAGATTATATAATCAGTGAATGAATATGAGTGTTTATACTGTCCATACGTGCCATTACTGAAATGACCAAAAAACTGAATATTAAGCACATAATATTACACACAGAGTATGTGGAGTATAAATACAGTCCGAAGCACTAATTTATCGGCCGTACATCGGTATCAGCCGATACTCGCCTTGTTACTGCTTCTGGTTTTATGGTGTATCAGCAAATAAGATGACATTCAACAATGGCAGTGGCCGATGTTTTATCTGTTGTTTTATAAATCTATATGAATTAATTTGTGCTCATTAAAAGGGGTGTGATGAGGGGCTGAAATCTTTTTTATAATGAAGGGTTATTCGTTTCCCTATCACAAAGGGGGGAATGAATAGAAAAACGAAAACAAATAACGTTGATATCGGTATCAGCTATATCAGCTTATGTTATTTTAAACATTGGTATCGGCCCAGAATTTCCCAATCGGTGACTACAAACTTTGCAATTAAAAGTAATAACACTCATTTCATGATGCATTGCTTTTTGGGTTTGATCAAGCAGCTAGTAAGCCACTATGTCGTTCTGTCAGTCCAAAACTTTCAAGCGCTGCCACAATACAAAACATACATACATTGATGGACATCCCTGAGTCCCGATGCCTGAAAAGGTCACGCAGCATGTAACGTTTTAACATGGATCTAAGTATTAAAAGACATGGTAGAATTTGTTGCCAATCATTTGTTTTTATTAACCACTTAAACCCTATATACTTTGTTGACTGGGCTCCCCCACGGATCTATACTTGGCCCTCTCCTTTTTCCCATGATTTGAGCTTGTAGATCTGCTATTTTTTAGCTCCCTAAAGAGTGACACTATAAGGTTCACGTGGTTAGATTTCACATGCATATTTCACACACAAAACCTCTAGTCTAAACAAACCTATACTCCCGTATACCTAAATGTTTTAGGCAGTTTTAACTATTTTGAAAAACAGTGAAAAATGTGACGCAGTGTGGGCTAGTACATATCGGCAATTCTTTAATTAATAGAACATTTCTGCAAATGTTTGAAGATTGTTTTTCAGTTTTGAACATTTTTGAAAATCTTGAGGGTTAATATATACAGTATATATATATATATATATATATATATATATATATATATATATATATATGCAGTATATCAAGGAATCGAAAGTTAAATGAGGTAGCAGGTTCCCATGGCTCCCCCAGCTATAAGAGATCCTGATCCATGGAATGACCTGAGGATTTAGCTGTTTGCAATCATCCAAAGCATCCTGTCTTGTCCTTTTCGCGTGTTTCCAATGAATTATGTATCCACAATGATTTATGGTGCTTCATGCTCAAGTCTGTTCCTCTCCCTCCACGTGAAAGCCCCACATGGATTTTCCACGGGGAGCCAACTGGGAATACCAAAAATTGCTCAATTTAAGGAAGTAATTAAAACCATCCGCAATCAATATTTATCTTCAGAAGGACCCTGGTGGGGGTTCAGGGCTTATACCCCCACCCCCACCCCCACCCCCACCCCCACCACCACCACCACACCATATCTATCCCCCCATCCCTACACCACTCTTACTGACAGCTGTCTGACTCTTCACAGACAGGAGCAAGCTGTGCCCATTTAGAGAATAAAAAAGTATGTTACACGTGGCCACAATTAATTATTGCAGCCCACGCAAATCACTTCCAAAATCGTGAATCTTCACTTTATGCCACTGCGTTAAGTCTGGAAAATAATCAGTCACCAGAGCCTTAATCTGTGAGATGGCGTATAACACGGCGAGTGAGTTTGGAAGACTAAGCCACTGATCAGTTTGTGGGGGGTCTGTTTGTAGAGGGATAACATGCCCTTTATTTAGTATTTAGAGCAACAATTAACTGTAATGTTGGAGCAGTCAATCCATCTGCCTCTCACAAATCAACACGTTTAGATACGGGTGGCACTCATCTCATTTAGGAATAATCAAATTCTAAGCTTTCGAACATGCTCGCCTCGTACGTTGGTATTCTCCACTCGGATAATTAGCTTGACATTATCCTATCACCTGTGTAGCAACTGGAAGATCCACAAGACTAAAACTTCTGTGTGCTAGAAGGTTGTCTCTGTATTTTAAATGATTAAAAAAACACTATAATCAAGCCTAAAAATCTAAAAGAGGACTTAAATCACAATCTAGTTATTACTAGATTGTGTGTGATTAGGTTCTGGGTTTGATCCCGGGCACCGCTAACTCACCACATGAGTAGCATGGCTTGGGTAATTAAGACACACATGCGGTAAGTATTGGGAGCTGATGGTAAGGTGTTGTCCACCTCAGCGATCAATTTCCCAGGGGTCTAGCGCATTATAAAGGGAATAGATACCCCCATTCTCCGCTGATACTGACAAAAAGCCACTCCGGCCTTACTGACATTACTAGACAGTGTAACGATTTAAAATGAGAGCAAAGAAATCTGAATAATAGAGATGATATTCTATTAGAAGCCACACTCTCTCTGACTGAGATAGAGAGGTCACCACAGGGTGAGCTTCATTAAACAGGCTCCAGGTCGACATATCGCACTTTAATTCAATAAAGAGTATTTACTTGGCGATCATTTCAATAAGGTGAAACGGTCATGTAAAACAGAACTGTGGTGACATGACAGTTTGGTTAGATCTTCTTCAGAGACCTCTCGCTGCAGGCAGAAATCATGTCTCCTGTCATTCTATATCATCAATTTTAATTATTCTCACCAGCGCTCATTCGGCTTCAGGCACTAGCAGGATGGGGAGAATCTGGAAAAAATTCCTTTAATCTATTTGGGACCTCAAGTGTGGGCTCCCCCTGCCCCCTGTCTGTCACAACAACCCCCCACCCCATCATCCCTTTTAACACAGGAAAAGCCCCATCCCACACACACACACATACGCACGCACACACATGTGCGCATGCACACGTGCATGCACACACGCTTGCACCTACTCTTGTGCACTCATCGTACAGTTTTGTTTTTTCATATTCTGTTTATGGATTTGACACACACAGAGTACACACTCTACTGTAATGTGCATGTGTACAAACAAGGATTCTGTATTTAAAATTAAAAAAAGAAGCGATAACACAGTTTCACACTTATTTTTCTTCTTCCTGCTTGAATATTGTTTCCAGTATTGTTACTGCACCCCACTAAGAGTCAACGGGTAGGTCAATATAGCAAAGGTCATGCACCTCCTTGCCAATCTCCTGCTGTAATTGACCACCAAAGACATTTAGTGATCATTATGACACCCCCTGTCCCTTCTACTCCTCATCGACAAGGCAGGGGTCCCTGCATGCACACCTCCCCCCCACTGGGTGAGACCGCCCTGCTACTCAGTGACAGACCACACAGACTGCCGTCGCTTTCTACGGGTCCTTCCTAATTGGTTAGCCAGCCCAGTCGGCGGGCGGCCTGGACAGTAGAACAAGGGAGAGGTGATATGGACCTCTTATTGCTGGGAGAGGTGCAGATGAATGGTGTGTGTGGTACAGCACCGCACCTGCCAGCCAGAGGGGCTGTCGCTTGGAATGCTGCAGATCAGGGGCGTCAATTGGGTATGGCAGGGGTATGCAGCTGCCATACCCTGGGTCCAGGGGGGAAAATAAAAGTTACTTTTAAATATAAATCCACGAATGTCTCTTTGTCTATCTGTGCTGGTTATTATGTTGTTAAATTACAGTAAAATAACAACAAATGTTAAATTTAACAAAATGGTCACTTTAACAAGGTATTATAATTATATTCTCCTCACTTGTATTCTCCCCATCTTGACAAGATGGTATATTCCCAGGTTCCACAGGTCAGCTGCACAGGTGCAATGCATTATTGTTAATTGTGGCACGTTTACTAACATGCCAAGTTTAGCTGCACTTGAACAACCGTTCCAGGCTGCCATATCCAGCCCAAGAAACCGTAGAAACCTGTGTAAAAAGATGACAAAAATCGTTTTTTCAGACATTGTGAAAATAGCTGATCTACATGCTCACAACGCCTCGCGGCGCGAGGCGTTGTGAGCATGTAGATCTGCTATTTTCACGATAGAACCGTGTTAAACTAAATGTAATGCCTCTTTTCCATGAGGACTCCCATCTTTGCCATACCCTAGCTTTTGCTGAACTGACGCCACTGCTGCAGATCCCACAGAGACACACCGAGGCAACAACTTTGAGGAATTGGATAGAGTGGATAATGAAATGAGATGGTGCTTGATATTCTTCTGCATACACATACGTCCTAGTATGAGCGAATAGGGGAAGGGGATCAATGTCACGTGATTCATTGTTTGTCCCGACAAAAACTCAAATGTGTGTCTCAAAGGATATGATTATTGGCAGAATCGTGGAAAGTTTAGAATATTTGGCGATCCCGTTTTCATTTTTTCACAAGATCAGTGGTTGTTGCAATTACCTTCACTACAATACTTCACCATATGATGCGCTATGATGAAATAAACCCATAAAAATGTAAATTGTGTATTTATATAGCGCCTTTATCCAAGATTGTGTATTACATTCAACCATTTACACACACACGTTCATACACCGATGACAGAGGAAACCATGCAAGGCACCAACCTGCTCATCGAGAGCAATTAGGGGAATATAAAATTACTGATTCGGCCAAGCCCGAAATACCCGTTTGTTTGTGTGTCTCAAAGAATAGCCCTTAATCCTGTAGCATTGAAAAGTGAAAACCTTCAACCACTATTCAGTTAAATAATACAAATATAATCATCATGGAGAACCATAGCTCTGGTATTCCTTTGCCTGCTGCTGATGCCTTTGTTTACATTTCCTGTGGTTCAATAGATCTGTTGGAGCCCATTGGTGATATCGGAAATCCCTCGCAAATTAGCGTGCAAATATAGTTGAATCCAATTGTGGCAAATTGCATTCATTCTTCTGTGATCATTAAGTTATTAGCAACACTAGAGGGGGCAGAAAAACATTTTAAAAGATTTTTCTGCTAATTGAAATCAATTCTCCCCTTCCAGAGAAGCTTCCGTGCCTTGATTATCTTTTGCTTTCATGTTTGTCAGGTGAGCTTTCACGGAACTGATTTTACACTAACGATGCAAAAATTAGAAAGTGAGAGAGAAACATATGTATTATATTGAAGATATTTAAGTCTCAGCAGTGGAAGGTAGTTAGATGCTACTCTGCATATAGCTGACCTATCAACTATAAAGTGTGGACAGGGATGACTCATAAAAGACACAATTAACTGAAGAGGGAGTAGCCTATGATTGGCAAGCGGAGGGAAGTGAAAGAGGCAGAAATGAGACATTCATAATGAATCCCAGCCTCAGTGACCAATTCCATTCACCCCCGGGGGGTGAAGAAGACAGAACCCCCCCATCAATCCAACCCACCCACCCATAAAAAGCGAGGATAAAGGAAATAAGTTTAAGAGCCTGTATGCCTCTCTCTGTCAGTTGAGTGTCTGGGTTTGCTGTCATGAAGATAGTGAAAGCTCAAGAGATGGTACTTACAAGAAATTAATCAGTTTAGGGTTTGCACCTGAGCAGAAAATGTCAGCCATTGCTTCCCAACTCTTGTAGGTGATTTCCTAGAGCCGAACAACACAATAATCCCACTCTGACTCCTATAGAAGGTCAAAGTTGGTCAGTGAGCCAAGAAATACCATATCAGAGCTTCCTTCCTCTCCAATCGCTGCGAGTATAAATTATGGAATTAGTGTATTGATTGCCCACCGTGGCTCCGAGCAATCACTTTTACAGCCATGACAAGATTATTTTATCCTACTTTTCTTGTATTATTATATGTTGTGTTTGAGTTATTCTTCCAGCATGGGAAGTGACAGCTTGAATTTATTCAATAAAGCGAGGCAGTTAGGGTAGCCACTGAGGCAAAAAGAAAAAGATAAGACATCGCGTTGAGGAGGGAGAGACAGCGTTCTCGCCTGCAAGCCTGCCATCCTAAATAAGGAAGGATATCTGCCCAAATAGTGCACTGATCAATACATTCATACAAACACATGTACATCATTTGTTAGGTCTTGCACGATATACATAGCCGATGTGTTTCACATGGCAAACTGTATGAAAAGATATATATATATATATATATATATATAGATATATAGATATATATAATAAATTACAGATAATAGATAATTAGAAATTATACATACTGTAGTATTTTGAATTAAAAAAGGTCCCTTTGTGTTATGGCGGTGTTGTGCATTTGCAAAATACATTATTGAAATAAACAAAAGATTTTCATAAATAATAAATACCGTAAGATCTTCACAAATTACTCAATGATCACGTTCACGTCAATAGCTTGTTATCTCACATGTAACGTGTCGGCGTTGAGTGTGTCAAATCTGAGTGTGCCTAAAAGGTCATGGAGCGCTCGGTGTGAAAGGCCTACAGTAAAGTATACAGTATACTATACTAAGTACAGTATATAAAATGTAGTGCTGAACTGGAAAAGCCCTACAGATCTCTCTGGAAAAGCCCTACAGATCTCTGACTTCATAGCAAATGTACACCAACCTCACACTAACACATTCTAATAAAGTCGATATGACATTACATTACATGTTCTTGTATAAGTCATGTCTTTTTAAATTGTCCAACAAATAAAACTCAACTAAACTAAACTTTAACTTTAACTTCAGGGGTCAGGGGGAATATTATGCTTTGCGCTTCATGCAATACCTCTTGTCAACCAGCAGTGGTCCTACCCAACCACAAGGGGGTCCTTGGCCTGAAAAACATTGAAGACCCCCGTCCTACAGATTGATTAAATTAAAATTTCAATCACAAAAGAGTTACGGATTGCACCGCAGTCTTTACACTACATTGTGTCTAGCAAGACAATTAGTGGAGAACCTTCTCAGCAGCTTCCATAAACACCATCACGGGTCCAGGCCATCTGTCTCCTGCTCGGGGACCACGCCCAGCGACTTCCCTCTCCCCAGCCTTCTCCAGATGTTTGGCTACGCAAGCTCGTGTTAATGCAATGATCCATACAGCTGCTTTACACAGTCTGAGCCCCACTATGCACACTGTTGTCTTTTACACACTGTGAATTTCAATGGACCTGGAAGGATATAGCGACGCTAATCACCAATAACATTAGGTGTGTCATGCTGAATCATGCTTAGGAGGCTCAGAGGCCTGAACACACGCATGCATGCACGCGCACACACACACACACACACACGCACACACACACACACACACACACACACACACACACACACACACGAGTACACAAATGCACTCATTCACACTCAAACTCTCACCAAAACACCCACAGACAGCCCATAAACAATCGATAAATAAATAAAACAACACAAAATATTATTATTATTATTTAGGATGTCAATTCTATATTCCTGCCCCATAAGGGATACATTTTGAATGTGCTATAGATTCATGTTCTCTCTACACCATGATGGTTGGTTGAGCGAAAAAGCAATATTACATGTGAGCTCTGATTGATGCACTTTCCCATTTATAATCTCATTTGTAATGGCTTTGCCATTCTCAGCTGTATACCTGTCACTTTCCTCTCACAATTTCATTAGGCTAGATTTACACTGTAAAGAGAAATATAACCCTTTGAGCCTTGAAACCATGGGTAACTTCAAAAATAATGGTATTTGTTGTTATATTAATCAAGAGTATGTTCCAAAGTACAAAGCGAAATCCAACCCTTTGAGTCGGACACTCTCAGAGTTAGAACCCTGAAGATTTTACTGTGTAAGGGGAAATTATTAGTATTTTATTATCATTAATATTATCATTTCTTTTTTAAAGATTTGTTTTGGCCTTTTTTGCCTTTATTGATAGACACAGTAGACCGACAGGAAATGGGGAGAGAGAGATGGGGAGTGATACGCAGAAAAGGTGGTCGGGATCGGGATTAGAACCTGCAACGTGCTGTCAGGCTACATTAGGAGCCTAGGTGCCAAGACCGCTACGGCAGCCGTCCGGAACCTATTATTGTGACCGAAGGTCGCAGTTTACCATGAGAAATGTCGCAGCTTGTCTCCATCTGTCTGTGTCAGTCAGTCAGTAGTA
Source organism: Nannobrachium achirus (assembly GCF_963921795.1). Classification (NCBI taxonomy): domain Eukaryota; kingdom Metazoa; phylum Chordata; class Actinopteri; order Myctophiformes; family Myctophidae; genus Nannobrachium; species Nannobrachium achirus. The sequence continues at coordinate 24,540,586 of NC_137829.1, forward strand.
CACATCTTTACATGGGTTGGTTTCCTTGTCACTGTGACATCACAGGTGACATCACCTATGTAAAAGTCCTTATATGGGTATTCCCCAGAATCCCTTTTATGCCCATATATGAAGATCCCTGATGTCGATATATGTCACTGGCCAGATGGCCAAGACATGGCCCATATCTGTGTGGCTGGTTCAGATAGGGATGTCCATGTATGGTCATAAATTATATTCTATGTATATGGATACATATTATTATTAATAAAGGTTAAAATAAAATAAAAAGTCCATATATGGGCATTCCCAGAATGCCCTAACTGGCCGAAGAGCCTGCTTTACTCTGATTTACACCCTACATTACCTGAAAACGTTAATATTAAGTCCATATGTATATATCGACGAGTTTCCTACGCCCCATAGTGCATTGCGCAAACGTCTGCACCGAGGTTCCGCCGCCGATTTACAAGCTCACAACGGGTTGCATCTGCGACGCGACGTGAGCTTGTATGTCGCGGAAACTTGTGGATACAGTTCTGCTGCCGTTGACGATCCTCACCGGCATTTAAAGGGTTAATATGAAGGGTTAAATTTTCTTTGCTGCCGCGCCGCTCCCTCCATTAGCAGACGCTATTATTGTGAAGGGCTGGATGGGGTTGTCTTTGCACCGATAGAATGGTGAATGACAACGATTACGTCATCTAGTCACATGACATGTGTCATGTGACAGTGTCATGGCGGCCGCCAGCCGAGCCTTGTTTATGCTGTAAACATGCCAGCTTTGGGATTAAAAAGTATCTTTTTGAGTAAATGAAGTCTTTTTATGGGCCTCTCAATGGATTTACTATGGAGGAGCTTCACTTCGCGTGCACGCCCAACGTGCGTTGTAAACAAATCGCGGACATTACCAATGCGGGCGGGACCGGAGCGACGTACTGTAAGTAATAATACTTTTACTGTAAATACAGTAAGATTGACGGTGCTCACCGTCAACGGCACCACGATTTTAAGTGGCAGCATAAAGGATAAAATAAATAAGATGTCCATATATAGTATGGGCATTCCCAGATGATGCCCTGTTAGGGTACCCCCTTATGCCCATATATGGAGATCCCCAGGCCTTAACTCGCCAAGGCCCTGCTTGGCTTTACTAATTAACATACGTTTTATGCCCATATATGGAGATCCCTGTCCCAATGTCATCAATATTAAGGACATATCTGGGAATGCCCATATTTGGTAATGCATGTTTTGACATAACATTGTTGACTATCATGCAGGGGTCTCCATATACGGGTAACTGGTCCGATATACATCACTGGCCAGATGGCCGGGCGAGGTTGCATGTCTGTCGCCCTGAGGCGTCTAACTAGTTATTATTTTAAATAACTGCGACATTAGAGTATAGGAGTGTTCTCAACATGCATGGATGCAGTAAATACACAAACACACACACACACACACACACACACACACACACACACACACACACACACACACACACACACACACACACACTTCTATTAAAAGAAAACGTTGGAGACAACAATAAAAACGTGTCAGTCAGTGGAGGACAGAGCCACACTCCTTGGGTCCGGTGCTGCATGGTGGTGGTGGTGACAGGCCACAGCACAGGCCCAAGCACAGTAATCTGACACATCTTGATCATAGCACAGTCCTGATCTCTCTGCCACACTAGGGATTAAAACAGAAACATGGGGCTAACAAGGGTCACATATGAAACTTCAAGGATGTGACACATGACAGGACAAACAATTAAGTGTCAGTGTGCTGACCTTGGGGCGGCAGTTTTACACCATGACCCCTTATGCATTAGTCATCCCCACCGGCAGGAATGATGCGGCGGAGGGGGGGGGGGCTCGGTTCTCTTGTTCATCCATTGCCACTGGCCCAGTGTTGTTCATTGTTTAGTCATTATGATTAAAGGATGTACAGCACTATGGAGATGGGAGGGCCTGTGATTTGTCTCTGTCCAGCCCACCTCGTACAGTATTCAGCGCCAGTCACAGACCCGCATCTCCAGGCGCTTGCGGTCTTTATCAAGCGTGCGGAAGCACGTCTGCTTGCACAGCCGCGCGTGAGGTTGTGTGTGCTCGGAAATGCACTTGGCACGGTGCTGTTGTGCACGTGTGTTGGCGTGCGTCGGCATGGCTATAGATTTACACACACAGAGACACACACACACACACGCATGCACTCACTCACGTACACACGTACATACGCACACATATAAACATGCTGTACAGGTCTGCTTGTCATTTCAAGAGGACAAAACATAAATGAGGTTGCAGTTCCCTCCTTATCAGTTTAGGTGCCTTGGTTTGCTGTCCTATAAGACAAGGAGCAAATTAAACTTTTTAACATTTGGCCATTTGAATGACCTACACAATGAAATTACAACAGAAAACTAATCCTTCACGAGAGCGGCCTCTATCAATCTTGGGGTTTCTTTCTAATGTGGGGGCTATACAATTGCATCTCAGAAATCAAGGAGGTAATTACTCATGCAGACAGCACAAAATGAAAGGGGGAAAAAAGCCATGTTCTGCTGAGTATTCCTTTTAGAACAAGCAACCTAGCAAGCCATGGTGGCGCTATAATCAGTCAAGGCCGGCTGCTAATTTTTCAGGTAGTGAAGGCTTTCGCACCTTTACTTTATGAGTTCCAGTGTTCTAACTGTAAGAAAGTTAACTACAGGACAGATTATCCTCATTCTCACACCACTCATCCCCTTCTATGGCCTAGAAATGAATAAGCAATATTGTGTGCAAAAATGTACATCTGTTTGGTTCATAGTGAGGGAAAAGAAACGTAGGCTTTATATTTATTTCTCGCTGCAATTACAGCGTAATTACAGAGTAAATGCATACGCTACTAATAGATTAGTAATTTTGGAACAGGAAATCATCTTTGGGGAGTGAATTCATACATTAAAGTGGAACTAATCTAAATCTAAAACAGTTTTCTGAAAAAACCTACACGTATGTTGCTACATCAGTCATTTCATAAACCTTTTCATGTCAAGGACCCCAAAATTGTCCGCTGAACCCATCTCACGATATTTTGTTCCAGGGACCCCCAGAAGCAAAGATTTGAGTTAAACATTTTTAAAAAGTTATATATTTATATTCAAAGATGTGCACACATTTGCAGATTTTCTGGAAGCTTATTTGCACAAATAATCTTGAAGCATGGCAAAAGGTGATGCACTGTGAGCTTGTCCACCTGTTATTTAGGAATAGCCAAAATTATTTTTATAAAATAACACATGGACGCATTCCCGGCTTTAATGTGTCAATACAATATAACTTACCGGTATACAATTGGGGTAGTTGTATTTTGTCTCCCTGCTCATCTATTGAGCCATTTATTTCATGTCAAAGGTCATGTCTCACTTGGACACAGGATCTGACACAAATGTTATCCTGATGGTCAAGATTACATTTATCCCCTGAGCAAGCAGGCAGGCTCTATTGGCTCAATGGCACTTAGAAGAAGAATGTTGCATTGTGCAGCTTTATGTCCACATGTAATTCTTACTACTGCTCAACAGGTGTGGAAGTAACTGTTTGAAAAGCAAGTAAAAACAGGCAGTGACAAAAATGACAAATTTCTTATTAAAAAAAAGTTTTAGAACATTGCTTGTATCACTGCCTTGCATATAAAAGAATATTTTCGAATTAATTAATTATTAATTTCTAAATGTGTTTTTAATCATCAGAGACTTTGGCCAGTATGGTCTCATTTCTCTGTGACAGCTGGTGATGCTTTCTTGTGATTCACGGTAATCCACTTTTTATTATGAAGAAAATACCGGTATTTTTCTATACAGCCGGGAATGAATAAATATTATATGTGGTAGGAGGAGACATATGGGACTAAAGTGTTAGACTAAATCAGAACAGCTTTGACACTGCCAAAATTTGAGAAACAAAATTCATTACCTTCAAAGCCACACTCTGCAATCAATTGCAGTAGTTTTGTGTTCAAAACATCAATTTCCATGACTTTTAACTCACAGATGTATTCAAAAACACGTAATAAACAATAAGAATAGCTTATTATAAAAGTGCTCTCATCCAGAAATCCCAGGTAGTACCAAAGTAATATAAACCTACTGTATGCCTTGATGAAGCTTTCATTTACTACAGATAACAGATATTTAACCCCTATAGACTTAAGCCCTATATTGTCATATGACAAATAGCTAAAATAGCCGATCTACAAGCTCATAACTCATTGCATTGCGACGCGTTGTGAGCATGGCAGATCAGCCATGAAAAGAAAATTATATATATACTCTATATAGGATATATATTATTATTATTATTATTTCTATTGTTTTTAAAGCTCACTAATAATTTTGTTTTGGGATTGCTTCTTGCTGTTGGGGGAAAACAAAAAAACTACATCTACACCAATAAAAGTAGTCACATTTTTTGACATCTTATAAAAGATGCATAGTTGCTGTAATGAATGAAGAGCCAATTAGCCGGGGCCAATAGTGCAATCAACTATTACCTTTTAGCTGGCATAGCAGATACAACCATAAGCACTACAAATGGTACAGGCAATCCCAGGGACAGATACATTAACTTGTTATGTAATGAACGTACAGTGTAACACGCCCATGATGAAGTGTAAGCACTTTGCTTCATAGCAGTTTAGTTGCTTTTATAATGCATACTGTTATGTAAATGCGCATGACGTGACCCAATTCTGCTCCATGTAAATTAATGTATTTTACCTTTGTGATAAGTAGTGGTGTACCCATGAAGCCCATTTGTGTAATATGTAGCGTGTAGCTGAAGGTTCAGCAGCTAGGAAAGCAAAATCAGAAATTAGACTAAGATGAAGTTGCTAAGAAATCTCTTTTTTCATAAATAAATAAATAAATAAAAAATCATGTGTTAAGATCATGAAAAAAGAAATGTTATTAGTCATATTTAGCTATGCTACAATTCAGTTCTACTAGGATCCTAGTGTTCAGCAGCCAGTCAATAAACGTAATACAACGTGTCAAATACAAACTTTAAATAATAATAATAATAATAATTTGGTCAAATATAAACACAATGTCCAGTGTTTTTGGCAGTTGTCTGTGATAAGAAACTCTGGGAATCAGAATGTTGGTGTTAAATAAATACATGATTCTTTTTTCTTTTTTTTTTGTATTGCAAGAAATGATGTATGCAATGTAAATGTAATAGTGTTACAACGATTATAATACCAGGAATAAAAAATATATTTATGTATATATATATATATATATGTATATATATATATATATATATATATATATATATATATATATATATATATATATATATATATTTTTTCCCCAGACAAAACAAATAAACAAATAAAATAACAAAGCACATAATTAGGGTTGTGACCACTACAGTGGTGGTGAGTGGGTGACGTTGACTGGATGGAGAAAGGGGACCACTACCCACCCCCCCCCCCCCCCCCACCCCCTTTTTCTTTTCTTTTTTTAACTTCTTCTCCTGCAAACAGCATTATGTTGATTAAAGTTTAATTAAGGATCACATTTGGCTGTGCCTTTCACAGCGATCTACATGAGCAGATTTCCGAGGGCTTAACTCCATCGCCGGGAAAATCCTCCTTTATTACTTTCAACCTGTTGTAAAAGCTGTTGGCACGGGAGGGACGACTGCCTCATTCACTGGCCTTGTTTGCTGCCGGGGAAAAAAATCCAAGGTCTCTGGAGATCTCCCCACAGTGGTTCAATTTAATATCTGTCCTATCACTACAAGGCTCGGGCTCATTATTAATGATACTATTCATTAATTTCTTGTTGGGCTGATGTTATTTATTAAAATATTAAAGAAAGCTCCTGAGACACTCTCACATAATGAGGGATGTGTCCTCCTTCCATTGCCCAAACCCCCCCCCCCCCCCCCCCCCCTCCTCACTCCAGCCCCACCCCCACCCGTCCCCTTCCACTGGATGGATGGAGTATGGAATTACCCCACTCGGACGCTGCTAGCCTGCGCTCCCTCATTAGTTGTTCTCCAGGGCTGAGTGACACCATAAATCCATTCTACATGCCCACCAATGGCAGCCATATACAAACGCGCGGCGCTCGCCTCGCCCTCTTAATGAGCCATTCCCATGCACAGGGAATTGACTACTGTCCATCCACAATAACTGGACAGTATTTTTGGGGGGCGAGCTAAATTGCCGGCGTGGGGCAGATTTAGGGCTTCGGATGGCAGTTTAAATTCCTCATTAAAAATCTATCATTATGCAAACTTGACATGGGACTGATTGAGCATATGCATGTAGCAAACAACTGCACACTGATGGACTGATCATCAGAACTAGCAAGCTGTACTGCATAGCTTGACACGACACAGACATGATAAACACAAAGCAAAAAAAGAGACTCCAACATTGCATTTGGCAATGCGAATTAAGAGGAAGTTAAAAAAAAGTTTAGTTTTCAACAAAGGGCAATTCATTACTAAAACAAACAGTCAAATATTAGTAGTATATATAGTCAAAAAAAGTCTTCTACGCTGGTCCAGAGTGGGAGAGTACTGTGCACATATTCAAAAGTAGCTGTGATTCTATACATTTCCCAGAGGCAATTTTATTGTAATAGGGGAAAAAATCCAGCCCTCTGTCTGCAGAGACAGGCTGAAAAAGTTCCCTGGTAGAGATGTTAAAGTGAGCGGTTAAAGAGGCTTGGACATTACATGCTCAGCTAGCATCACTCTGGCACCTTTAATTTGTGAATGTCGTCTGTTTGAAACCCGCAGTATTAATGGTTACACATAGAAACCCCAGCGCCCATTAATCATAATAATTAATCTGATCCAATTATATTGCATAGAAATATAACAAATTGCTGGGAAAAAATAATGATCTATCTCTGCCATGTCATAGGGATATGGGACTAAAGCAGTAATTAGAAGCAGGGGTTTTAAGTAGTATACACTGCGCGAGCAGCTGATGGCTCCACTGTTTGGATGTGATGATGTAATTAGAGAGTAGGATGAGCAGTGTGTCTTTGCTGGTACAACTAATGAAGGTCTAGCCAAGAGGTCTAAGCCAGCTTCTCAGAAGACAGAGGTACAAGTAATTAAGGTTTTTGTGAGTGTTAAAAAAAAGAAAGAAAGAAAAAAAATTAAATTGTGCTTTCCATTTGTATAGTAAATATTATGGCTTTCTTTCTAGTCATTTGGGCCGGAGTGCGATTGCAAGCAACATGAGTTCGATAGCGCCTCCCTCACAACTGATTTGACTGCATGAGCCATAGCGCGCCTGTTCTGGGGCAAACATCTGGGTGAAAACAGCAGCCACAAGCTCAAGTTGTGACGCATTATGAGCTTGTAGATCTGTTATTATTGGTGAAGACAATACAGATCAAGTGGTCAACAGAAAGGCATGTGTGTAGCGTTAAGTGTAATTTGTTGCAAATACTAACAGTGATTTGCTCTGGATGTTGGGGTGCGTTTAAACCTGGCACTGCTGACATGTTTCATGAGCGGTGAAATTTTGGGAGTGTGCCGATTGGAAGAGTCACAAGTGCTGGACTGTGACAACTTTGATCTTTGTGTTGTGCACACTACAAAGATGTCAGGCGCTTATCACAGCTGGTCCAGAGCGTATCCACAATAAGACCTCAGAGATGCTCAGAAATGTTTTAAGATGCAGTAATTTCCCTGAGCAGCAGATAACATTCACTGAGGTACATCCTCCAACAAAAAAATAATAGTACCATTGTTTCCTGTTGAGATTGGCACATTTCCCGGGGCAACCTGCCAAGATCACACATGTCACACAGGTCTTTTTTCTTTTTCACTCTCAAAAAAGCGGTGCATTTGAAACCGCATTGCAGTGCACATCATGGGGAGATCACTGCTTACCTCCTGTGAATTGTTTTCTTTTTCTTTTTGTTTATTTTCTTTTTATTTCGTTGCTAAGTGAGGTCAGCAGACAAAGTGATGTGAGTGAGAGGAAAAAACCTGGGTGAAATCTGCCAATCTCATCAGGAAACAACGGTATTTGAACTAAGAGACACTATTTTTCACTGGGTATAACGCAACACGCGTATCACTACTTACAGTCTGCAGCAGCTACATTCAATGCACCATATAATCACTTCATCTCAAGAAAACTACCCCTTTATAGGACACAATAAAACACACAATAAGGAAATAAAGAGGCTTTCGTGAAACACCGCCGACAAAAGACAGAAGCCCGATATATACATTGTTGTTGCCGTGCGATGGTGTTGCGGACCCAAAATAGCATCTGTAAGTTCACAACGCGTTGTGTGCTTATAGATCTGCTATTTTTCGTCCACGATGCCGTCATACGACAGAGCATAAATTAGGTGAGAGTGTGCCATAGAGAAAAGCCCTATAGAAATCCCCCTCAATTCCTTGTTATGGAAGCCAATTGTTAGCTTCTCGAGGGTGCAGAATTAATCACCTGCCTGCCTTCCCAGTCTCTATGCTAGGACCTGCGGACAGGGGTAATAAGACAGGCCCTTCAGGGACGCACCACAGAGAGTATAAATATCAGCCGCTATGCATATGTAAATCACTCCCTCATTTATTTATTTATAATTTTTCCTCGGAAGGCTCAAGTGTGCTAATATCAAATAGCAAGCTTTTAGAGAGTGTTTAAAGCCTGCCGGTGGGTGGTAGGGAGCGGCAGACTCCGGTGCGTGCAGCGGTTCATGAGTAATTAAGGGGTGTTTTGCTGAGCATAAATAATGCTGTTTGTATTGGCCCTGTGCAGGAGAGGTGTGGGGAAGAGGAGAGAGACAGAGAGGGCAGGCTGGAAGGAGGCAGGGGTGGGACAGCAGGGGGTTAACCCCCCCCCCCCCCAAGACACACACACGTGCACGCACGCACGCGCGCACACACCTCATCTCATCCCTCCCTTACCGTACCGATCTCCCCTCACTTCTCATCACCTCTTAACACAACAAGCAGGGAGAGACTCATCTGTTGGTTCTATACCACTCTGCAATTTGTGTCTGAGGGCCACTGAACAGACTGAGAAGGGTTTTCCATTTACTTTCAGTCATAGCATGTGACAGATATACAGTATAGTATGGTGATAATCAGAACAAAATGACTTAAAGCTATACTGTGTAAGTTGCTCAACTAGAGGTCAGTAGCTCTATAGCAAACCGCGGTCGCGTCCGCGTCTTTCGGACATTTTTCGCCGCGGACCGGGCCTCACACCCCCGCGTCTGCCTCCACCTCGCCGAGATCTATCTTTAGAGGGGTCCCTGGTTCCTGTGCGTTCAGGCATTCCGGAGAAATGGACTCCTTCACCCGAGTAAATTGTTGTTATGTTGAGGCAAGCTACACGGGCGCCTACAAATATGGCCGCCGTATTGTGATAGCGACCCCACTTCAAGATGCGCTGTGATTGGCCGGCAGTGTATAACCCTCGCTGTGATTGGCCGGTAGTGTATGATGACGTAATTTTTCCGCGAAAACCGTGGCCCGGTCAGGATCATAGAAAACATATAAAGAGAAGGCTTTAGAAGCTGATAATAACGGAGTGGGTGTTCTAAAACTTTAGCGATTTAACAGTTAGGACAATTTTAAGATTTGTTTTATAAAAAAAGTTACATGGTTTAACTTTAAAGCTATACAGTGTAAGTTGCTCAACTCGTGGTCAGTAGCGGTATAGCAAACCGCGGTCGCGTCTGCTTTTTTCGTCCGTTTTTTTCCGTCCGCATGCACCTCACCGAGATGCATCTTTAGAGGGGTCCCTGGTTCCCGTGCGTCCAGGCATTCCGGAGATACGGACTCCTACACCAGAGTAAATGCTGTTGTTATGTTGAGGCAAGCTACTTCCTGAGAAGTCAGCAAGACGCGCTGTGATTGGCCGGCAGTGTATGATCCGCGCTGTGATTGGCCGGTAGTGTCTTCTTGACAACGTTTTTGGGGTGCTAATTTGTAAACTTTGATGTCTGTATTTATAGATCTGCTTCCTTTCGCTCACTCACTTAAGCGGGAGTGTGTCTACAATATATTCCCTCAACCCCATGTTCCCTCAATCCTCCGTTTTTTCTCAACCCTTCCTATGTCCCCTTAGCTCTACAGTAAGTTCCTTGGCTTCAGCCCTGTTCCCTAAGCCATATGTTCCTTCAACTCTATTTCCCCTCAACCATAATTGTTGCATCAGTCATATTTTCCATCAGCCCTATATGTTCCCTTGTTCTTTAGGCCTTATACCTGTATATATACCACAGGTATATTTTGCCCTCTATATGCTGACACAGAGCAGGTAAGCCCTTTCGCTTACCATGTTGATGGTTGCGGAATGCAGACTCCATGTGAAAACTAACCATGTCCAATTTTGAAATAGAATATTTCATACTATACTGTACGTACTACTTGGACGGTGATAAGTTGACAGCGTGGCCATCGTACCGATCATCACTTTCTTGGGCACGTCTCACGGGGCTCAAAGCCTTCTGCCTTGTTTTTCATGCCAAAATTCGTATTTAGTTGACATGGTCTGCAGGGCCACAATCTTCTATCAACAAGGCCCACAAAAGTGCCCCCGGTGTCATTATAGTGACGCAGGGAGCTTCTGCCCAAACTTCAGCTCTGATAATGAGGGAACATGTTGCTGAAGGAACATACTGCCTAATTTGGATGGGGAAAAGTTCATGAGGGAACATACATATGAGGCCACTTAGGGCTGAGAATATAGGGCTGACCCCTGTTATCATCACACATTAACTATCCTTGTTGCAAAAAAGGTAAGTATGTGAAACTCTATATTTGCAGTACAAAGAATATCATTGAAACAAATGTGTCTTTTTGGGCACAGGTAAGCATACAACCTTGTTTTGTAACGTGCTCTCATCTGGTAAAACCTTATCTGGTATGTATTATTTATGGGATGAGACAAAGCAGCGTTTGTCATGCACTTGAAAAATGTGGCTTGTTAGCGTTAATATAATCAATGTGGCTATAGTATTACCAAACAACAACAAACAACAACAAAGCTCTAGAGGAAATAACTAAGTGATTCTAAACGGTGCTCTACTTTATGAAACCGTGTTCCAATATTCTTCTAACATAGAGGGAATAGATATCAACCTCCATCCCGCCAGCTTTAGATGCCACAAAGGACTAGCAAGAAGAGAAACAGGCTCGCAATATGGGCTTACAAGTTCCTCTGGGTACAATTATACAATATCTCTCTAGCAAGTGGCTTAGGGAAGAGGACAAGGGGACAACCTCATGAGTGAAACAATTTAGCTGTCATGACTGCATGGCAGGGCCTGGTCCTGTTTGGGAAGCTGGCCGATCCCCAGAGTCAGAAGATAATAGTGTCCAGGCCAAAGAACCAATAAATCAATCTGGTTTAACAACCACTGTTCACAGACTTCTATTTAGCCCTGTCAATAAAAAAAACATCAGTATGTGCCTTTAAATCAGCCCTCTGTCATTTTTCAATGTGTGACAGCTACCAGCAGCACAGAGGGGCAGTGTTTATCTGAATATTTGTGTTAACATCTCTGTTTACCATCAAGGTTCGTGTCAATGTTGGATAATGGAAAGAAAGCCTTATTTGCTGCTGGATATCAAGATACCCGATAATCCCACACTGTCCCGAGATAGCTGAGAGAAACTAAAAAGTGAATTCCAACCATCAGGCAGACCATCAACTGTGATCGTTTAGATATTGAACAGTTGTTTTGTTCATTAGCGTTTTAATAAGCTACGGTATCAGAGGAGAGGCATGCTGGGATTGTTTGTGACACACCGGGAGGTAATGTAAAGCTAACAGGGGATGGCAGCACCTGTGGCCCCATGTGTTCAAGCTGCCAGTGTTGTTCTGCAGGGCCCAGGAGAGGTGCATGAGCTGGGGCTGCTACCCAAGCTTAGCCACCCTGGGTTCTCCATGCTGAGGAAATGTCAGCAGAGACCCAGCCAGGTCCACGGTTGCTCTGAGCCTGGCCCTGGCGCCCAGCAAGACTCCGGCCTGATCATGGATGGTGGTTGTGACACATGTAAGCAATGACTCCACACAGCTATCTGATCAGCATTACGCCTCTGTCAGAAGGCGCTGACTGCAGGAGCGTGATGGGAGCCGTGATAGGGCCCCCTCTCTATCTCTCTCTCACAGGTCAGAGACCTGTGAGAAGGGGGTGGAGCTAGGCAGGATGGGGGAATGGCGGTGCTTGGTTTAGCTCCATAAAACCCATTCCACTCTGGTCTAAACTTTTGTTGTTTTCTTAACATAAAATGCATACTGTATGTATACTCTGGGAACAAAAGCCTAATAACTAAACATTTATTTACAACAATTTATGAATGTCTGTGTGTGTGTGTGTGTGTGTGTGTACGTTTGTTGTTGCTGTTTCTTTACATAAAACGTAGAATAAAAAGCTAAATAAGACACACACACACACACACACACACACACACACACACACACACACACACACACACACACACACACACACACACACACACACACACACACACACACACACACACACACACACACACACACACACACACACACACACACACACACACACAATTTGTCATGAGCCTGTGTGGGCATCAACCATCAATCATGGCTATCAGAATTGCCATAGTCTGTTGTCAGGGCCTATTACCGCTGAATTCATTTCCCTCAATTAATTCAAAATCTAACCCCTTGGCAGCTACCCATGTATGTTTTTTATATCCATCCTCCCACCTATTTGTCAAAATGGACTCAGTGACAGTACAGTAATGCACATTCATTATAACAATGAGAAACAACAGTCCACACATGTCATTAATTAACTCAGCATTTGGGAGAGACAAATATTACATACAGGAATAACTAGCATAAACCCTGTGGGTAACACAAGAACACGCATTTAGCACTACAGTCGTATTTACTAGCTCTCCAGAATTAATCTCTTTTTCAGTGGCTATGATGTTCTCGCTTAAATATCTTTGCACAAAGCAGGAATAAAATAATTCTGATTAGATTGAGGAGTATCTAAGTTTCAGAGAATTATATTAGTTTACCCTGACTATACCCAACCCAGTGAACCCACCCACAGTACAGTATGTTGGTGTTCTTGTGTGCTCTCCTTTGATATTTGATATAATTAACAATTGTTCGGAGCACAGTGATCCATCAATACTGATTTGACCCAAACATGTGAGGTCTCGTCAGCTATATGAAACAAGAGAGGACAAAGAAATGTCACTGTAGTGGATTACTGTCTGATCATCTCTTATCTAACCACACACACAGAGAGAGAGAGAGAGAGAGAGAGAGAGAGAGAGAGAGAGAGAGAGAGAGAGAGAGAGAGTCCATATTTAACACAGAAACAAGCATAACTATCCTTATCATTAAGAGCATGATAAAAAAAAAAGACAACATCCTTGAATGAAAGAGCCACATGCACTTTAAATGTGGTGTTTAAATTAATTAACTGTAAACATGATTTAACTTCAGGATATCATTGGAAAGTGTAATTGCCCACTGGGATTAAAATGAACTCTGTGGGTTGCAGTGTCGCCCCACTGAGATCTCCTCGTCGGGGAAATGTCCAGTGTTAAGATGAATATGCGTCGTAGAGGGGGAAAGTCTTAATCTCAATCTTAAAGGACATTTAAAAAACACTTGGAACCTTCCTCGCAATCAGACGCAATTTGACTTCAACGTTTACCATGCAGAATCCATGATTATATTTTTCCCTGTGCATGATTCCAATCGCTTTAGTGGCTGCAGCGGGGAGCATTTCACCGTGCATATTAATTACACAGGGGCTTTGTCGTGTGAGGGTCTCTGCAGCCATGCTTGCTAAGCCAGCTCATTTGAACCGAGAGCACAAGCTTTGTGAGCCTGCTGTGCTTCACCCCCTCAGCCAGGAGGCAAAGGGCTGCAGAGATGAGTTGCTGGTATGAATTACTGGTTCAAAAACAAATACCAATTTCTCTCCGGCACCTGCAGAACTCACGCGTCTAAGCATCTCACAAAAGGATGAATGGCGGAACAGATTCGAAAGTTAGGAACACAGACACCTCTGCCCTAACTCATATTATCTGGACTTCTCTTGGTGATTCTATATGGTCGAATCATTAGGCTTTTTTACTTCTACTTCCCATTACTCATAATAAAGACCCTTAGTGCTCCGTGTTTACACGGTCTTAAATCTATTTCAGAGACTAAAATCTTAAAAAGAATGGCAGGGGTCAATGCGTCACTGAAGGTGGTGCTATTCTCCAAAATTCCGCACCAAAAAAATAAAAAGTAAAAGAAAGAGTGTCTATTCAATTGCAGCATATCTAGTAGTGTAACCCAGCCAGCTTGCCTACCTATTTGCTTCCTGTTGTGTTCCGAGGCCACACATCTTGGTTGACACGAGCTCATGTGACATTTGGGAGGAGGGAGGCAAATCTAGCACTGACTCAGCTCGCTGATGTGTGGGACATTTCTCATATCTACGCCTCCCCCCATACCAAACAGCTACAAATAGCTTTGAATAACAATCCACAGGCAGGTATATAAAGAAGATTGTCACAATTATTCCAAGGGGCACAAGCTTTGAAAATGTCTCAAGAATATACAGTATATCTGGGTTTGTTCTGAATCCTCCAGCACATACTGTATTTCGAAAGGAGACAGAAAGAGCTAAGTAATTCAGTATTACAAATCATTATTGTGCCATAAATTAAATACACAGAAGTTCTAACCACCACAAAGGTGGAAAACGTGGGTCACTCAAAGCTAGGCCACTACATCTCTCTTGTTTACTCTTTTGTAGTAATCTGAAATGGACTGATTGCTTGAATCTAGTACTCAGCCAAATCTGGAATTAACTCTTGCGTGTCCATTTTCTTTTTAATCTGGGTTAAATTAACATGTTTATTATCTAAATGTGATATACAGGTGATCACCTGCTTGACAAAATCTAATGCATTTACTAAATACATTTCTGTCAGAACCACTCGTCAATCATCATCAATCCCTAAACTCTTTTATTTTCCACTGTGAGGCAATTGTGGTGATGATTCATTCTATGGAACTGCAGGACGGTAAGGAGCACACAGCATACCAATACATTTTTCTGTGTGACATTTGCAAAAGAAAGCCATACCTGCAACTACTCTGTCCTATGTCCTTGAAATAATTAAAAGTCTACTGTTACAGAGATAATAACTCATCCTCATGGTACTGAACTTTCCAGCATCAAAGAAAAAAACAAAAACACCACCCTACTTTGCTAATGTCCATAAAGCATACGTTGTGCAGTGGGAAGCCCCTATTCAGTATGTAGAAATGATATCCAAATACTGTGATGTGTCCTTTTGTGGCACACCTAACAAGTTTGCCTGTTTCTGATTAGCTCAGCAGAAACTGTGATAGTTTACCTTGATAAATTAAGAGGAGGCGAGATTTAATGAACGGAACATGGGGGTCACCTTTTGTTTCTTGGGGTGATAGAACGGGAAAAAAACAAACAGATTTTTCTTACTGCCACATGCCTCTCCTTAATAATCAGATTTCTCATCCTCCTCGTAATAGAGGGTGCATGGAATCTCATTACCTCCGCTAGCTGAGGGGAGAGAGGCAACCCTTCTTCTTTGACTTCCTCTGTAAACTGGGAGGAGGGGGGTCGGAGAAAGCACGGGACACACAGAGTTCTGCTTATTTGTGCATACATCGACATCCCCTTACAGATATGTAAATGACTCAGGCAAAACCCAAATGCTAAAGTCTACACCATTAGTTTTCCACTTCATAATCTCCACATGGGGCCGTTAGAGGGATAATGTACCATACAATACATGGTTTACTTTTAATTAATAGGAAAAACATATTTTGAAATGAATATTAAATCTAGATTAATGCGGAAAGCCTGACAGTTCTTTTTTTCTCTCTTCTTTAATTTAAGGCTCTGTTACATTGCAAGTAAAGAAGGGGGGGGGGGGGGGGTTTATGTGAAAGGAATGTTCTTTAGAGAAAAGGATCTATAAATGTTTATATTTTAACAGGCATGACATGATTGAGACCTGAGGACATTTTTTAAAACGCCTTCTAAATACTAACTTAACTCTTTGAGTGCCTATCCCGAACTAGTTCGGGATATTCGGGATCAAAAACAATTTTTTATTTGCTATTTTACTTACCCCGAGCTGCTTGGAGCAACGTGGGTGGTCCCGGCTCGCCCAGCGCTCACCAACGAGAGACGCTAGATGCTCCGACGATTTATTCCATTGAAAATGGTTTAAAATAAAGTTTAGACCCCCCCCCAATGTTCACCCAATGTTCATTGTAGGCGGCGCGACGTATTCCAGGGTGCCTATCCCGAACTAGTCCGGGATATTTAATGAAATGAATAAAAATGATAAGAGGCCTTCTGAAGCCTGGCCTGATTTTTCTAGCTACTAGCCGAAAGCTAGCAACCACCCGGCCGGCCGTTATTTGCGAACGAAATCGCCAATCTCCGCCTAATCCAATGAAAGACCACATCTTTGAAGGCTTATATCTCTGGATTGTGTCTTTAGGGAAGCGGCGCGAGGTTTATTTACGGCGAAATCGCCCAAAAATGATCTTTTAGATGACAAAATGGGAATAGCCATTCTGTTAGCATTAACATCCGGGACCTTTCCATGACGTGCATGAACGTGAGCATGTGAGGTCCTGGAAGGTGAGGTCCTGGAAGCTAAAGCGCTTGCCTATGAGAGATACCCTGGCATTCTATGGCCCCTAGAGGGCGCTGGCACCAAATGAGTTTAAGTGTTCTGAAAATCATCATTTTTTTAAATTAAAATAAAAAGTAAAACAATGTATGTTGCTATAGCAAAATCAAAAATGACGAATGAAGATGCTTTCCTAGATTGAATAACAACGTATAAGCTTTCCAGGTCTAAATGGTAAGGTACAACGGGAGTTGTTGTTCTGCTAAATAAAGAGAATGAGAAACAGCATAATTACTAAGTAAAAGACAAATAAATAATATAAAATGTAAAGATTGAAGGTATAATGTTTCATGCATATTTCAAAGTTAGTATGTAAATCTTGCTTTAAGTTGTATTCTACCTTTAAAAATTGTTCTTTCTTCGATAGGGAGAAACATTTCTTTATTTTATTTCTTCAGGAATAAAGAGTTTACTGGAAAAGTCTTTCCAGTAACACTGCACAAAGGAGGAAAAAAATTGAATATATAAGCCTATATACTGTAGCCTACGTATATCCATACAGTACAGAACTTAATTTGAAATGTAAAGTCCTATTGAAAAGGGCCCGGACGTTGGTCTAGGTTTGAAGTTAAAACCAGTCCAGGTTCTGAGGTTTGTTTGATCCCCTAACCCTCCATAGCCTTCCCTGCTCTGTACAAATGCCAAACTCTATTGGCAGGTACTGCCCAGGTTAGGCCAATCTGCACTTCTAACACTTCTTCCTGTTTCCAATTTTATTGTTACCTCAAAAGAAGAAGGGGAAATAAAGTCAATCTTTGTGACTTCACAAAACTTGTTGGATCAATGTGGTGCATGATACCGTCTCTGGCTCATAGGGAGCTTTACAAATGAAACCTGGTACATATACATTCATTTTTCTCCTTCACTGATCTCGGTCCCCAAATGTCTTCTTCTCATGGTACACATGGGCTTCTGCCGCCCCCTTAGCAGTAGGTGACAAAGCGTTTAGCAGCCGTGCTATAGTTAAGTGACATATTTTGCTTCAAGTTTGCGTCAAGTCCAACAATTAATGCACGTTAATTCTTAATTATGCTAATTTCACTTGAAATGGGCTGTGAGGTTCTCTAACAGGGTGGCTGGGTGAGAGCAGATCCGTTGTTTTCCTTGACGATGCTCCAAGCAGATTCACATGTCCTCTGGTGTTAGAGACCCTTAATGAGGATGGAAGCCCAAACATGACAAGTTCTCAGCTCATAAACATAATTGGGGTGTGTGTTTTTCCCCCTCTCAAATCTGCAAACAGTGTGATTCACTTGGATGCATAAATTCCTATCAAAGTTGTTACTGGTGGTGGTGGAAGAGGGATTCATTTGTTTATGACGTACAAACGTTAATTCAAAATATAAATGTGCTGTAGGCCTATTATACTTATCTGTAATACCATTCACAGTAAATAATAAAAGTGACACAATTTGATACATGGTTTAAAAATATCATTTGGTTGGCTAGGCAGCCTGACAGCGCGTCGCTGGTTCAAATCCCGACCCGGACAACCTTTCCTGCGTGTCACTCCCCGTCTCTCACTCCATGCTCTGCATGGTGTTAGACCTGTGCAGTTTCAAAATTAGTTTATTATGTACTTTGAAATCTCTTCCCACTGTTCCCAGTTCCATCCTCCATATACAGTACAATCCTCACCATCCATTTAACTCTGAGAGTTAAGCCCCTGATACACGTAGATATGTTTTCATCAATATCAACCAGCAACGACCAGAGGTGTCAATTGGGTATGGCAACTTCCATACCTTGGCTAAAGGGGGAAAAAATGTACTTACTAAAATAAATTCATGCCTGTTGATAAGGTATGGCAACATGACTGGTGTCTTGCACGAGTGAAGGCACACAAAGATTAATGATGCTGCCACGCCTCTGGTCGTTGCTGGTTGATATTGATGAAAAAATTGCTATGTGTATCAGGGGCTTTACAAATGGAGACATTGACATTTTATTGCATACACTATCTGAAAACCAGACCCCCAAAAACTCCTGAGTCCTGACAGGAATTCACTTCATCTTTAACGATTACCAGTTAAGACGCCCACTGTTGCTATTTGCTTCTGTAAACAGAACGTATGTTTTGGTTAATTTAGAATGCTAAAATGTTAGCCAGCTCGGATCTGGCTAGACTGTTGCCCTTGGGATTTAGAATATCTGGGTTCAGCCACACATCATACAAAATAAGTCTCCTCTACTCCCCTCACTTGAGATTGACTTCAGTTAATGGACGCCACTACTGTACCTTTTCGCACAACACAACCTTTTAACAGCGTAACACACTTCTTTAGAATTGTAAATATTAACCATAAAACCAAGCTGGTGAACTGTGAGCCGAGGAGATGTAGTGAGATCGTTTAAACATGGAGTTTATGGTGAGAAAAACACTTTCCTTAGTGATGCCCCAAGGACAGTGTGAGAGTGAGGAGAATTATGTTAAAGTGCAAAATGCCATAAAAAACAACAGCATTGTTTGAAGTGGTGGACCCGATTCACCATGTCTAAAAAGTAATCATAATGAATTCTGGAGATCAAATGTTGATTTGCGAAAGACAGTAACAACGTGGCTCCCCATTTCTGCTATAAAGGATGGCATATCCCTACCTAATGCCACAGCAGGAAAACAGTAAAATGTGGAATCTTAACATTCTGTTCCATAGGATGTCTCTTATATTCTCCTTTGTTGCAGGAAGAAGACATGTTTCGCACAGCTAAAGACGGTGGCAGTGGGAATATTTCACCTGACATGAGCAGTGCGCGTCGCATGGCACAACCAACCACAACTGGGCCATTAAATATATGTAAATGAAGAGAAACACAAGAGAGCCGGGGCATAATAGCACGCACAAGGGAGAAATGGATCCTGGGTAGTGATTAATTTATTTGATGATGCCTCTAGTGAGGAATTTTAGGTCACAAATGAAGTGACAGGATGACAAATTACCATTTTAAGGAATTTACTGGGAATCATTAACGAACAATTGTCAGGTAGTTTATGGCAGGCAGAGAAGATGGAAAAAATGTAGATCTTTTCCTTATCGGAGATGAATTATTAATTTTTCTTTTTTTTTGTGATGAGAATCCTTTCCGGAGTGCTTGTCTTATTATGTGTAATGCATGATGTAGTTCTGACTAAATTGTAAATTCATTTGGGATAGGAATCTGCACAATTAAATTGCTGGTCTGCGGGAGGTAGAAGAATTAAGATAGAGGCAGATAAGGAGATGCAGTGGACTTTCTTTCAACAGAGTTGACAATCAAGATGAATCCCACTGGGATTCCCCTCAAAAGTTTCCTGCCTTAAAATGGCACCAAACAATTTTGAGAAATGTTTGTTCTGCAATATTGAAAACACACGCAACAGAGCCAATTGAATCTCCAGATGGCTTTCCACTGAAGATCTGCCAATACACCAGGAGTAATTATCGATCAAATCACACAATTTTTAAACATATTTTATTCAAAGAGACAGGTTTAGGTTACATGGATAGATGGTCTTCATTTTGATTTGATTTAAATCATAAAGACCTGAAAAATAAATATGACACCACTGTTCATCATTCAGCCTAATGTGAGGTGATAAACTTGTGGAATAAACTCCCTGTCGCACACTCCCCTTCCCTCCATGACCATACATGAAGCTAGATAGCATTTTTAGGTTTTAGAAAAGTTTTTATTTTATTGATTAGGTGCGTGGTCTACTTATGTTATTGTTTTTCTGGATTGATATTCCTATGCATTTGTTGTATTGTTGTTGATGTACTGACATATTATCTTGCTTATTATATTAATGTATTACCTGCTTATTGTAAGTCACTTTGGATTAAAAGTGTCTGCTAAATGCCTAAATTGTACATTTTAATTGTGATAACTCTAAACCCAGGCCTCAGACAACAGACGAATTGGAAAGCTGAGTGAATCCTTGAAATAGGCTGTGTACAAGATCATCATCATAGCGATGAATAAAGAAGCGGTCAGTATATTATCACCTTGCTGGACTGGTTACTGGACTGATCTCTTCATTTAGGACTTGCTCCTATTGGCATAGCTTTTAAAACATGTGGCTTTCTCATTGACAAAATAATTCAATTCATTAATTAGAATAAAGCTCATGTATAAGAGCTAGTATTTTAGAGTTTATTTAAGTGTTAAAGGAGACAGATGCTCAGGCAGAGTTTCTGTCAAGCTTGTGTGTCCTGTTCAGTTTGCTGCCTTTAACAGGCTGTTGAAAGCTGACGATGAGAGACGACTGAGTTGACAGGACAAACGCTAACTGTGTATATTAATCTGACAGAACCCTTGATTCCCCTTCTGGGCCCACTGGAGGGACTCACCATTTATGGGATGGTACATTACAGTAGGTGTGACAAATGTCTGGTTTAGATGTGCCAGCGGCTGAGTATGTTGGATCACAGACATGTTATTGATGTCAGGAAAAAGAAAATCATTGCACTTTCCACAAAGGAAACAGACTCCCAATTTGGTCCGTGGTGAGATCATTTGGCAGAGACCTTCTCAGAGTCTGAAAATCCTGAGTGTTCATTTTAAAGGTACTGTGGTATTGTTTTTTGTTAAAGAAAATAAATAACAATTTTCAATGATTTTCTAAGTAATTTCATTAATAAATAAAAGACAAATCTAAGAAATTCCATAAATTAGAAAACAAATGTTTAAGAAGTAGTGAAAACAACCGATCTACAAGCTCACAACGCGGCGTGAACCAGTTACATCAATAACTGTTCAGCCCCTTTCTTAATGAATGAGAACTTGCATTAAAGGAATGAGTATGGGAGTCTCAATAACACAATAGCCCTCTTTTAGCAACTCGCTTGCTGACAATTCTAACCTACAGTAGAAAGGAATACGTGCAATATTATCTCTGTAATTTCTTATTTATTTATTTGGTTGTAGATGAGTATCAATACAATTGAGTATCATTGTCTATTATAGCATAATATCAATAGTAAATTCAGAACTGACACTGTTTGGCATCTACATAAACATTCTTTGAACATTCCTTTTCATTTACTTCAGTACAGTGTACCCATACATCCCTTTAGTCAAATATCACAGTAACTTGGAGTTCCTACACCACATCTGTTACCCCCCCCCCCCCCCCCCCCTCACGTTTCCTCTAAATTAATTACATGAATCATTACTTTGCTCAGAAAAGCAACACAATTGCTTCATTGAAGTCTACCAGTAACACAACATCCTATCACAAGTCACTGGTGCAGACTAAGGCCTAGTCACATTGTGAAATTGGATGCTAAAATCTCTCATTTGAACAAGGACAAGGGTAGAATTTAAACAAATGTATTGATTATTTAAAGAGGTGGTGCCATAGTTTTGTACTTTTTCTGTTTTTCTGGTGTCTATGGAGTTAACATTACTCTAATAGGCCCCAAGGTGTGGTTATAATATGCAAATATGTCTAGGCTTAACTAGATGGATGACATCATAATATCCTCCCCTCCTCTTTTTACCATTCAACAACACTGTGGGTGTGGCTAACTTCAGCTGGGTCACCACCCACCTGTATATTCAAACAATTTGTGACTCAAAAAATAAGAAGGCTGAAAAAACGACTCTTTTGTGTTCACTGTTTAATATTTTCGTTTAGTAATTCCCCCTGGCTATGATTTGTTTTGTATTGATGTATTGATAACTTGTCGTTTGTGTTTGTATTTGTGTTGTACTGTACTGTATTGTCTGTTTTGTATTGTCTTGTATGTCATGATATTTGCATAAAGATTTAATAAAAAAAAACTAAAAAAAAAAACTTAACAGGCAGGTGGGTGTGGCCACATAAAAACCTAATTTTGACACTTTCTGTACACTTTTTTGAAAAATATTAAGTATAATCATTATCCTGATGATTATGTTGTAGGGTGGAAAAGAAACACGGCACCCCATAAGAATTCCATGTGCACACTTTCCTGCCAGTCCTTGTGTGCTTGACAGTGGCAATACTGACATATACTGTAACAATAAAGTCGGCTTTGTCTGCATGTTAGTGTGGGACCGTTTCATCTAAATATACAGCAATAATATCTGAGTGTATCGATCAAATTTGCCCCAAAGGGCGAGAAGCGACCTTGCGCTGAAACAACAGAGACTGACACAATATGTCCATATATGACCCAGTCGTGGAATCCCAAGGTACCCTGCACCCTCCAACAGACCCTGAATGGTTTGGCCAAAAAAATGCACAAGTTGTACATGTCACCTTCAAAAAAACTGCCCTGCCAACACTTAGTACTAGAAGTCTGTGACACAGTAAAGGTTCTGGGGGTCGCAAATCAAGCTTACTTGAAATGGGACAGCCAGGTAGACTATTATGTTGACCTCAGCCAATAGAAAGTTGTTTGTCCTATGTCGCCTCAAGAAATTTGGAGTTCAAGACACAGAATTGGTTTCGATCTACACAGGTTATGTGTGCCCGGTGCTGGAGTATGTGGTCCCAGTCTGGCACAGTTCCTTGACTGTCAACCAGACTAAAAGACTGGAAAGAGTACAGAAACAGGCTTGCAAAATCATACGTGGCCGGAGAAACTCAGGATACACAGAGGCTCTCCGCACCCTCACATTGTGCACCCTAGCAGAGAGGCGCACCCAACTGTGTCTGGACTTAGCAAGGAAGCTGTTTAAGTCCAACTTCCGAAACTGGCTACCCCCACTCAGGAAGGAGATCTCTGGTCGCCAAACAAGGAATGGAGACGAC
Organism: Nannobrachium achirus; assembly: GCF_963921795.1. Classification (NCBI taxonomy): domain Eukaryota; kingdom Metazoa; phylum Chordata; class Actinopteri; order Myctophiformes; family Myctophidae; genus Nannobrachium; species Nannobrachium achirus. Next base: position 24,564,037 of record NC_137829.1, read on the forward strand.
CTGGACACTCCAACATGCAAAACTGAGAGTTACAAGAAATCACCAATCCCATACATGTGCAGACTCTTAAATGATAAGTGTTTTTAATGGCACCTGTCTTTTTTAAACATCTGTGATCATAATGAAAGTTGAATAAACATAAACATATATGGGAATGGCTCAGATTTGATTCAGGCTGGATTTGGCTGCAGTCTAAATCCAGCCTTACAGTATGTCAGTGGAGTAGCCTACTGATGTGTGGTTTGTTGTTTGTTGCTTGACCACCTGAACTTACCCAGAGCAGGATAATGAAAAATATATTTAACACTTGGGCTGCCATAGTTTTGCCATAACTAATGTCAGGGCCGGATCTACAATATGGGCACTTTTGGCACGTGCCCAGGGGCCCTTGGCACCAGGGGGCCCTCCAAAAAAAAAAAAAAAAAAAAAATGTCAAGAGAAAAAAAAAAAGAAAAAAAAAAGAAGAAAGAAAATCCAAATGAAATGAATTAAATTATGCCCCCAAGACCCCCGATTTGGTGGTCACAAATGGTATTTTGTAATTTTTGGGGGGAAGGATATGTCTTGTTTTGACCATATAGTAGTACTATAATAGTACATTGTTATTTATGTTGATTGTCAGTGGCCACACTGCCACTGTTTCTTACCTCAGGCTGTTATTGTCTTAAGTGTGTTCACTGGCTACTGATATCGTTAAGTTACTTTTTAAAATATTGAAAGCGGTAGTCTGGAGCCCTTTAGCGCATACGCAGAGGGGGGCCCTTGGAGCTTCAGTGCCCAGGGGCCCTCAGAGGTGGTAATCCTGGCCTGACTAATGTAGATTAACTGCCATGTATCTTTCCTATTGTTTTTAGATTTTCGGTGGCGGCCCTCGTTCACGGCCGTTCAACGTTACGTCAGAGAAGAAAAAATACAACCGCAGCGATCCATGAGTCAGATAAAGTCCATTTGGTCTTGACCAAACGAGCGATGTGGGAAAATAAAGGGAGAGGGGGGGGGGGGGGGGGTGATGTCACAATGTCAACAAACAGGTCAGCAGCTATAGACATGGGGCGTTACTAACTCACTCACTCACGGACGTACGGACAAGATGTGACGGTTTTCATAGTTAACTGCGACCTACGGTCGCAATAAGTATTAAATATCTATATATTCTGATTATAATCATTGTTTATTCAATAACAGACGTCTCCCCATCTCGACAGCTCTTTAGTTCAGTTTGGGATACCAATTTGAATGAGGATTATCAGAGTATAGATCTATTTAATACTTATTTCCCTACCTTTAAAGCACCAAATGACAAAAAATATATGTTTTTGATTGTATGGCTTACAGTACGGTTCTAAAGTTATAGGCCAAAACGTGAAGGGAGCTGTTATGGCATCATGAGACTGATTTGAAGAAATTGGGGTGGAGGCCTACAGGCCCCTCCCACAAGCCTTAGAAGCCAATCAGAATAGAAGCTGAAGAAGCTGACAGATCCATCCTGTACACGTTGAGTGTTTTCTTAAAACATACACAATTGAAAGTTCATCTATTTTTTCAAATGTTTGCCTATTATGACGTGCTCAAAATAGGGACACTGGGGTTCCATGGTTAACATGGATACAGAAACAATGTATTTTCCCTCCTCTGCTCCCGAATTGAAATAAAATAACTTGCATTCATATTTTCACCATGGATTTTATTTTTTCAAGGCAGGATATGGATCAGTAGCTTACCTCAACATAACCCCTGACCAGCCCTTTTTGGTGTCACAACTGAATGCATGAATAGCCAGGGTAATGTTCACACTCTGCATTGGACACACACTGCATGTACCATGAAAGAGAATGTGAGCTTCTTTCCAGATTGTGACCAATTTCATGGTCCTATACACACACACACAGCTTCAGTTGATCACACTGATTTGGCATATACTGAGAGTGTTTTCAGCAGTTGGACGTGCCGTATAGAGTATGGCTTATCATTGTTACACACTATGGTGTGTGGATTCTGCCTGTTAGCCTTTTTTAAGGCATGGCTCAGCAAGAGGCTAGGGTGTGTGCGCGTGTGTGTGTGTGTGTGTGTGTGTGTGTGTGTGTGTGTGTGTGTGTGTGTGTGTGTGTGTGTGTGTGTGTCTGGAGATAATCTCGCAAACTAATCGACCGATCATCACCAAACTAGTCTCTCGAGAACAGACTAACTGAGCTCCAGTTAAAGGACCTTTTCTTTGACGATGGCTAGCCAGATTGTCACCAAACTAACGTTACATTTATTTATTTATTTATTTCAAATTTTACACAGGAAGTCAATGGTGCTGTGATCAGGCCAAGCGCCGAAACCCTGCCCAGATTTCAAATGAGTCATACATCATAGATAACTGAAATCATACTGTAGATGACTGATGTAACAGTCTGGTCACATATGAAGTCTAAAGCCTCTATCAGACAGAGTCCAGGGTGAAGAGCTATTCACTTCACTGCGTTGTAGTTTCCTAGCTATCACCTAGGCTTTGTTATGTATTTTTAGGTGATAGCTAGAAAACTACACCGCGGTGAAGTGAATAGCTCTTCACCCTGGACTCTGATAGAGGCTTGATGCTGCGAACCATCCAAACGGGCCGGCGCGGCCGGTCGCCTCGGTATCTTCGCCCCCAGTTGAAAAATTCCAATTGAAGCAACCTTCGCTTCCCCCCGATTCCACCCATCGCGTCCTGACAACCAATCAGCGGTGATGTTGTCCGGAGACGGAAATGTTTTGGGTGTTTGGTTTTGGGACTGCCTTTTTTCCAGATGTTTCTCCTTGATTCTGACGTGACATCTCTTTTTTCCAACGCTGACCAGCGCCACCAAAGTGAAGCGATTGAACCGACTAGAAACAAAGAAATAGCTTCAGGTTTGAATGCAGCATTAGATCCATATTGGAGCCAAGTCCGATATCCACATTGGAGCCACGTGACTTCTGAATGAATTAATTTAAAGATTGTTTATAAATAAGCTGCCAAATGACCTGACATCTTTACTTCTCCCCCCCCCACCCAGTACTACTGTCTGTGATGGTAGTACTGACAGACAGGCATTGTTATTATCTTAATAAGTAAGCTTAAACCAACTGCTTCACAAGAACAATGTTGGTGTAACTAAGAGATTGAATAGGGAATCTATATTTTAGAAAAACAAAAGAAATACAGACTCTCCAATACAGTGAAGTTCTCCAGGATCTACTTGAGGACGAGACCAGCATTGACAGGCAAAGGAAACAACTACTGTGGATGAAGACAAAACAACTACCAGCAGCCGATGAAATTGGACAGAAAATCTAGTTGGATCTGGCAGTCCAGCACACTGTACGAAAACCAGGCTCTAACTTGGGGCAAAATCTCGATCCGAGGTCCCGTTGTTTTGAGGTCCCAGTGTTAGGTTTAGGGTTTAGGCTTAGGGTTTAGGCTTAGGGTTAGCATTCACCAGCGTTGGCAGGTTAGCATTCAACAGCGTCTGAAGGTTAGCCTCGGACTACTGGGACCATGAAACCCTCGAGGGAAGAGGAAAAGAGGCCACCCAAAAAACACCTGTCAGCAAGATCTCCAGGCAGACATCAAGAGACTGGGATATACCTGGTTGTAGATAGAAAAGAACACTATAGTGACAGAGAACTCTGGAGGGCCCTTGTCGATGACCTGTAGGGACCAGTAGGGAGTAAGTCAAAGTAGGTAACACTAACCCTAATATCACTTTTCTGGGCATGTTATAATAGCCGAACATTCCACAAAAATAGCAGATCTACAAGCTTTGCTTGCATTAATGTCTATTTTTGGCGTAGAGATTTGATGTAGAGGGGAAAAAAGGAGGGGACCCCATGCAAGTACAAACTACTCAAAATAATAATAACAATGTTTTTTGAGCGATGCTATCCTACATCTGGCTTTGTATGTTTGTCCCGTGTCTGTCCGGACTGTCACTGGTCAATTGGTCTGTTTGTATGTATGGCCAGGGTCACAATGGCCAAGCTTTGTGGGACGCTAAATGAAATGAGCTCATAAATAGCACTGCTCAGGGGGCACAGTGGCGCAGTGGTTAGCGCTTAGCCTCACAGCTAGAAGGTCCTGGGTTCGATTCCCGCCGGGGGACGCTGTGGGTACTGGGGGCGTGTTTCTCCCTCCGCGTCATCAGCGCCCACACCCTAGGTGGGGTCGGCGATAGGGCCTTTCTGTGTGGAGTTTGCATGTTCTCCCCGTGTCTCCTAGGGTTGATACCCTCACAAAAACAAGCAGTAATCCTGGTCTCAATAATGCCTCCCCCTGGCCAGCCGGGGCGCTTGATGGAGGGGAAAGGAACTGGTTGGAATAACGTGTTCCTTCCACGCGCTACGTCCATCCCGGGGAAATCCCCCCTGTCAGGTGAAAAGAAACAACTTGGACTACTCATGCATTGAAGGAAGCATGAGGTCAGTCCGTTGTCTCCCCAGGCGCGGCAGAGGGAGAGCAGAGCCCAGGATTACATAGGCAATTGGCACTGGGTGAAAATGGGTTGCAAAATCGTGGGATAAAAATTATAACAAAAATAAAAAATAAATAGCACCGCTAACTTCACACCGGGTGTGATTTTTTAATGTACACCTCGTAATGTAAACTCGTGTCTGTGGCCATGACAAAAGGGACCAACTATCTCTGTTAAAAAACACACGTATAGAAAGTCAGATCATGTCCTCCAGTGATGCAGAAAAGAAGCAGATTTTCTTCTCGCTTTCTCTCTTTTCCTGCTCTTGGCCCGTGTGACGAGAATAATAAGCAAGGCTGAATATAAGGTGTGTGTGTGTGTGTGTGTGTGTGTGTGTGTGTGTGTGTGTGTGTGTGTGTGTGTGTGCGCGCGCTCGTGTGTGCATGTGCGCACTCACATGCATGTGTGTGTGTGTGTGTGTGTGTGTGTGTGTGTGTGTGTGTGTGTGTGTGTGTGTGTGTGTGTGTGTGTGTGTGTGTGTGTGTGTGTGCGGTTTGATTAACCTCTGCACAGAGCTGTTGCTCTACACAGTATCATTGCCTATTGACCTGCAGATGCTCAGTGTTAGGGCTGGTGCAAAAGGTCTGGAGATCTGGGACCAGCAGTGGTAACAGGGCCTGGTCTAATTGTCTGTTCACTGTAAGCTGAAGTTATTGGCAGCTGCCACTGTCTCAAGCGCTCCGTCCTAGCCGTGGCCAAACGAACCGGGGCTTACTAATTGCAATGGCCTTTTCATCATCTCGAATCAAGTGCCTTTCGTACAAGCAGCATCCTCACAGGCCATTAGTGAAGTAGGGCTGCTGCAGTACTGTAACTACAGAACTGCAGCAAAGAGCCGGACAGAAACGCTACAACCGGCGCTCCCAGCAGCCAACTCTCACAAGCTGTGGGAGTATTTAGCTCACAGCCCCGTTGACCTCTCCTCGCTTGCCCGTACCTGAATGCCATAACCCGATTTCACCAGTCATTTGAGAGGGTGGTTTGCGAGGCAGACGGGTGGGGAGGAGGATGGGGATGGGGCTGAGGGTGGGAGGGGGTATAAGAGGAAAGGGAGCAGCGCATGAGGTTGGAAAGTTCAGTGGTACTGGATTGTAAAGGAAGGCAACTGGTCCTTCTGACAAGAGATCAATACTGTCCTCAGTGTGGCTGGAGTCAAGCTGCTGGGGCTGACAGGGGGCCGTGTGGCGTAATTGGATCAGGGGCCACAGTGAGTCGCATACCCCCCCCCCCCCACCCACACACACACAGCACTGTCACAGCTGTCACATGTCATCCCCCTGCACCGCTGTCACCCCAGGAGGCCAGTAGCTCACCCCACCCACTCCACCCAACCCTGTCCCCTACTCCTCACCCCCCTCGCAAATGTCCACTTAGCAGATGAATGCCACTGATATTAGGCACATTCTCCATGCTTTTATGCAAAGGAAAGATCTGTGTCATCTGAGAATTTCATGGAAATAAGTCGGCCATTTATTTAACGCCATAAGAGTTAAACAGCCTGTAAAATGAGAAAATTGTTTGGTTCGGCATATTAAAAAGGGAAGGGGAATAGGGCTTTGGGAAAAACAAACAATAAAGGAGTTGTGGATATGGGGAAATCAAAAGAAATAATGCAGGGTGAAAAAGCAAACTTTATAGACATAATGAAAAATCTCTCCTCTCTATATTGCACACCAGCAACCTCTCATACAAAACCACTCATTGACAGTCAACTCTCAAGTAAAATCTTATATTGTGAGTCTTTTTGTTATGACAAATATTGATCTTGCATATTGTACTGCTATTCTGTAGACCTTTTGAAGGAGTTCCGGTTAAAGTCAGTGGGCCCTCAACAAGCACAACAGGGTGAAATAGACACATGGCATCTTAACTGATCACAACCCTAGTCCTAGTGTGCCTATTCTGGGGTGAACTTTTCTACAAATTCTGTCCAAACATCACACAAATCACACAGGCAAACAGATAAATGGGGTTTGCGTTAAAGGGTGGGGCATTCATTCCCTATTTACATCGTTCCCGAGTAGGCCGGTACCCGACTAGACGATTGGCCGCCCGAAGGGCAGAGATCTCCATATAAGGGCATAAAATGGACGCAAACATACAGATATCTCCATATATGGGCATGATATCTCCATATATGGGCATAAATGGACACGGGCAAACAGATGGTCAAAACGGGTCCTATGACAACAGTTATAATGGGGTTTGCATTAAAGGGTGGGGCATTCATTCCCTATTTACATCGTTCCCGAGTAGGCCGGCAACCGACTAGACGCTTAGCCGCCTGAAGGGCAGAGATCTCCATATATGGGCATAAAAGGGACACAGACAGACAGATACAGATATCTCCATATATGGGCATAACATGGACACAGACAGGAAGATATCTCCATATATGGGCATTGTCAGGCCTGTAGGCCTGTATTATTATTAATATGGGTATTTTGATTACTTGATGAACGGGGTATATTGAGGACTGCTGGCTGCCACCCACCTGTGATGTCCCTAACGTTGCGGGTGGGCGGAGAGGGAGGGTTTAGGGGCCCGCCAATCCCGGCCGCCACAGCAGACGGGGAGACGTGGTGGCGTGATGACGATGACGTGATGACCGTGACGGAGGGGAGACGTCCCCGCCCAGCTGTGTCGCTATAAAAGGGCGCCGCTCATGCCACTGCACCGAGAGCCTGCTTTAGCATAGCCTCCCCACTGTTGCTGCCTGTTGCCTGAGTTTTGTTGTGTTCAGTTATTGTTTGGTTGACACCCTTCGGAAAGGTGAATTGGATTGAGTTCTGTATTTTCGTTTCCTTTTATGTAGTCTTATTATTATTTCGTTTACTTGTGTTGCTTTGGGGTTAACTGGTGTTTTGGTGAGCCAATTGTTTTGTTATTGTTTGACGCCGCGGCCTTGCGCCGTCGGCTGCTCTAAACGAGCTTACTATTGACTATCCTCTTCTTTACTCTATGATGATACCGACTTCTCGAAGTAATATCTATATTATATTTATTCTAGATACGAGCATACCAACTATATATATATATATATATTACTATCAGAGTATTTCGATATAATTGTATAAAGAAAAGAGCATTACCTGTACTGCCACAACAATCCTTTTGTAATAAATCTTTTGTATTTTTGCAACTTGGTTTCCGTGTGAATAATATGTATTGACCTGGTCCCTAGACCGACTTTTGCGGGTCATTACATATTATTTGGGGGCTCGTCCGGGATTTTGCGGGTCGTTACATGCATAAATGGACACAGGCAAACAGATGTTCAAAACAGGTCATATGACAACAGGTATAATGGGGTTTGCATTAAAGGGTGGGGCATTCATTCCCAATTTACATCCGCCCGTTAGGCATTTACCGCCCGTCAGGCAGATACAGGGATCTTTATATATGAGCATAAAATGGACTCAGATAGACAGATATCTCCATATATGGGCATAAATGGACACAAGCAAACAGATGGTCAAAACGGGTCCTATGACAACAGGTATAATGAGGTTTGCGTTAAAGGGCGGGGCTTTCATTCCCTATTTACATCATTCCCGAGTTGGCCAGGTTGCCGACTAGAGGCTCGGGCGGCCAACAGATTCTTTCCAAACATCATGCCAATTGGTACACGTTATCTCTATGGTCATGTGATTATGTTGTATCTCTCAGATCTTTCAAATTCCATTCTGATTGGCTAAGATTTTCTTCCAAAGTTTGCAGGAGTGGCCCGTTTTGAACAAAATGCACCAAATTCATCAAATTATGAATGCAGTGTCTGATGATTGCCGTGAAACTGTGCACACAGAATTCCCACTAGGCCACCCTACATATAGCGAGCGCCACTGTACAATCATACTGTACAATCAAAATTCCCCTTCCCCTGGATTCCTTGGATCATTTCATACCTGTCAGATTTTTTGGATTGTATTCCGATTGATTATGATTGGCTTTCAAAGTTTGCTGGAGGGGCCCGTTTTGCATGACATGCTCCAAGCATCCATCGGATGGAAACATTGCACGCACGTTCCTAGTAGGCCAAAGAAGAATCTAGACTCACTTGTTTTTCAAATTGGTCAGTTATAGTGCCACCATTAACACATTTTTTGTTACTAATCCTCCGCAAATCGGCATATTATCTCTGTAGTCATGTGATCAAGACGTATCTGTCACATTTCTCATATTCCTTTCCGACTGGCTTGAAGATTGGCTTCCAAGGTGGATGTTTTGCACATCTCACATCATGGATGTACAATAGCACTCAATTGCTGGGAAACTTTGGACGCACATTCCCACAAGGCCAAGCAAGAACCTCCATCCCAACTGTTTCTAATCTCATCATGCTGGCTCAACAACAGCCTATGTTTTGTCTTATAACTCTTGAACCATAGGTTATACAATCAACATATGTTTTATCTGGATTCCTTAGATCATGACGCAAATTATAAGCCCCGTTTGTGCCACATTATATTTTCTGCCAGGGTGGCGTACAATTCCGAGTGGCTATGACCAAAGTTTGTGGGCCCTGGGTAGGCACAACCCGGCCTGGTGGAGACCTGCGCTCCGAGGAGCACCCTTTTCCTTTGGGTACAACTATGTATGTAAACTGAATTCCTTGTGTTTGGGGAGGCAACAAAAACATGCGCGTTAACTTTGTTCAAAAATGTATAACAGGATGGCTTTCATCGACATTACTACAGTGCAGCACATGTGAAACGATGACGGTGGATTTCAGTTGACAAGATTTTGGCGCTGTGAATGGATAATATAGGAGATGATCTGATTGTCTGGCATTAAACCAGTACGAGCCTGACACATTTTCAAAGAGCAGTGTTCCAATTCCTCACAGAAACTAAGACAATGTTTTGTCCACCATGACTAAATCTAAATCTAACCGTTTGAAAGCTTCAGTAATTGCAGCCGTATTATCAAAAGAGCCCAAGCACATTTTGGAATAATCTCACGTCATGTAACAGACGCAGACATTTCCAACTGCAGACATTAGGGAGCTGGCTGGATTAAAGGCTGGTTAAACATTAAACAGAAATCCATATGTAAATTTACAGAACCAATTAGGAGACACTGTCTGTGATGTAATCCTCCAAGAGACTCTCTGCCCTCTATTTTTACTCACATAATTAAATTAAATGCTTAGGAGCGCTATGATTATCGGATTATCAATGATACACGTTCAATTCCTTTTTAGTTTGGGAAAATATTGCGTGGATTCAGTTACAAGCTTTCTGGCGGCTTTAGTCAGTGTTGATCGTCTTTATTGTTTATCATGCTGTTCCCTTTGATAATAAAAGTAAAATAAGATTGTCTTTATTATGACTAGACCCACATAGTCAAGAACAATGCAAGCTGGACATGCATGCCTCACCTGGCTATGCCATACCCATGGTACTCCTGTTGTACTTGTCTGTCTGTACTTGTCTGTTTCCCTTTTATGCCCATATATGGAGTTCTGTGTCAGGCTAGTCTATGACATCAAAACCTGTCTACCAATCATGATAGCAGTCAGGATGAAATCCACATTATCACAATGGGCAACCTGCTTTGGGTCACTTAATATGTAAAGCCTATAGGGCAGAAGGGGAAATCAACCCTTGTCATGTATCTATGGATTTGCTTCCAAAAACTCTCAATTACGACAGTCACACATTTTCATGATGACAGAAGGGGATGCTGGAAGTGCGCACGAGTCTTTCGCTTCCATTTTCGTCGCTGGTGATGGGAGCAGCAGAGTTCAGATGGCAGTGCTTTGATCATGAGGCCTGTGGTCCTCGGGGTAGGAGAAGTCGCTCAGACAGGCAGAGCACCACACACACACACACACACACACACACACACACACACACACACACACACACACACACACACACACACACACACACACACACACACACACACACACACACACACACAGTTAATACACTTGTAGCACACACACTCGCATGAACTCAAACACACACACGTGAGGCCCCGAATCACTGTTTCGCTGCCTGTACGACAGCAAAGCCTCCTTCAGGGACCACATGTTCACCTCGCCGGTCTCAACGGTTCAGCGACCCCAAAGATGTGGTTAACAAATGGGGAGAAAGCTCACCAACTTCAGGGCGGTCGCAGGCTTGTGCTAAGTGATCTGTAGTCCCAGTGAATCTGCGGTTCCCTAACCCTGTGAAATTAACAACACTTCCTGAAATTCAACCCTTGCAACCTCTCACATAATACCAAATTCAAAAAGCGCCATGCATGAGTGTTCCTGTGTAATGTAAGAAAGAAAAAGGCCTAAGACAGAACCCAAATTTCTCCTCACAAATCATTGCTGGTAAAGATATTAACCCTTTCCAAGCCACGGGGAGCCACTTAATATTAAAACTGTTTTATACCGGACATCTGAGCAAGGAGTCTCAGCCGCGCCGCAATTTACCGTACTATGTCATTAAAAACGAAATAAATGATTTTTATCTGAAAATCGGCGATCGTCTAACCTTCCCTAGTCACCGCTCGTCCATCGATAGCGTATGGCTCGTCTGACATGAAGCAGAAGTGACGTCAGGTCCTTTCCCTGTAATAGCTTCCCAGCTGCCGTCCATTTTCCGTTTAGACGTTAGTGCTCGCATAGCTGGAGTGCTGGGGGCTAAGCTAGCGAAAATGTTCATATCGACTGAAGAGTCATACTTGGATTATTTGAGCCGACATTTACGTGAACGGATCGCGCACGCGAAACGCACAGGGAGATGATGTGTCGGCCGAAACCGCCACTCTAAGCCAATGCAGACTGAGGAATTTCGCTGGGGACTGTGGTGAGAATACAACAGGGATCGCCTGATGGTTATGGGGGATGAAGACCACGTGATATAGCGCTGAAGGTCTTGTAAAATGAATGCGGTTCAGATCATAATATAATAATAGAAATTTCACGGCTAATCTACCAACTAGCCATTCTATTTCGGCTGGCGAAGTGTTAATCTCTACAGGAAATTGCTAAAGTTATTCTCTTGTTCAGCTATGTTTAAATCTTGGATTTTGAGATGGGAAGGCCCCTTTCTGACTTGTCATGATTCTGCCTCTCCTACTGTATATAATTCTTCATTGTACAGCAGTGTGTGTGTGTGTGTGTGTGTGTGTGTGTGTGTGTGTGTATATATATGTATATATATATATATATATATATAGCTGATTTCAAGAGGTATAAAACAGTTGTTTGTGTGTGTGTGTGTGTGTGTGTGTGTGTGTGTGTGTGTGTGTGTGTGTATATATATATATATATTAGAGATGTTACCGATCAATCGGCAATGGATCGGATCGGGCCGATCAAAGCGTGATCGGCGATAATCGGTGGTTTAGTTCAAAAGGTAAATTCACCGATCCGATCCGATCGGTGCATCCGATCAACCAGCCGTTCAGTATGCCCACTTGAGGCCATTTTGGGGTATTGATTTCCACAGTGCTGAAGGAATAATTAGTTACTGCTATGATAATAAATACATAGTAATGCTGGTAAATAACTATAAGGCAAATATATAAATGAATTCATGAGTGAATTAATTAATTAAAGTTAAAACATTAACATTTAGAAAATATAAATAATATATAAATATTACTGCTATGATAATAAATACATAGTAATGCTGGTAAATAACTATAAGGCAAATATATAAATGAATTCATGAGTGAATTAATTAATTAAAGTTAAAACATTAACATTTAGAAAATATAAATAATATATAAATAATAACTTGATCGGATCGGTGATTGATCGGTATCGGGTGATCAAACTTTTGTGATCGGTGCTCGGTGATCGGTTCCAAAAAACCTGATCGGACCATCCCTAATATATATACTGTATATATATATATATATAGCTGATTTCTAGAGGTATAAAACAGTTGTTTGTTTGTGTGTGTGTGTGTGTGTGTGTGTGTGTGTGTGTGTGTGTGTGTGTGTGTGTGTGTGTGTGTGTGTGTGTGTGTGTGTGTGTGTGTGTGTGCGCGCGCGTGCATGGTGTTTTGCAGACATAATTTCCAAGATACCACCTGGTGTATGACAGAGGACATGATAAGGAACAAGGCTCCCAGAGCATCCAGGAAAGTAGAGATTGGCAGGTGAAAGTGAGGCTTACAGGCTGACCTGCACACAGGACCTCTTCATCCGTGACTCATAATCACCACTCTGGGGGAGTCACATGGTCTGCTAAAAGGCAGCCAAAGCCATTATGGGGGTGCTTAAATCTCCACTTGAAGATCACTTTATAGCCTATTACTTAAACTGTGGTTTGGTATTTACATGACACTTCCAGGAGCATTTTGGTTTGGTAGTACAATTGCTTGTGGGCTTGTGAATAATGTTACACATACGCGATATAGTCTGATGTGACAAAAGCATTCAGCATAGAGGTAATGACAATATAAATGCATGGGGGGGGGGGGGGGGTACTGTATCTGCCAGGCCATTTCAGCTTCTGAAATGTGTGTGTGTGTGTGTGTGTGTGTGTGTGTGTGTGTGTGTGTGTGTGTGTGTATGAGGGGGGGGGGGGGTTATGACAATGAAAATTCATGCAATGAAGTCAAATCGTCAAATTCTTCAGAAAAATCACATTTTGGTGTGCTAAGCAACATTTGGGAAATCTTCAACCCTAGAGCCCTATCAGAAGCCTAAGGTCTTGGGATTGAAATGCTATAGATTTGCACACTGACAATAGCAGATCTATTATAAGCTCACAATGCTATGGATTGTTAAATTATTATTATTATTATTATTTGTGTGTGTGCAACCACCCGCACACAACTAAGTAAAAGTCAGGAATTATCCTCTTGAAGGCCGTTCGTATGGTGGTATGAAATGGTGCCATTGTTGCTTTGTGTGCATGACCAGGGCCTGGTCCCCCGACAGGGTAAACTGGGATCAGTGGAGACAGCCACTACCCTCTGGGGTCAACCACGCCACTCTGATGTGATGTGGAGCCGGGGTGATGGTGTGTAAATAAAGGGAGAGAATTGTGAATCTTTTCATGGCTGCATTGAGCAGAGCAGCTCAAGCAAAGATGGTTGCCCGCAAACCTGACTGGGAGGCTGGTTTGTGTGGCTGTGTGTGTGTGTGTGTGTGTGTGTGTGTGTGTGTGTGTGTGTGTGTGTGTGTGGGAGAGAACCAGTATGACACCGCCACTGCAGTCACCGCATCCCTCTCACTGCCTCCCTCTGGCCTGACAGCTCATTCCTGACATATGACTTAATCACTTGCATGTGCCCTAATGAATAGCCGTACGAAAACAATTAAAGGCTACCAAGAGCATGTCCACGGCAGGTACTTTGCTGTTCAAGCTGGTTATCTAATAAAGTATTTCATGTATGGCCTACCTGCAGGGTAGCCGCCTGCAGTCTCTGACAACTTCATAATTACTATTCTTATCCATTTTTGTCATCTTTCACAAACATGTGATTGATAATCGTGCTATCTAAATAACATGTCATTATCGGCGTCATCCTGACAAATAAGCCTCAGGTTTGTCCAATTTCTTTCTCTCCAATATTTCAATATTCTGCTCCGTGTGAACCCCATGCATTGTGCAAATGTCTCCTCAACAAAGGATTACAATCAATTAAACATTTATGAAATGGCATCTCTTCCTGTAAGGCTGGGCTGTTTCCTCTGACATTTGGTACCCATTATATTTTCAGACGTTTGATGCCGTTCCGACTTGAGCTTGCTTGGATATTTTGATAAACACAAAAGAATGAGACATAGTACAGTAAAACCGCTGAAACTCAACCCCAACCAATCACACAGGATGGTGCGACTGACAGAAATACCAGAGATACCACAAACTATCCTAACTAAAACCCTATACAGGATAGGGGTCCCCCAGGCTCTATTCCAAGCCGACTCCTTTTCCCCCTCAACACCAAATCTCTTCACCAAAATAGCTGATCTACAAGCTTAAAACGTGGTACTTTGCCATGCAATGCAAACTTGTAGATCATCTATTTTTGCTGAATGTTCACCTCAGAATAGGGACGTAACCACTTGAACCTCACCGCCCACTATTCTGTGGGGAACAATTGCCAGAAATAGCAGATCTACAAGGTCACAACGTGTTTCAGCTCGATGTGTTGTGAGCTCGTAGAAGAACAGAGCCAATTCAGGTATTTTTCACTAAGTATAGAGGGTTTAAGTGGCAACCAATCAAAATTAATTGAGTGTCTTCAGAGGACTGAGCACTCTTAATGACCCAACATACAGTAAGTGCTTCAATGAGCAACACTTTTCATCACCCAGCCTCGTCTCACGGCACGGCACACCAGTGCAAGTGATTCAGCACACCGTTTGAGAGTCACTGATGAACTGGCGGACAGACACATTGACCACGGACAACACTCATATCCTCTGTTTATCATTCATATCTGTTTTTTTGCATAATACAATTTCACCTTACATGTCTCGGTTTAATCAACGGGCTTTATGTGAAGCAAACTCCCCTTTTCCTGACAGTTTGCCTAATATGAGTGAGGCCATGGGAGAGCTTGTCAATGTTTGCCTGTGGGTTTTCTCAGGGATGAGATTGTGATGAATATCCCATCTCTCTACATACACGAATATATCTTTTTTTTATTCAGTGGGGAAAAGAAATTTAAGGGGGAAAAAATTACTCACTTGCCACTCAAGATTTTGAGTTTGCGTTTGACCCATCCTAAGGACCAGAGAGCAGCCACAGTGCATTACTTGGGGATCGACTAAGGTTGTAATGCCAGTGCCATGGTCAAGTGCACTGGCAGGACTATGATAGAATGATAGAAGTCGTTTGGTGTGGTAGGTAACCAGAGTAGCAGGACCAGGCATGTGCACACATAGACATCAAAGGGGGCTTGAGCCCCTGCCCTGTCTGTAGAAAGTGCCTTTTCCAGACCATGAATGCATTTTTTTCTATGGCGAAAGAAATGCAAATGCCATACCTGGCAGCATTCAACAGCATCTTAGGTTGAAAGAATTGCCCTCTCTGTGTAGAAATCCATGCCGTACGCCACATGTCCAGTATTGACTTGATTAAGCTAACATTCTCTGCACGTCCCTGACCAGGACCTATTTACCACGAGGAAACAGTGCTAACTACTGCACAACTGTGTTGCACACAACAAGTATTCACCATAGTACATTTACTGTATGAATTCTATGTTGTGGATTGTTTATCAACTTTGCATTGTCATCTGGTAGTCTCGATGCCATCTCTAAAAGGGTAAATACACACCATTCTGATTTATCATCCTGTACCTCCCTTCAATAATGCATTATTTCAACAACAACAAAAAAGGAAACGAACGTTAAAATGCTTTTTATGGAGATTCTTTACGCTAACAGAAGGCCTGTAATTCAAGCTGGAATTCTGAAAAAAGGATAATTGGGATAAACAGCATGGTTCATTCCACTGTAATTCTTTATTCAACTGGCATATCATGGAAATTTCAACAGTCATAGCAGATTAACCTTGTGTGTGCTTTCTGTGGCTCCCTCTTTGATAGATTTACATGCATTGCGATCAGAACTCTGTTTGGAAAGAGACGCTTTATTGCATTTTCCATCCTTTTTCTCACTGCCTTGACCTTCCTTTTGTGAGATAATCACAGTTGATACGTTGGAATATTTAGTTATTAAAAATATATGAATAATGAATTGTTTGAGGTTGGAGTATTCTCAGTGGACCAGGTGCATAAAGCATGTTGGTCGCATGGTTTGCGTTGTTCCACATTGAACAACAATGCATTGACAGGAATAGCAAAAAAAAGCTCAAAAAGGTAGAATAGGTATAGAGAATAGTAGGCATTACAGATATCTTCCTGAAGTATCTTGCCAATGTTATGAGTTACAAAACATGCTACTATAAATGCGCGAAATCTCTGCGTATGTGTACTTACTGTATGTGTGCCTGTACATAACTGGAGAACCATCCGAGGACGGCATAGCTCAGGGGTAGAGAAACCGTTATTAGAGCACGAAGGGTTCCCGAAGGGTTTCCAGTTCGAATCCGGGCTACCCCTGAGTTAATGTCGAAGAGTCCTTGAGCAAGACTCTGAACCCCTAGTTGCTCCGGGGAGTAGGTTGGTGCCTTGCATGGTTTCCTCCGCCACCGGTGTATGAATGTGTGCGTGAATGGGTGAATGTAATGCACAATCTATGTAAAGCGCCTTGGATAAAAGCGCTATATAAATGCACCATTTACCATCCGACCGATCAACTTCAAACTTGGTGCGCGCATCGGCAAGGACCCAAGGGACAGTGTCGAGTCTGTCAGATCCCCCTGAGCATTTTTCGGGCTATTAGACTATAATATACATCTAAACGTTAGTCTAAAACCGGTCTAATAAACGTCTAAAAATGAAAGTTTTTTAGTAAGGCTGGGACTTTAACTGATTAATTGCGATTAATTAATTACAGAAAATTAACGCGATTAAAGAAATGTACTTAGTTTTTGCACCACAGAACCTTCAGTTTCGGGCATACCGATCATAGCGATGCACCAGACAACAATCGATCAGAGCGCTTTGCTTGGCCCAGTGGATGCGAAATTTAGATTAAAAAAACTCACTCGTTGATTCACTCGTACAACAAAATGTGTTTTACTTGAAAAAAATGCTTCTCAGGTCAAATATCGATGTGCGATTAAAATGCGATTAATTGCGATTAATTAATCACAGAGCCTGTAATTAATTAGATTACAATTTTTAATCGCATCCCAGTCCTATTTTTTAGACTTCTAAGACATAATACAGGTATATAGCAGTTGAAATAACATCTAAAAAAAACTTTTATTTCTAGACGTTGATTAGACCGATTTTAGACAGACATCGAATAGACGACTATACGAGGGTGTACCGAACTGAATTACCCTGTACCAAACAATACAATACAATACCACTCCACATCCCCCTGGAAACCCCTCAAGGACCCCTAGGGGTCCGCAGAGCCCACTTAGAGAACCACTACCCTAGAGGTTGAACAAAAAAAATACGTACCGTAGTTATATTTTTTGTATCGAAAAAGTATCGAACCGTGACACCAAAATATCAAACCGAACCGTGAATTTTGTAAACCGTTGCGCCCTTAACACCCAAGGAGCCAAACTCGTTCAGTGACGAGTTACGGCCACTAGGTGTCACCATGCCAAAAGGAGTTATCTCGTCGAGAGACGAGACAACTAAGGGTTAACTGTACGCGCTGCTGCCTGCCCTCTGAATGACCCGAGTCCATTACGTCACCCCGTAGCAGAGAGAGAGAGAGAGAGAGAGGGAGAAAATGGCGGAGGCTGGTTATATTGATTTCCATTCTACTCTGAAACATAAAAAGGGCTTTATCTATGAATGAGGTGAAAAGAACGCCAGGGAAGCAGAGATTTGATTGTTTTCACGGCGACACTTTACCGCAATGGTCAGCCGCGGTTTGGATTTTAGTTTCGCGAGCTTTTGTAAACAAAGGGATTATCTTCCTCAATCGTCAGTGGACACCCACGTGCACACGCACGAAGCTTCCGAGGCTCTTCAAAATAAAGCGTGAGTGAACGGCGGCAGCAGCAACAGCTAGAAATGTTATAAACCTGAGCAGCCCATGTATTAATGACTATTGCTCACTGGGATAGGTGGTTGTCCAGAATAGCTGATTTGACCGATATGACCATACAGTAGGCATATACTGAATGCAGATCAGGTCTGATATGACCATACAGTATATGGACATGCCTATATATGGCCGTATACTGATGACATCAGAGACCTCCATATATGGGCATAAAAGGAACATAAAGACGGGTACAACTGGCACACTGACAATGGGTACAATAGATATAATAATAACCGGGTGGGGAAAGTATTCCCAACCTGCATTGTTCTTGACTTGTTGTTGTGTTGTTTCCGAGTCAGAGCACCAGTCTACATAATAAAAACATTCTTGTTGTATATATTAAAGTACAGCTGTTTAATAATTGAAGCTGATTATGTATGGATATATTTATTTTTAACAGTCGTCTATAGATTTTAAGTACCGTATGAATGCAATGTCCTCCATAGACTGCCCTTGACATTGGTTGTCCTCCAAGTGAAGTTGCTTACATTGTGGGGGGGGGGCTCAGTGAAGACATAACAGAGCAGTGCTTGTGATTTGCTTCACTCGGGACCCCATTCACACCACTTTACACCAATTTGTAACGGTGTATCCCAGGTGGGACGGAGAATATACAACTGTGTGATTACAATACCCATATGCACTGTGGGACCCGAGATATGTAGCAGAAGATAAGGGATCCTCCATACAAATATGAAAATCAACAGTGTCCTCCTTTTCAACAGACAATCAGTCAGCCCCACTGTGGTGCGAGATATCAGCCAACGTTCCTATTTGCTGATATAGTGGCAAGCGGCGGCGTGAATGTGCTGGGAGAGATAACTGAGCCTGTTGGGTGTCTACGGGAGATATATTTACACGAAACAGGAAGCCGATAGGGTAGACCTAATTGAGTTGAATTAACACTCATGATTTTATTGTGCAAGCGGCGTGCCTCGGCTGGTATACGGCAGGTCCTGGGCTGGGAGTCGAGCGGACGAGGCGCAGGCTTACCGAGGGGCCGTCACAGAGCTGCAGATTAGTGCTGACGTCGCTGCCACATCAATTACAGGCCGCTGCTTGGCCGGTGGAGGAATCCCCACCACTGTCTCTTCATGGCCACCAAGCACAAACTGGCTGTGTCAGAGGTCAGCCAGGAGAGGATGTGTGGGGCCTGGGACCTCCCAGTGCTAGTCACTGCTGCGGGCTGCTGGTTCAATCTCCCCTGTGGAGGGAGCTCCAGAGCGCATGCACGTACACACAAAAACACACGACAAGACCTGTCACTCACTGCTGCTGCATGTTCCTGCACAGCAGGAGGGGAGCGGTCTATGGCCAATGCTTTGCTATTTTCCTCTTGTCTACACTGTTTTCATGATATGAGTGTATAGGTCTGTGTTCTATGATCACACGTACTGTATGTGCTTTACCCCGAGAGAAAGTGTAATGAAACGATATTGGCCCCCGTGAACAGTATGCAAAAATAGCATGTTCATTAACAGTAATTAAATGTAGTCAGTGATAATAGAAATGTGCATCATTGACTGCACACAGCTAGTCAAAGCAAAAATGACCGCACTATGCAGGCCACAGCAATCAAGGATATACAGTGTTGTATGACGTTTCAAAGGCTAGTGATTTTGATGCAGGTGAAATTACAGTGATATCGGTCAGTATAAAGTCAGACTGCTTGCTGTCACACTACTACTGTTCATCAGTCCAGATATCTGCAACAATTTAACAATTTGACCTTTTATTTAGGCCTATTTAAAAAAAAACGTTTTGAAAACAATTTACTTATATAAAAAATCACACCCAATGTGAAGTGAGCGGTGGTTGTGCTTGCATAACATCTTCAGACTAGGATTTAAGTCTAGGATGTACAGGCTATGCTACACACACACGTTTTACTATGGCAAAACGCTGAGGAAAAAGGCTACAGACACACGCACAGCCACTCTATGGAACGGTTTACCACCGCTCAAAAAAATAAATAAAACTAATTAGACCAATTTCTTCCTGCAGGGGAAATTCAGCCCACAGAGGAGCACAGGCCAAGGGGGGAATCCAACCTGGGACGTTCTGCTTCTCAGGCAGGCTCTCTAGCCATTCAGCCTATGGCTGGCCGCCGTCAACAATAACAATGACATGCCCCAAATAGGGACACCGTGCAGGTCGAAAGTGGTTAAACAGTTCCAACATCTCCCACGCTCAGCGAGCATGTGCAGAAGGTATAGTGGCGTGCCGCCTCAGCGCCTGAAGCCCCAACAAGACGGGAACAGCAGGAAGCCATCACATGGAGTTACCCTGTGCACTCCAGCTGCCTGTTGTCCAGTTTACCAGCCCATGCAGGACCAGTCAGAACCCAGATCCACATCCCTGCCAGCGGGGGGCTGACACCAGGCATTAGCCAGCCAGGAACTCTGATAGCACCAACACCTCGACCTACAGCCCTGGACCCCTACCACGAACCACCACCACCAGCCACAGGCTAGCAAAACAACAACCAAACCAACCGTTGTGTGCTCTTCTGCATTGCTGGACAGTAAAATGCTCAGTGTTCATTTAAATCTGAGAGTGTACAAATAGTTATAAATGTATACATGTTTACTATGTGGTCATACTATTTGTGATTTATTATTAGTAAAAAAAAGAAAAGGATTTTTTGTATTTTTTATCTTGACAATACATAATAACATTTTCTTTTTAATCACTCATTCTGGGCATGTCATAATAGATGAACATTAACAACATGCCAAAAAAAATCTGGTCGTGTGAGCTTTTAGATCAGCTCCAAAGTTAAGTCTAATGTGCTTCAGTTTTGTAGATCGTCTATTTTCGATAAATAGTGTTGATTGGTAGAGGGAAAAATTAGGAGGACAATGATAGAGTCCTGGGGGACCCCAGTCAACAGGTATATAGGGTTTAAATGGTTACCGGTATGTTTTTTTGCTTTTATTCTCAGAGGACAGCATAGAGAGAGAGAAGTTGAGCATGGGCAGAGAGAGGGAATATCATGCAACAGAGGTCTCCACCCAGAATCTAACCAGGGACATTGCCTTATGTTGTCCATGCTCTGGCGTGAAAGCTACTGGTATGACCCATATCGTCATTGTCAGGTGGAAACCTTGTATGTCCAAAACCTTCCTTTTTTAATTTATTTTAAAAACAATTTAAAATAGTGAAAATAGCCCATCTACAAGCACACAACGCCTCGCATCGAGAGGCGCTGTGTGCTTGTAGATCTGCTATTTTTACTACTTTTGTGCAACACTGAAGCAGGGCTTTGATTTAGGAGGAAAAAAACATACACATTTGAAAAGAGATAGGAGGTTTCTGCTTGACAGCGACGATATGCAACACTTTCTACAGTACTGTACTTTTTTTCTCATGATATAACAAATGAATATGCCTTAATATCTCCCATGAATGTATAGCCATCTTTTTAGGTACAATATAAGATCAAATATTCAAGTATAGGGACTATGTGTAGCAAAGACGCCCAGAATCAAACAACCTTTCAGAAGCCCACATCGGCGTAGTCATTACAGAGACCTGTACAGCAGTATCATAAGCCTATTAACTTTAATTAGATGAAATGCGACGCTCACCTTTCTTCTGTGACAACAAATTAATGATAAGCCAAAGAGAATTAGAACAATGGTAAGTGATCAACCCTCTCTCTCCCCCAAGCCACTCTACTGGGTCCCAACCTCACCTAAAAGCACATGAGAATTTAGATCAAACCCCTCCTGTGCAGAGCTGAGTGAAACCAGCCATAAATTGCTAATAGACTAAATGGAACGAGGTAGGAGGCTTGTGCTCCGTGGCAATTACCCCTCAGATCTAGCAATTCATATCCCTGCATGTCTTGTTTCATCAGGGTAGCACCGGCACTCTGTCAGGCACCGTCTCTGCCAGAAAGCACTGGCCTGGCAGCTCAGCCAAGGCAGGGAGGACGGGCTAAGCCACAGATCTGCCAGGGAGCATTTGAAACAACAAAGTGCCATTTGACTGGCTGACCGTCCATGGGAGCGGGCCCTCTTCCTGCCTTTGATGTAGCAAGGGGTTTATATGATCAATAATTAATCAAAGTGCCGTTTTGAAACTCTGAAACTCAAAGACACTTCTACCACTCTTAAGTACCTCTCAGCATTTTTGCATTTACTGTGTGGCATCTTTTTATGACTTAATTTACGATGCCCTTATGTATTTCTAGACGAGCCGATTTCAGTGTACAAGTTATGGCAGAGGATGATTCTTTTTTTGTTACAGTACTCACAAAAGACACATTAGGACATGAATTATCATAGCATAAATGCATCAATTATAATCTCACAGCCATCCTGAATATGAAACTCTCTAGGGAGAGGCAATCCTTTGGGTCTTCATTATCCAAAAACTAAAACATTTCATCTAACAAATTAAACATTATGCTGCATACTGTGCAAAAACTATTATACTGTACAAACACAACATACACCACAAAGTTGTACACACACTGAAGTTAATTTATATTTACAGTATGCATAATATTTCATAATTTTTTAAAGCAGCTACGTGAACTCAATTCACACCTTTAAACCGACTATAAACTAACAGTCTCAGAGATTACTCAGAGAAGTTTGCATATGAGTGCACAAGCTTGTGAGACATACTGTACAGACTAGAGTGGATATGTGGCGAAGAACTTCGATGAAGATATCTAGCCTGCACAGACCTCTACACTTATTGTATGGGTCACTGTTCAACGAAATATTTCTATGAATAAACCCCTATGAATAAATATTGTGCCACTTGCAACTCAATTCAAGCATTCAATAAAAAATTCATCCATTCTTTGGGAGACTCCAACTCCTCTGTCCACCTTTTATTGTTAGACAAATTGAAGTGTGCACTGGGAGGGAGGCCAGTGGTAAACACAGAGAATCCATTTAGCCATCCCATCCCAGGGCTGAGGGGGGAACTGGGCCCTTCAAAGGCAGAGGCAACAATGTGAGTGACATCGGGTCATCCTTCCTTCTCAGTCACCTGGCTGATAGAATTGTTCTGGGACCAGATAGGAGGGCTCTGTGAAGAACAGCTTTTTTTTTGTCATTGCCATATCTTGTGATTGATGGCTCCATGGCTGCAGCGACTCTGCCCTTTTTAAATAATTTATGTTGCCCATTGCTATGGACAAGTAGCTTATAACCAGGTTGTTATTTTTCCATTGACTGGAGAGATCAATACTTTAAAGACAGGGTATAGCCCCTAATGAACTACTTAACTGGCTCTCTGGAGTGCAAAACAATTGCGGTATTTACTCAAAGCAAAGAAAAAGGTGATAAGAGTTGTACCTTATTGGATATACAATAAAGTTCTACTTTATTGGACAGAGCGACAAAATACATTAAAAGCCCATGCAACTGGTGGCCACGATTAGACCTAATTACAATGGGAAAAGAAGCTGCAATTCACTTTATCGTAAGATACTTATCTTTTCCGATACATTTTTAGAGTGGATATGAGCACCTTGTAGCATATGTTTGAGTGGCTAAATGTTTTAGAATAGATCACAATAAAAAACAGACATGGCCTCAGTCTTGGTATAGGCAACAACTTGTGTACAATTACTCTACCAGTAGTCCAGTAGGCCTAAAAAGAATACCTCAAAACATATGCCATCACCACAATGTCCTATTATCCTCGACATCACCGATTTGGGTTCATGAGCTGATAGATTATGACATACAATGTTAAGCAATTAAACACAGTCATTTAACACGGTCAACTTTATCATAAATGAATCCACAAGAGCACAAGCAACTTGGTAGTGCATCTTTTAACCGAATAACCGAATATAATGCCTAGAAAGATTGTAGAAAATCTCGAGTCAAGTAGAGTTATGTGCTGTAAATCAAAAGGCTCTTGTTCATTCTCCCCCGAACAACGAAGTGACAAATTAGCTGAACAATAGTGTTTGAATTCTTATTAAAGTTGATTAATTCATATCATTAGTTGATCACACAACAGCTCATAAAATATAGTAAATTAATTTCTTTAGTGTGATTAATACTTGAAACACTTGAATTAACATCAATAAATCAATTTGTGAATCAATTACATTATCATGTTTAAATACAGAGCTAATAGTGTACATTAACTAGTGGTGTAGAAGTGATCATCTATCATTCGACATTACATGGAGGAAGAGCATAAGCGCAGCCCTAAATGATCAATGATCAATGGGATCCGACTCTGACCTTAATACTGTAAGTCCCAGCACATTCTGCATTGCTTTGTTACTGCAGAATGAAGACAAGTAATCCACCGCCACAAGTTCACTGTAGGTCATGTTTCTTTTTGATCCCATATTTATTTACTATACCCATGTAAAGAACTGATTATAAGGGTTATAGGGTTATATAACTGATTATACATTCTCCCCATTATACTGTAGTAATATTACACCTAGCAAAACCACAGTGGGATATTAAAGTGGGTTGAAGTGTTAAAGAAGAAGAAATTAAAATTAAAATTAACGACTCAAATTATTCATGTTAAATATAAATAATCAATTATAATGATTACAAAAAATATTCTGAAAATAATTCATGAACTATGCTCCAAGATGTCTTTCTTCTTCTTCATATACAGTATATATTCTTAAAAGATTCAGTGTACCAGATTTCATACAAAGTTTTACTCGATTTTCAAGTACAGGCTGTGTGAATTGTACAACAGCTGTTGGAAGACACTTGAAGATGCCTCATCCAATTTAGTACTTGGAAATTGTCTTGTATAGATGACTGCCTGCTACACTGAGAACAAGCCAGGTATGAAGCGTGTATCCTGGCTCCCTCTCACTTGCTGAGAGCTACAGATGTCGTTGCTGCCTTAACAGAGCTGCTGTTCAGAGGTGTGAGAGAGGTCCGCTCCAGCAGCTGTTGTGTGGATCAGTCAACAGCATTAACGTGACACACTTTGTAGAGAATTACACCTCTACTACAGTGAGCTTTGGGCCTATATGGTCTCGTTAATAAACCTGGACCTTGTAACCGCTGTCTGATCGCTCAAACGTAGGCGCAGTGCTATGGAGAGGAGACGACAGGAAAATGTCATCAGACGCACAGGGAGAATGTACCACCAACTTTGTTTAAGGTTCATGTGGGTTGAATTTGATTGGTTTCTGTGTTTGTGCCAAAGCTTGTTATACTCCATAGGCACAGGATCTGACTGACTTTTACCATTTGGCTTGGCAAAGAACCTGGCTCTCCAATAGACTGAATTCCTTCCCCAGTGTGAGTGCTGCTACACATTAATGGGGCTGAATATCATCCTAAGACAGAAACAGTGTAACAGGGCATGTAGCGGGGCTCTACATATCCTTGTCATAATGACTCCAAAACCGCAACCAGAAAACATAATTCAATCAATTTTTGCGATGTCCAAAGTGCAAACAAGCATGGATCAATAAGCTTAACTTGAATGTCTTCGAGGTCAGGTTGTGGTCGTGGTTAGTACATGTCTTTTGTGACATAATATCCTGCTCCTGTGGCCAATATGCCATAAGGGACCTAACATGATGGACATTTGATCAATAAAAGCATACATTCAAATATTCATACACAAGTACCATAAATATCATCATTTGTTGACTTTTTTTTCCTTTCCTTTCTTTTTGTGTCTGTATTTTCTATAAAATCATAAACACTTTGGAGTGTCCCTTTGACTATACTTCATTGTGGTACACTGTGGCCCTAGCCAATTCAAATGCCACAGCCACTTACCAAAGGGACTCTAAGACACATTACCCCATGTTGCCCCCCTTGTATCCTCTTCCATAGCGCCTCCCACACTACTGATGTGTTCTTATCACATCTAAAGGACATACTTACAAATGCATTAGAGAATCAAAAATGCTTACCAACTTGAAACAATCCAATATTAAGGAGGGGATTGAATTAATTCTCTCTCTTGTGTCAAGAATTGCTGGATGCCTCAGAAGATAATTTGCCATGTAATTCCTTTCAGGCTCACAGATGCAGCAACTTACAGTAGACTAGTTTTTATTTTTTATTTAACCCTGATAACAAACATTAATTCATCAAGAATAAATAAAATGTTGGGTTGAGAAGGGAGATTAATTATCACATTCGTCGGCTTGCAGTTTCCCAAACTGGGGAATAATGAAATGCGCTGTAATAAGACATTGCTCTTGGGGAGGAAAGCCGTTTATGAATCGCTAGAGGTGCAGCAAGCTGCCTTCCCCCTCGAGAGATAGAAATTTATGCCGAACACCCCGCTGATTGTTGAGAAGGTAAAGAACCAATAGCAGCATGTTCAGAGGTTTAATTTAAAGTGTGTTTCTCACTAGGCTGCTCACAACACTTAATTAAACTCTGCTGTTTTGGCAATGACAAATGCTGCGGTGCAGGAGGAAGCTGGGCTGCTGTGACTGAGAGGCTTTTGTAATTTCTTTCATGTGCAGCGACAGCCAGATCCAGGTCAGAAAAGTGCAGAATTAAAAAATTAAAGAGCCAAACTAGATTTAGAGTTTTAGACACAGGGAAAAGGCTTGGTTACAGTCGTTTCTTTTGTGGGACTACATCTTTCCATCTCGATTTCTTTCTCACTCATTTCTCACAGCAGACCTTTTGTCATAGATTTATTGAGGCAGAACTTCAGTACCAGGGTTTTTGTTCATGTTTGGCATGCATCCTTTTACACTTTAGGATCCACACATTATAATAATGTTGTTAAGTAGTGCAAATGTTTTAACCTAAAAGTATACCTGAAATGTATGTTGAACACAATAAACAGTAAAGCTCAATAATAAACAGTATAAAGCTCCCTCTCAGAATTTCCTTTCAATTAATTCTAAGAGTCTGATTTCTGTCTGAGTATGTCGTTTGATTTACCAAGCCATATTTTCACCAAAGTCAGTGATACTGTACCTTTAAAGCATTCAAC
The DNA here is from genome assembly GCF_963921795.1 of Nannobrachium achirus. Taxonomy (NCBI): domain Eukaryota; kingdom Metazoa; phylum Chordata; class Actinopteri; order Myctophiformes; family Myctophidae; genus Nannobrachium; species Nannobrachium achirus. The sequence continues at coordinate 24,591,057 of NC_137829.1, forward strand.
TAAGCACAGAATTTAACTGTAGAGGTACAGCGCGCACAATCAAAGTCGGGGCAGTCAACAAACTGACAGAGAGTGACTAATAGGTTTTTTTCTCCCCCCAAGTAGAAATCCATTTCATACCAAACAAAACCTTATTTGGTTTCAGTAATGGTATGACTGTATTATTGTGCATTTCATGAGATCCATTTAAAAGGTGGAGCCAGCCTAGCACATTCACACGCTAAAGCCTTCCGCCTGATGCTGTTGAAGTCACAGAACTCTAGCTATACTGTACTACCAGCAAATAACCACATGCCTGCAAGGCACAAACAGGAGCTGGAGCATTTCATTCAATAATGTAATCTGGACTTTTAAGTAAAAAGACCTCAATTCTTATGTATTTTTTTATTACTTGGCTGAATGGTACCACACTATTTCGCTTTGACATGGCAATCTTTCATTTCATATGGAAGTCTATCAAAACAGTATAAGAAAGCAGTGGTTTACTGGAAATCTATCTTCAAGGTGGACGATCTTGATCACAAAGCTCATGCAATGTTCATCACATTTACGCGTCACCAATACAAAAGCTATTTCAAACCTTAAAATCAGGAATAATATATTATATAATATATATTTTCACATCACATTTCCACTTTCCACAAAGATACAGTATCAACTAATACATGATCATCATCCTTTATCCTTTAAATAACAAATCATAAAACACCTCCAGTCACAATTATGATAATCATTATTTAATTAAGGGTGCCACAATATTTACACTGCACTAAGTCAAACCATGAGAATTGATCAATGCAACTGTAACATTACATACATGGACAATTATATCCGTTTTCATTACCGTGTGAAAAACGTTGTGCTAGTCAATTGATTTAGAACATTTTACAGAAATTCCACCATGGATGTTTTCAGCTTACATTAGTCCAGTCCAAAAAGAGATATCACAAAAGAGCGATAATGCTTGCCATATACAGATAAGAAAAAATCTAGTATTTATCCTATTTGATATAGAGGATGAAAACAGCCCCACATGTATTTTGGTGTTTTGTAAATGCCAGTGAGACGCAGCAGCATCCGTTGGAGTTAACGGTGCAGCACTTTTGTGTTCACTAGCACAAATCATTAATCATGAGGCCGGCCATATTCTTGTAGTGCCTGTGCTTTCATTACTGGGCCTAATTAAACAGTTCTGTGAACTGGAATCTCAGATTCCTCTGTTACAGATTATCATTAATTATGGTGAAAGTGCTCAGAGATGTTGGACTCAATTATATTCTGCTCAACCCTGGCAGCGGGGTGATTCATTGTTCTGAGCACTCACAGCCATACTGTCTCTGCTTATCACCAACCTCCACTTTTGTAAATTGGGCTCTGCCAGCCAACAAACTAAGAATTATGTGCTGCTTTTTTCATTACAAACATGTTGGAGGAGCACAGACCAATTAAGGCTGGGATATTTTGTGTGGAGTGATGAGGCAGGCGCTGGTGCAGGGAGATGGGGGTTGGTTGGAGGGATTGGGGGGGGGGGGGGGGGGGGGCAGTATGGGAATGAGCTCCCATGCTGAAGTTGTGGCTTTATTACCATGTGAGGTGTAGCCCACTACCAGGATAGTGACTGATTATGCCCAACATATTTTCTCAAAATCTCACAATATTGTAACTGTAATTTAGAGTGAATCCAATTTCATAATATAATAATATTTCTGTAGTATTCACATGCACAACAAATAATTCCACTGTACTGCAGGACAGTTTAACTGTAGACTTCTACTGGACTGTGGCAGATACAGTATATGCTAAGTGTGCATAGCATGGAGGGGAACAGTTAACTATTCATAATATTTGTGTATGACATGCAACTTTTTGTGGCACTGAGCAATGTCAATATAACGCCTCTGGTCTTATGTACAGTAGGGTACCTGAGGGTCTTTGACGGAATCTGTTTCTGAATAACATTATTGGCCACCTTATTTGAGGGTCACAGGATCTGCAAGGAAATCTGAATCAAAGAGAAGAGCAGAAGTTCCAACAGTAAGCCTGCACCTTAGCAGTTTGCACAATTTCATATGCCGCAGTAGGGGGTGATTTTAATATATATGAAAATCAGCAAGTGCTGTGTGCATGTGTCTCTTATAAGACCGCCAGTGGGAGATTTTCACTGCCTTACAAAAAGCAGTGACACCACGATTGTTTAATAGCAATCACCATAAGATATCTGCATCAGCAGCATGAGAATGAAAACAGCAGGAATGAAAACACATTTTGGAAAGTGACAACATTTTCTCTTTCTTTGTTTTCTCAAAACTATGGCGAGCACAATCCTATAATTCTGTTGGCCAGACAAAGACTGGGACAGACAAGCGCAAGAGCAAAAAGTGGGACCTTGGCTAGCGTTGGCAGTAAGGCAGCTCATTGAAAATGTAATACACTACTTCCAAGTCACAGGTCAGCTGGCAATCTGAATTTTAAAAGGAATATGAATAATATTCTGTTTTATTTTGAAAATGAACTTTGTGCCCTCCATCATGAATCCAATATATGTCTTAATCTTCCGGGCTCTTGAAGCCCACAGCTCTGGGAGAGGGCCTTTGACTCCTGAACCTAATAAGGAAATCGCTTGTTTTCTCATCTTTCTTCTCATTGTTATAGGCGCTGACGCAAGAAAAACTCCTTTATTTTGAAAATAATTGACAAAGCATAAACGGATGTGTTATATAATGTTAAGGTTTTCTGAGATGTCAAGTTACAATGTCACAGTCAGGAGCTGAAGTGCTAATTGAAATAAACAGAAATCACATGAAATAGGCCTGACTTTTCCCTTATGTCTAACCATCAAAATGAAGCAATTGGATTTTAGCGATTCTGACACTCAAGTCGCTCAGTGGCCTGAATGAGTTACAAAAATGATTATTTATTTCATTTTGCGAGTGATTTTCTTTTACAATAAGGTTTTATGTATACTCAGAGCACCCTACACTTTGGCTTTGTGCATACATAATGATTATAAGTTTTGAGGATTTCAGCTCTTTTAATCACATTTTGCTTGGGGCATTTTAAAGAATTGGGATTTAATTGTATTGCCATATTTCTTTTATTGGTCAAGACCAAGGAATTGTGTCAGCCCATATGTATGCAAAAGCTGAGCAGATTAGCATCCAAGCATCAATTGTTATTCTCAACTGAACATGGCCGACAGTGGCAGTGAATTTAAGCGTTAATTACACACTAACCTTTTCAGAATGGATATTTAGACATGCTGTGTCCTAAGACTTCTAATGTTCAGGAAATGAAAACATCCAACCACCAATCAGCATCTGCTCACATTAGCATAGTCTTTTAAAGCCCATTGCCCCAAAACATGACATAGAAATCCTGTCCTATTTATCTTAAAATAGCCACTTAACTTTGACTGACACTAATTCTTACTACATGAAACTGCAGGAACCCCTTCATTCCCTCCTTCTGTCTCTGTCAGAAAATTACAAAAGACAGAGTTTGTGATGTCCCTGGCGCTCAGATCCCTTTATCCTGTCAGGCTACAGCATTTGATATGACGTAGCGCGGCGTTCTGGCCCTCACACGCCAGCCAGGGAGAAGGGACCTGTCAGCGCCAGGGGAGAGCACTGCGGATCATCACTCTGACTGATCCACAGGCCCGGAGACTGTCATCTCTTCCGACTGTACAAGTCAACACAAATAAAAGTGAGGAGGCAAAAGCCATAATGGCTGGGGGAGAGATCCGGGCTCAATGTGGCCATTACTTTTATTCAAACCTTACAGATGACATGATGTGAAAAATGAGCCTGTGTCTAGTCGGGTGCCCATTAGTGAGTGAGCACATTATCTCCCTTTTTTCACATTGGATCTCCTCCTCTGCTACGCCGTGGCAGATGCTCCTGAGGAGTCACTCACTTTTATGGGCTTTTGACTGCCGTACTCTTTTAAATACAGGGGCCTGCACCAGGCGAAGATGACGTATGGCTGCCAGTGCTCTTTACCCCACTGACAGATGTCTTCAGTGGATCCTCCTTAAAGCCCCCTCTCTGATTCTGTGGGGGGACAGCTAACCTCTTCTCTCCCAGAGCAGACTCATGCATCAAATAGATTATTATAGTCAAATAGGACATTTCTGGCAATTTCTATTAAAAGACAATTGGGGAGCAATTTTCTTAAGTACTGTCTAACGGAATTCGTGAAATAGCGTTGCTAAAATACTTACAGTGTAACTACATGGGAAAGGCTTCTAGACTTCAAGGCTTCATGAACATTTACATTGAGTATCCATGGTGAAATCTATTTGCGCAAAATCCGCAAATGTAATTAACAAAATGTGTTTGTATTTTTAGTACAATTCCCCCCCGAGGCTTTGAAGTTAGCAAACATCAAGTTCAAGCCCCTTTTTCTCACACTTCTAATAGTCGTTAAAACACCTCCTGCAGCTGATGAAGGAAAATCAATTTGTTTCTCAAATCACAGTGTTCCTGTCACATTGTTGTGGCTGTGACTGACATGATGAATGGGTGAGAGGACTTTGTCTATCTATCCAAAATAAGTTAGCCTATCCACACTCAAGATCTTCTGGCAGGAGGAGACACTTGTACTAAGAATTTCACACTCTTGCTTGCTCTCGGACAGAAAATCACAAATGACAGATATGAAATTTAAAACCCCTTTGGTTCTCCCAGTTGTCACCCTTTTGTAAACACCTCTAGTGAAGTACAGTGGGACTATAATCCTCTGCCAACAACAGCTTAGTTGTCCATGATGTCATTTTCCAGTAGTGCCATGAAGAGAATTAAGGCCTATATAGATTCTGGGACATTGATTTATCATTGACACCTTAAATGGGGGAAGAATATTTAAAATAAGATAAAGCTTAATCAACATTTTGGAAGCTATAGCTATGAGACCATTGCACAAGGATACAGATACAAATACTGTACTGTACATGCATTCTGGGCCTGTCAGCAGGATCACTATTTAGTTAATTTAATAGGAGCTCTGAGCAGTTAGCAAGTACATTAGCATAAAGGGGAGTGGCCAAGCATGATTTCTTGTTATTTAGGCATTGAAACGACCTTGCCCCTAATGGTTAAAAATAATGTATTGGATTTTTGCTTTACAAATTTGTGAGATTGAGATATTATATGTGCGATATGCCATTGGTAACAATTCCCCACTAAAATAATTTTAAATGACAATTTACTTACTCTCCTACCAAAGAAAACATACTGGATGCACTGCTACAGTACAATACATAGCAGGGATCAAGCCAGCTCAGTGGTTGTGGTCACTGACGGGGAGAATTGGCCTCTCCCGGGCATGAGCATGAACTGGGGTGGCTTGGTTCAATCTAATCTCTGACATGAAACAACAAGCCTTTGGGACAACCTCCCAGTCCACCTTCTGCGCCGTGCAACATCACAAACACAACAGCAGTAGGGGGCTAGATGCACTGGAGCTGTCAAGGGAGAAGTATGTTTCCATTTTACAACTTCACTGGCAGAGTAGCCATACAAATAGCTCTCCATTTCCTTTCGTGACCGCTCACTCTTTGAGCCCAATTTATACTTTGTCGTACAATGGTGTTGCACACCTACAGTAAAATAGCCGACCAACAACTTTACAACGCACCGTGGCGCCGATGCATTGCGAGCTTGCCTTGTAGACAGGCTATTTTCGCCACGTGACATCGTACAACGGAGCATTAATTAGGCATTAGAGCCTCTCCTCTATCTTCTACTCGTGTCAGTTTCCTCGCCAGCACACGCACACACACACATCCATGCACGCACACTCAAGGGCTCCCTGTGGACCATATGTCCCGTTACTGCTTGTGACTGGTGCATGCTGTGACTGCTCCTCCTCTAGCCCCAACGATGCCATTCAATGTTCTCAGACCTCAAACCCCAGCAGTGTAACGTGAAGCATTGATTCAGAGTTTACCTGGGAATTTCCTGCATCACCACCCCCTTGTGTAACTATGTATGTATGTAGCATGAGCTGAGCTGCAATACAGCTGGGTGACCAGTGACAGACTCTAGGAGGTGCACTCATTCTGCCCCTCCTTGACTATGGAGTCAATGTATGGTATTGCGATGCCCCAAATGCCTTAAAGTCAAAGCTCCAAACAGCCCAAAACAAACTGATTAGGGTCCTGCTTGGCTTTCCTTCTCGGGCTCACCTTACCGCTTATCACTATATAAGCGTGGGGTGGCTCAGGGTAGCTGACAGAGTACAGCATCTTGTTGTGGGCCTGGTGTACAAGATACAGTACACCACTAAGATACCCATGTACCTGACAAAATACTTCCTCAACATCAAGGATGTCCACAAATACAACACCAGAGGCAGCTCTAAAAAAGATTCAAGTTCGTTCTCTTGCTGTACCACTAAATCCCTAACTTCCTTTAAAATCAGTCTGAAAAGTCATTTACAGGCGGCTGCTACTCGAAACTTGTAATAGACTAAGCCCATACTTACCTCCCCTTTTCCACTGTAAATATATTTTATTTCTTTCTTCTTTCCTTTATTTATTTTTTCTTCTTTATGACTTTTTCCCCCCTTTTGTTATTGATGATATCCTATGCATAGTATCGTCTTTCATTCATTGTTATATGAGATGCATAAATGGTTCCTGTGTAAATAAGCCGAATAGCTTACTAGGATATCCTTTTAGCTGACCTTGTACCAGTGAACTGTACTGTCATGCAACTGTATCTTTTCCTAGGCAACCTTCTAATAAAGTCTTCAATAAATAAATAAAAACAGGCCTGGGTGAGCAAGTGGCACTGTTGAGACGCACGCACGTGCATACACGTGGCGCGCGCACACACACACACACACACACACACACACACACACACACACACACACACACACACACACACACACACACACACACACACACACACACACACACACACACACACACACACACACACACACACACACACACACACACACACACACACACACAGCTTAATGAAATGAACTGCTCAAATGCACCGCTCACTTCAAACTGGGTTTGATTTTTGTAATTTAGGATGAGAAAATCCTGATAGTCACCAAAATGTAGCACTGTATGATAGCCTACAATGATTCTCACTTTCTGCATTGCATTTCATGATGAATGAAATGCTCGAGGGACCTGCTCACTGTCCTAGATCAGCAGTTCTACTGATTAGCCCACGGGCCAGTGCTATAAGCTACTGTGTCATCAGTGCTTATCCAAATAAACCAATGTGTTATTACCTATCATCTTAGAAAAGACCTCAAGTATCACTTTGCTAATCACCTGTCACACCTGATTTCCTGATTCATTTTCTTCATTCATCTTGAGCAAATGTAGCGACAGCTTGCAATCTGTTTGTTTTCTGAGTTGTCAAAAAGGAACCGAAGGCATGTATCAACATGGACTAAATGCTGCTGCAAGATGTCACCAGCTGCACATGATATGATGAATTACAATCATATGTTAATCAGCAGGCATCATAGTAATGGTTTGTTTACTAGGCATTCCATCACAAACCTTCATGGACTGTTTTTTTTACACAGATATATTCTTAAACAGTGCTAGGCTACCATTTCAAATACCAGTATCACAAGACCGATTCTTTTTTTCTGTCAGCAGTGGCGGAAAAGGCAAAGAAAAAAGAAATGAAAAAGAAATGCATCGATCAAACAAAAAAAAGGATCTTACAGCGAAGCATCAAATGGGTTTGTTCATGCATTCATAATTACTCTGTCTGAATCTGATTGCATGCATTTTACTGCAGTTACAGACTTTATGTAAGACAACTGCAGCTCAAGACGCAGCTGACAATATTGGAAACCAATTTTGTTTTTTCATCAATCACTGTATCTCCCCCAGATATACATGCACACGCATAATGTGTGTGCGTGTCTGTGTCTGTCTGTCTTTCTGTCTGTCTCTGTGTGGGGGGGGGGGGGGGGGGGGGTAAGCAAACAGCAGTAGGTCCAGCTGCAAGGTCAACACCAGCCTAAGTACCTTTTCATTTCCCCAGCCACCCATGATGTTAGATCCAGCAGTTTGTCCAGCAAACTCACTAATGACTGCATGCAGCAACCCTGCTTTTTAACTACTGTTTTCCCTATATGTGTGCCTGGGTGATTGCTGAGGATCTGCACCGCGTTTGATTAAAGTACATGGATAAAGGAGAGTTCTCAGAATAAATACATCTATAGCCTCTTCTCTACATAAGACTATTTGGGATAACAAAATCAATATTTTGCCTACAATTAAGCATTTCTATCATATAACACTTTCATCTTCACACATAGGTTTAATGATCATGTTAGGTACAGTAGGTAGGTACATTTTTAAGCAGAAATTTTGAAAATAAAATAAAATAAAAAGGTTGCCTATTTTTGGTTTTTATCTTCCAAATCCAAACATTTTGGATGACGGAACTGTCAGTGTTTTTTTTATATGATTATCATTAAATGACAATTTTTAAACAACATACTTTCGCAAGGGAATGTGGGCTGGAGACACAGTAGCTAAAATGAAAAATGTCAATGCGACGAAAATAGCCACATAACTATAAGTGTATATTAACACACACATTTTTTACTCGTGAAGAATGATAATATAATGAAAGTGATTATCACAATATTTTATATTATATATCTGGAAAGGAAGCTACTGAGTGTGTAACTCAAGAGTAAATAGAGATATCACAAGCACAGTCACACTTATAAACTATGCTACAACTAAATTACTTCCACGCGCTCAATATGCGATTTAAAGGAGCCTGGCAGTGGCAATATTCCTCTGATATGGTGTTACTGTTTAGTTTTAATAGGAACCCTCAGCTCAAATACGAGCTGACAAACACGGCAAGACAAACACAGTCTCTCTCCGGCAATGAAATATACACTATCAAATAGACCTGTACCTCTTTGAATCCACTGTGTGGGTGAAACTAAAGCGCAGAACAAACAGCGTTCCGATATGGCTTTGAGGGTGATAACAGCGTCTGACAGGGTGGAGAGAGCAGACTTTGGGCTCAGCGCGAAAACACAACCTGTGATTGACATGATTCCCTGGCCTTAGAGAAGTTTACCTTTTAATAAGAGCTCAGAGAGGCCCTCTCAACAACCGGGCTCAGCCTCTCACCGACAGCAAGCGACGGCTGGGGAGCAGTCTGTGTGTGTGTGTGTGTGTGTGTGTGTGTGTGTGTGTGTGTGTGTGTGTGTGTGTTTGTTTGTGTGCGCGTGTGTCCAAGCATGCCTACTGTATGTATCTATGAGTCTGTCCACGTGCAGGTGTAGGTAGGCGCTGTAGTTGTGCGCGTATGTGTGCCAAGATTTCAATCAAGGATTGCAGCCATTCCCAAATATGTCTTCTCTTTTGGGCCGATCTGTTTGAAGAAAATGAGTGGATTCAGGATCAAGAGCCTTTCTGGAGGAATCTAAGTCTGTTTGAGGATTATGACTTCTTCAGAGCTATACACTGGCCCTTGGAGGCCAGGCTTAACACATGCATTCCAGACAGTGATATAGAAATGATAAAATCCAGGCAAGACTCCTTGCTATGGGAACAAATCTTAACATACTGACAAACTGAAAACATTTAGTGTACAGTAGCTCTGTCGCCAACTTCGACATGTAGAAGACTATTCTAACATAAGTCTATTATAAAATAAAACAATTACGCAATAACAGAGGACACAAGGAAAGGCATCCTACATAAAAGCCATTTCTTCACCTCATCCTAAATCTGCAATAAATATTGCTCCCATTGATTCAATTTTAATACGCTCAAAACCCTCTTCAGCTACAAACGTTTGAGGCACTGCATCCTAATAATAGCACCTCTGCCCTCTTATTTCTTTGACTCTACCATTCTCTGCCTTCAATGCCTGTCAGAGCTCATATCCCTGGACCTGAATAAGTGCTGCATAAACCACACCTCCGCTCATCTGCCTTATAAATTACAATTAGTACACCAACACCTCCCCTGCCAGCTCTGTTCAATTTCTCCATTCTCACAAAGATATTTCTGTGGCATTGACAACATGCCTGAACAAGCCTGAAATGAACCACTTTCCACAGCCTAAGAATTAAGAGTGTTCAACAACAAATATCCACACTCACATCCCCTCAGAGTGGAGTTCTCTAGTCACATTTGTAATTATTTAACCTGGTTACAGCATAACCTGGAAGCAAAACACGTAAACACGAAAATTCCTAACACATTGAGATATTTCAAGATTAACAACCAAAGGTGTAATAAGAAATAAGATAAGTTACAGGTTATTCTCGGTTTATGGTATATTTTTACTTTGTTTTAACAGTGCCAGTAATAACCGCCTTTAGGGACCTAAATTGCCTTTCTGAATGTGTATCAAATGCACTCTACATCAAGAGAGTTAAAGTGTGCAACATGTACAGTACTGCATGTCAACATAAAACTCTGGCTACAGTCTTTCAATACAGTAGGTCTGATGTCAGTAGCTTTGTCGCAACAAGCCATGGGATATTTTGTTCCTTCATTAATAACGTGAAAATGCCAAGAATCAAAGCTGTCTCTAATATTCTAGAAATTTAGTTCAGTTCTCAACCTTTTCTGAGCACTGAACTCCTTCTGTTTCAAAGCTTCAACTGAAGTACCATGATTTTTATTTTTTCCCAATGGGAATAAATGTTTTAATTTCAGTTTAAAAAGGTACGATATGCTACACGTGTACTGAACAATTACAACACTCAATATCACTTTAGACCCAGGCTCACACACATATTACAATTCTAAAACATTACCTGGGGGTTTCATAGACGAATGGCAGCAGACGCTACTGTAGCTCATTGTCACAAACCAGGGGAAATACACAGAGACACGAGTCTCTGCAGCCATCCCATCAGTATGAGCATCAGAAATTTGCCCGACTGAGAGCCTTGAGAAAGCGTATGGACTTATTTTGACCCCACAACAGAGTACCTCGTGTAACCATGACTCTTTGCTATTTCACACTTTTTAAACACATCCTTTGTCCTGTTACTTGCACCCCACCCACACGCAAAAAAAGGAAGCCTCAACAGAGGGAGATGATGATCCTGGGCAAGGGAGAGGGGAAGTAGCTTCTCCTACAGACAGTCGCACCAGGGGAGGGACTAACTATAGCCACATCAATGACTAACTCTCACAGCAAGGACACCTCCCCTTCACTTTGAAAATAAAATAAATTAAACAACAAAGGGGGGACGCTGACATTCACTAGCCTTTCAGCTTGTTGCCCCAACTAACTGCTTATAGTACATCCAGAATACTTGGGCTCCGCACAGTAGCTACTGTTTAACCACCAGAAGTATAAATGTGCAATGTGTATTGCAGGTGCAAAGTTATACTACCTGTCCTGGCACGTAACGATACTAACAATAACTTGTATACACATTCATAGATGAAGCATAGAAAGTTACCTCATCCGCTGACCTAATATGGTCATTCCAACACAGGAGACGACCCATCTCTGTGCTTCTTCATGCATTACACACACAATCAATAATGGAAAAATATACACTGCGAAAGGCCTTAGCCGTACTGCCTACAAGAGGCATTGATAAATGATTTTGTGCCAGTTATGACAGCAAGGTGCACACAGTGAAGAGAGTGGAAGGCCTTTTTAATAGTGCAAGGAGAGAATTAAATCAAACCCAGGAGAGCCTCCACTGGAAAGAAGGGATGTTGCATCTCTCTGCTCTAAATCACAGCTCGACTTTAGCCCAGCCTTTGCTTTGCCCATTTTTCTACATTATCAGAGAAAACCCGTCACTGCCGTCCATGGGAAAGTTTACAAATCATGATTTATCAGAGAAAGGGGCCCTAAACACCTGTGTGAGAAAATAGGTATGGCTTGCATATCTTATTTATAAGCCAAAAACCTTTTCTTAGCTGTCTTTGTATTAAAAATGTGTCCAAAACCATGTAACAAAGGATTTCATGTGTTATCACTTCAGTGCAACGTATTGTTATTATGATTATGATGTGCTAAAAATATATATTTCGTTTTTAAATAAAATGTCCAAATGAAATATCAGAAATGGACTCCGTCTTCCTGGAAACTATGCAGTAAAATTACCTGTACAGACAGTTCGCACATTCCATAAGTCAGCAATGTAAAACCCTATAGTGGGCAATACAGAATACAGGACCTTATTATCTCTGGTGGGGAAAACTGAAAAAGAGAAAAGGAAAAAAAAAAAAGGAAAAGAAAAAGGGAAAAAGGCGAAGGCTTAAAGGGAGTGAAAAGTTTCCAAAGGTCAAAAATTAATCAAACTCATTACCTGTGGAAGAGAGGGATTATTCCTGGTTGCTGCTAACTGGTCTAGCAGAGTTTTAACCTCTGTGTTCTTTTCTAAGGGATGAAGATTCCCAGCGGGACAGATGTCCATGGTTCCTCATTTAGAACAGGATAAGTGAATTATACTCGTCCTCCTGGGCCTGCTGGAGACACAAACAATACATTTCACAAAAAAACGACAAAAATATTAAACACGATATTGTCTTCAAAGGAGACATCTAAATCTTATATTATACCAAGCATATTATACAGTAGTCATTATTTCTCGACTTTCATGTCCAGAGAACCCTGAAAACAACCCCATTTCTGGTCAGTTTGTGCACTAGAAATCGTCAAAGCCATGCCAGCTAGGGAAAGAAAATCCTGCTTACTGGCCAGCGAGGCCAGTAGCCGCCACTTTATCCAGTAAATACTGCAGAAGAAAGGGGGAGAGAGTGAGAGAGAGGGAGAAGAGAATAAAAGGAAGCAGTGGTTTATGCTCATGAACCCAGGGTGATGTGCACTCTAGTCTCACTCTTCTCTCAGCATTCTCTTTACACAACTTTCCAACGGAAAGGAGGTTCTTATCGAGGAACTGTACAGAATCTCCCAGACAGAGGCGAATGATGAGATTCGCTTGAAAAGGCACAGACCTTTTGAGTATTGGAAAAATATTAGACAATCATTACCGCAAATGTCTTTAGAAATAATTTAGCTGTCAATGGGGAACAACGGGTGGACTGTTAAATGTTCCTGAGTGGAGATTGATGCCGTCAGATAATAACAAAGCCGATGTATATTAATGCTACATCCATATGTTCTCTGTGAAAGGATACAGTTCAACAACAAAGTAATTAAGATGGATCATGCAGACACATAACGCCACGCACACACGCCTGCACGCACTCACACAACCTGAGACAAGCAGAAAAGAACCTCATGCTCTACACAAAAGTGTACACTTTACCATGATTTAACACAATATTTATACATAAGGCATCAAGGCATAAAAAATTAAAAAGTATATTTCTGATAAAAATGTTTTAAATATAAGAGAATATTGGTCTGAAATGGAAAATACCATAAAGTACAATGAAATGTCACCGAAACGTTAACTATATTCATAAAGAAATTATAGGACTGATAATTATTAATAAATGATTAACCGAATTGTAAAAAAAAAGAAAATAAATATTCATTAGAGATTTGCTCTTCTGATTAAAAATACAAAACCATATGAATGTGTCTTAAACACAGAAAATGGTGCCTTTATTTGCTGGCCTTTTGCTGATGATAATTTTAATGTATTTGGCACACATGAAAACATGTTATTTATTTTTTACAAACTAGTAGCCTAAAACTGAACATTATCTATCCCCCCTACAACACACAGGAAATGATAACATAAAAAAAGACAACAGTAACCGCTCTGAGGGGAGTCCAGGCTGTAAATGTGCACAATATTCCACATGATTATATACATGTCAGTTCAGGGCGCACTTCGAGTGACGCGGTGTCAAATCTGTGTGACAGATTTAGGTGAACGCTGGTGAGCAGAATCCTGCGTGGGGAGAGCGGCTTAGGGATGACTTATGCCTGATCTATGGCCTGTCGTACAGTGGTGTCGGCATGCCAAAAATAGCAGATCCACAAGTTCACAACGCCTCCCATCTGACGCATTGCATTGAGCTTGTAGATCGGCGAATACAAGCTAACGCGACACCATGGAATGAAACTGGGCTACGAGCAGTCAGCTAGATGAGGCGGAAAGGAGCCTCGCTCACCGTGGGGCCGCTGCCAGACCCCACAGTCCCTGTGTACCTCAGCTGCCCACCAACACTGACAGTCAAGCCATTACACAGTATTAATTCAACTCTATGAGAGTACAAATGGGTCCATTTGGTTATATGTTACACTCTCTGAGTTTCAACAGGACAAATCAACACTGAGCATTTGAAAATTGACGTGCAGCCTACCTGACACCATTGCCACCTTCTGACCATTATATGAATCTTTGTGTCAGCTTTCTGGGTCCACTCTGAGGTCAGATGACACGGCATTTGCTGAGAACACAGAAGCAAAGAAGATGTGCCCCATAAATGCTTTCTGATAAGGAAAATATTTATATAAAGTGAACACCTATTTGACTTATTTAAAAAGTTCATGGTTTATTGGAGCGTGGTGGTTGCTGAGAATGGTTAGGAGACAAAAATGAGGAAGATTGGAACATGATCTGATTTTTGGAGGCATTCTTAAGGTAATGTCTCCCTCTTTTGGTTCATATTGTACACTGGAAGCAGAGCATGACAATAATTATACCCTTACATCAGAACAGAACCACTATAATAGGCCTGTTCAGATGATTGGGGACTCTGTCCTATGCTGTCCTCTGATAATTGCTTCCCTAAAGTATTCAGCTATCCATGTGACTCATTCATTTATTTATCTCTTTTTTAATTAATTTCAATTCATTTCAATGCAAATCCATTTGAAGGCATTTTGATTGTTGCCTAAAATTCATGGCAGTAGCCTAAAGCATTTTACTTCAACATGTGATAAGCAATCATATATACTTATGTTTGCCATTTGGTTAAGCTTTGTCAAACAAGACATGAGGTGTTATGATTATGAAAGGCTGACCGTCTAGTTCTGAAACCTGGGCGCTCCCTGACATCTAGTGGACAAAATACTTAACTGTTTGGAGTGTAGCAAAAGGAAAGAGCACATATTATAAAACTAGTAAGCCAATTATTATTGAATTGGGAACTTCTGCATTTGTCTACATTGTTTTGTGATTTTACACACTTTTTTTCTCCATTTCTAAACATCTCACCAACCACAATAGATTTTTTTATTTTACTGTACTGTATATGCATGTTTATCAACAAAGACATCAATCAATCAATCAATCTATCCTCCCCAGAAACTGAAGGCGGAATGTACAGACAGACAGTCAATCAATCAAACTGAATTAATGTCTAATGCAGGAATGTCATACAATCCAAGGCCATATTATGATCTGAGAGGGAAATGATTTAATTTAAAGGTTCTACACACCATGCATTTAAAAATAATTTATAAAACATTGTTTGTGTCCCAAAAACGTTGTTTTAAAAGGTTTGAGGCTAGATTACCACTCCTGAATACAGAGCCCCTGTAATTTCTGCCTGTGTCATACACTCATTTTGCAATAAATATGGATTAAGCATGTTGTGAGATATCCTGATGGCCATAGGACATTCATACAGGTCTCATAAACCTATACTTTCACCAAAGCTATCATCAATGCATAAGTCACAGATAAACATGAAATAAAATCTATTTAATGCAGCTTTAAGCATGATTCCATTCAACCACAGAGATGTACAGTAGAAGGGGCCTTCTGGTCAGAGGTGTTCTCCTTATCCAGGAGCTGTAGCAAATCAAATCAAACTTTATTTGTATAGCACATTTACAGTATCAAATAAAAAAACTTCAACAAATAATATGCACTGACAAAGAACAAAATATGCAGAGTTAATACTACATATACAACTAGAAACAATAGAGAACAGAGGATTTAAAAGCCCCAATCGAGAGCCTGGGGACCACAGCCGCAAAAGCCGGGTCACCCCTGCTCCTCTTGTTAGTTGCATGAACATCCAGCAGCATCTTGTCCGCAGACCTAAAGGCCCTGGCTGGGACATAGGGCTGGATTATATCCAAAAGATAAAAGGTGCAAGCCATGAAGGGATTTAAAAACAAATAAAATAACCTTAAAATCAATTTTGAATTTAACAAGCCGACCAATCATCAAGGAAGATGATACACGAAAGAAGAAGAAGGAGCCAATGGAGGGGCAGCCACATACCATTAATACAATTAAACAAATTAAAATTCATGGTTAAGACATTAATGGGTGTAAATGATGTGGTAGTCCCATATTTACAATAAAACTAGAAAGATGGAATTGGAAATGGCAAGTGTGGTTGCAGTGACGCGAGTCACACTTGCAAGTCTTATCATTTAAATTTTCCCCATTCAAGTCAATGGGGAAAATGTATTCATTATATATTATACATTAATGGCCATATACAAGTGAAGCTTTTTGTAATGCTTCACACACTGTTGTCACTCTTCACATGACATCACAATATATAATATAAATGGTAAGACGGAACTCATGCAGTTACCAAATGTGACTAATGTCCGTGTCTCTGGTTCAAATCTGCTACCAAGCCAATCAAACTATATAGAGCTTGTTTTCGGGGAGGGCAATCTTTGTCACTGCAATTGCGACTCTTACAGGCTGGTATGGCAACTCTACAGTAAATTGGGAGAACAAATAGAAATATTGATTAAACAAAAAACAAAGAAACAAAAAACAGAAACAAATAAAAGAATAAAGAATAAGATGGGGCCTAATAAGACCAGGGCTCCCCTGCCTATCTAAGGTAATGGGGATTTTATTATTTAAAAAAAAGCTATTAAAAAAGGTAATATTAAAAAGATATTTGGCATTGATCGGTCTAGTGATTAATGAGATTAGCTGCGTCTATAAAAGAGTCTGTCTGTCTGTCTGTCTGTCTGTCTGTCTGCCTGTTCGAAGCTAATTTCAAACCACTGGAACGATCAGTGCCAAATGTGCACAATGCCAGTAGGCCAAAGAAATACGACCAGACATGGCTTTTCACACAATGTTATATATTTTTGAAATATTTAATTTTAATGTTATAATGGAAGTCAAAAGTGTGCCTCCATCTCCTCACCTCGGAAATGTAAGTGCCCCTACAAAGCCAAAGTTGGCCAAAACCCAAACCCTCTCAACCACTGTTGATACTGAACTTGAACTCTGAAATATGCCTCAACCAGATGGTTTGAGGTTTACCATGGTATCCTTGTGTGCTTGTGACCATTTACCCTGTTGATTGTTGTCTAGGGTTCATGCCATTTATTCTTCTCTTCTCCCCGTTGAGGGACACCTCACTGGGGGCTTTATGTCCAGGTCTCTGTGCCGTTGACTTCACCGCTCCACTTGTAGCCTTGTACGGGCGTGGTGGACGCGCCTTCATCTCCTCCACATTGAGGCGCACCTCACCACGGAACTGTAAGTACCCCTTGCTAAGTATGTTCTGTACAGGTGCCGGATCATTAAATGATACAAACGCAAAGTTAGGGAGCTTCCCACCTTTCTTGATACTGAGCTTCAGGACTGTACCATATTGCTCAAAGAACTCCTTGAGCTCAGCCTCATCCACATTGTGAGGGATGCTTCCGACAAACAGTTGGTGAGCTTTATGTACGGGCGGAGGTCCCCCGGGTCTCTGTGTGGTTGACTTCACCTCCCCGCTGGCAGTCTTTGCGGTCTTGTCCGAGCGTGGCGGGCGCGCCTTCATCTCCTCCACGTTGAGAGTCCAGTCACCACGAACCTTTATGGGCTTGTTGCAGAGGATGTTCTGTACAGGTGCAGAGTCATTGAATGCAACAAAGCCAAAGTTAAGGCCCTTTCCGCCACTCTTGATACTTAGGTTCAGAACTGTCCCGTAGTTCTCAAAGACCACGTTGAGCTCCGCCTCGTCCACATAGCGAGGGATGTTTCCGACAAACAGTTGGTGGGCGTCGGGGTACCTGACCTCCTGCACTGGCCTGGGACCCTTGTGTGCGGGCGGAGGGCCTCCAGTTCTCTGTGCTGCCGACTTCGCCCCGCTGGAAGGCACTGAAGGCAGGCTCTTACCGGTCATTGTTGCCCCCGACACTGGGGATGGGACATCAGTGTCTTTTTTCATCTCTATGACAGCAAGCTCCACCTCCTTCTGAGCATCTACCTCAGGGTCAAGGCTGGCAGACATTGCGGTCTGATCCTCTTCCTCATCGCATTGATCTCGCTCTGACCAGGGTCTCTGGTTGTAGATGTCAATAGACTCATCCTGGGCCATCTCTGGAGAAGCAACCCTCTCTTCCATCTGTTCTACCTCTGCCTCAGATGTTTCTGGGTTGTTTTCCTCCGGAGCGGAGAGGCAGGCATCAGCAGAAGCTGTGGTGAGGTCTGTGATAGGAGCGATGGGACTCCTCTCTGTGGTCTCCTCAACTGGCTCAGGCTCCAGAAGAAGGATGTCCACTTTCATCTCCTCCTGCCTTACAGGCTCCGTCTCGGATTCACAAATAGCCACAGCTGCCTCAGCCTCAGACTTTTTAGGAGATTCCAAGTCCGAATCTCTAAACACCTCATCTTGTCCAATCAGCTGGGCAGTAGTCTTCTCAGTCATCAGCAGCATCATCATCAGTATAAAAATCAAGAAATTACCTTTCAGCGAATTCTTTGTATTGCCTAAACTAATCCAAAACAATTCCTTATGGTCTCTGCTCCTCTTATCATGACATATCTGTCAATTATGAATTGAGAGATGAGTGGCCGTGATATACCTTTTAAAGACCAAATCTATCAACACCACAATGTCACCTTGTTACGTCACACGTTTGCAAACCTAAGCTACAACGAGCTGAACCAGAAAGACCAATTAAAACACAAAGACCATTAAAACAACTAGAAAGGTGCAATTCTGGGAAACTGCACGAGATCTACAAGCTCACAGCGCTCACTAGTTAAAGCATAATGGTAGTGGTTCAAATCTAATGTGACACAAATGCGTTCCAGGTCTAAATGGGTTAAAAACAAATAAAATAACCTTATTTTAAATTTAACAAGGAGCCAATGGAGGGGCAGCCACAAACCATTAACACAATTAAACAAATAAAACAATTAAACATAAAAAACAGATTTAAAATTCATTGTTGAGACATTAATGGGTGTAAATGATGTGGTAGCCCCATATTTACAATAAAACTAGAAAGATGCAATTGGAAATTGCAAGTGTGGTTGCAGTGACGCGAGTCACACTTGCAAATCTTAGCATTTGAATTTTCCCCATTCAAGTCAATGGGGAAAATGTATTCACTATTACATTAATGGCCATATAAAAGTGAAGCTTTTTGTCATGCTTCACACACTGTTGTCACTCTTCACATGTCATCACAATATAAATGGCAAGACGGAATTCAGTTACCAGTGGATTCCTCACGACTCGTGTCAGTGCAACCACACTTGCAATCTCCCAGAATTTCACCTTTTACACTCACATTTGGGCATTGAATAATAATAATAAATGTGACTAATGTGTTCTTCTTAATGTGTCTCTGGTTCAAATCTGCTTCCAAGCCAATCAAACTAAGCTATGGGAAAATTAAACAGAACAGGAACTGGGACTAGTCTAGTGACTAAAATTATGAATAGAGCCTGTTTTCTTACAGGAACATGGGAGAACAAATTGAAATATTATTTAAAACAAAGATAAAAGAAACAAAAAACAACAAAAAACAAGAAACAAAAAATAGAAACAAATACAAAACTAAAACATAAGATGGGGCCTAATAAGACCAGGGCTCCCCTGCTGATCTAGGGTAATGGGGATTTTATTATTTAATAAAAAAAGCTAATAAAAAAAGTTATAATTAAAAAAACATTTGGCACTGATCGGTCCATTGGTTAATGAGATTAGCTGCGGACACACGAACACAAACAGATGCTTTTCTAGACAGCTCGCCCTTAGGAGCCAGTGTAAAGATACATTTTCCATCTATAAAAGGATCTGTCTGTCTGCTTGCCTGTTCGGCGCTAATCTTTCAAACCAATGGACCCATCCGGGCCAAATGTCTTGTGCACACCGCCAAAGAAATACGACCAGAGATGGCTTTTCACAAAGTGTTATATATTTTTGAAATATTACATTTTAATTTTATAATGGAAGTCAATGGGGATCGGATTGGGCTGAAACCTTGCCTGAATTTGGAGTCAAATGTCATAGATACATCATAGAAGACTGGCATCACAGGCTGGGCAGATGAGTGTGCCTCCATCTCCTCCATGTGGAGGAAAACCTCACCTCGGAAATGTAAATGCCCCTACAAAGCCAAAGTTGTCCAAAACCCAAAACTTCTCAACCACTGTTGATACTAAACTTGAACTCTGAAATTTGCCTCAACCAGATCGTGGTTTGAGGTTTACCATGGTTCCTAGTATGCTTGTGACCATTTACCCGGTTGATTGTTGTCTAGGGTTCATGCCATTTATTCTCATGTCTCTCTTCTCCCCGTTGAGGGACACCTCACTGGGGGCTTTATGTCCAGGTCTCTGTGCCGTTGACTTCACCGCTCCACCTGTAGCCTTGTACGGGCGTGGTGGACGCGCCTTCATCTCCTCCACATTGAGGCGCACCTCACCACGGAACTGTAAGTACCCCTTGCTGAGGATGTTCTGTACAGGTGCCGAATCATTAAATGATACAAACGCAAAGTTAGGGAGCTTCCCACCTTTCTTGATACTGAGCTTCAGGACTGTACCATATTGCTCAAAGAACTCCTTGAGCTCAGCCTCGTCCACATTGTGAGGGATGCTTCCGACAAACAGTTGGTGAGCTTTATGTACGGGCGGAGGTCCTCCGGGTCTCTGTGCGGTTGACTTCACCTCCCCGCTGGCAGTCGCTGCGGCCTTGTCCGAGCGTGGCGGGCGCGCCTTCATCTCCTCCACGTTGAGAGTCCAGTCACCACGAACCTTTATGGGCTTGTTGCAGAGGATGTTCTGTACAGGTGCAGAGTCATTGAATGCAACAAAGCCAAAGTTACGGCCCTTTCCACCACTCTTGATACTCAGGTTCAGAACTGTCCCGTAGTTCTCAAAGACCACGTTGAGCTCCGCCTCGTCCACATAACGAGGGATGTTTCCGACAAACAGTTGGTGGGCGTCGGGGTACCTGACCTCCTGCACTGGCCTGGGACCCTTGTGTGCGGGCGGAGGGCCTCCAGTTCTCTGTGCTGCCGACTTCGCCCCGCTGGAAGGCAGGCTCTTACCGGTCATTGTTACCCCCGACACTGGGGATGGGACATCAGTGTCTTTTTTCATATCTATGACAGCAAGCTCCGCCTCCTTCTGAGCATCTACCTCAGGGTCAAGGCTGGCAGACATCGCGGCCTGATCCTCTTCCTCGTCACATTGATCTTGCTCTGACCAGGGTCTCTGGTTGTAGATGTCAATAGACTCATCCTGGGCCATCTCTGGAGAAGCAACCCTCTCTTCCATCTGTTCTACTTCTGCCTCAGATGTTTCTGGGTTGTTTTCCTCCAGGACAGAGAGGCTGGCATCAGCAGAAGCTGTGGAAGCTGGGTCATCAAAGGCTGTGGTGACGTCTGTGATAGGAGTGATGGGACTTATCTCTGTGGTCTCCTCAGCTGGCTCAGGCTCCAGAAGGATGTCTGCTTTCATCTCCTCCTGCTTTACAGGCTCCATCTCAGGTTCACAAATAGCCACAGCTGCCTCGGCTTCAGACTTTTTAAGAGATTCCGAGTCCGAATCTCTAAACACCTCATCTTGGTAACGGAAAACATCATTGTGAACATACCACCTGAATGCTACATTACTAGGAGCCAGGACAAAGGTTTGCACAAACTTCCTCATGGGCTGCTTGTTGTTGGAGAGCTCACCAATCACCTGCACCATCACATTATTGTTGGGTGTTGCGTGGATGTCCATATGTCTGATCTTTGTGGTGCAGTCACAGAAACCCAGGGATGTTACCTTCTTATGGATGTTAGACTGACCATAGACGGCATCCACTGGTTTGCCATTGCTGTCCAGGCCCCCATGGACATAGGAAGAGTTTGTGCCATAAAACCTGTGCAGGTTTTGAGGCTCCTTGTGGAGGTATGTGTAGTACTGACGGACAAACTCTTGTCCAATCAGCTGGGCAGTAGTCTTCTCAGTCATCATCAGCATCATCATCAGTATAAAAATCAAGAAATTACTTTTCAGCGATTCTTTAGATTGCCTAAACTGATGCCTTTCCTGATGTTCTCTGCTCCTCGTGACCTATCCGTCAACTATAAATTGAGAGATGTGTGGCTGTGATGTGCTTTTTAAAGACCAAATCTATCAACACCACAATGTCACCTTATTACATCATCACAAGTTTGCAAACCTAAAGCTGATCCACAAAGACCAATTAAAACACAAAGACCAATTAAAACAACTAGAAAGGTGCAATTCTGGGAAACTGCAAGTGTGGTTGCACTGACGCAAGTCGAGAGAAATCCACTGGGAACGTCTTACCATTTATATTATGTATTAATGTGATGTCATGTGAAGCATGACAACATTGACAACAGTGTGTGAAGCACGACCAAATCTTCACTTTCGCGTGGGTGCAAAGTTTACAAAAGGCAGGCTCACTTTTGCTGGCAAAGAATTCTCGGACCGAGAACAGTGAACCTATATCATCCAACCTAATAAGGACGCAGATTGAAACCAGCAAAGCTCTAATCTGGCTTTGTCTGGGACTGGAAGCTTGGCCTACATCTTGGCACAAAGCGCTCAAAGTTTGCTGTACGCCCATGGTCACATTGACCAAGCTTCGCAGGATGGATAAATAGCACAGATCATTTCACACTAGACATTTAAGCACATCTTTTAGTTTTTTTTCCTTCTTCTTTTAATTCTTCACATAAAGCACAGAGCACAGAAATAACCTCCGTCGTTACTGTCGTTCGGGGGATCGATCGCACTGCAGATAAATATTCTGTGACTACTTGAAAAGGACCACTTGACCTATTTTCCTATAATTGGTCGGTCCTCACTAATCGCCATTATAATATTTTTATCTACTCACTCGTGTGTCAGGAGTTATACATTCGTCTCTAAAAGTGGAGTATGCATCGGCCCTAATCTGTCAAAGGCAAAAGCCACGAAAAGAAAATGGCGTCATGATTGAAACTGATGTCTTGTCCGTGGCTGGTGGTTTACTGAACAGACAACAGATGTTAGAACGTCAGTCATCTCCAGGGCAGGATTAACCCTTCATGGTGCCCTGTGCTTGGACCTAGTTTGGTACTAACCAGTTCCTTTCGTAGAGGTCTAGTATAGAGACCAGGACTACTGCATGTTTTTGTGAGGGTACCTACCCTAGACACAGAGGAGAGAACATGCCCCCTACGTCCACAGCGGGAATCGAACCCAGGACCTTATAGCTGTGAGGCGACAGCTGCGCCACCGTGCCCCCGCCTCTGTCAACCCCTGCCTACTGGACTGAATCGTTATAGAGATTTCGGTGCTTAATTTCTGTGCCACTTAAATTGACTTAATGGCTGAGCTGTCAATTTGTCCCCTGGTGCAATGTGACTTTCCTGTCTCTACACTGTATAGCGATTAAGAAAGAAAGAAAAGGCCCCAAAATATATTAAAAATAAAAAAGGGTTTTCAGGCTGGTTTCTTGTCAGCTATTTTGTATGGCTGTGAGGCTTGCCTAAAAAATAATTAACTAACTTCTGTCGAAACTCTCTACATGACTGGAGTGAAATACCTACTTAGGGTGAGGGTTACTACACATAATCTAACCTTCCTATTAGAAGCAGACCTTCATCGACAACTTTAGTTAGAAAAAAGCAAGCCAGATTCTTCACCAAGATACAGCAGCCTCTTGGCATGCTTGATGACCTTTTGTGGTTATGTTCTTCAATTAAAAAAAGAAGAGAACCAAGTCATGTATTCTCATTTAATAGAGATACTGGAGACACAAGATCATATTGGGTGTGACCTGAGGGAGATGACTGATAAGCTACAATCCAAAGAGAGAACAAGATATAAGACCTACCGAGCCATCAACCCAGATGTATGCATCCATCCACAGTGCAACAGTATTTTACAGTGAGGACTATTGGTGAACCCGATGGTCCTCTCATAGGCTGTGAGTGTTTGCACCAACTGCACACAAGACTGAGCTACACTTCCTAACCGCCTGTCCACTGTACCAAGACATCAGACACACAGATCATAGCCACCCAAGGAGAGTTTGAAAACATAACCAATGATTTAAAAAAAGACAGTACAACAATGTACAAACACAGCAGCAAGATTCTTGAGCTGCTGTGATAGGAGAAGGATATCAAATGGAAGTATGGAACACAACCACCTTAAAGACTACATCATTGTGTAGTCTATTTCCCTGCATAAGCTGCATTAACTGCATGCAACCTTGATACATGAAAACTGTTTCACTCCTTTCACTTGAATATATTTTGTATTGATTTATTGTATTGTGTAGGGTACACTTCTGCTTTGGCAAAGTAAACTATGTTTTCTCACGCCAATAAAGCCCAATGAATTGAAGTGTAAATGCGTGTGTGCGTGTGTGTGTGCGTGCGTGCGTGCGTGCGTGTGATGGGGAGGTCACAACCAAAATGGATATAATCCATAGGTCTTTATTAGCCGCAAATTGCAACACTATATTCTTTTAA
This sequence comes from Nannobrachium achirus, assembly GCF_963921795.1. Classification (NCBI taxonomy): domain Eukaryota; kingdom Metazoa; phylum Chordata; class Actinopteri; order Myctophiformes; family Myctophidae; genus Nannobrachium; species Nannobrachium achirus. Next base: position 24,615,680 of record NC_137829.1, read on the forward strand.
ATCTAGGGATGCAATAGGCCTACACTCTCCCGTAGCGATTTTTGCTATCTGATTGTATTAAACAACGTCAGTGTTTGTTTCATACAAATCCACCGCAGACATGTTAATATGAGTTACTTTCTGTCAAGAAATCCGAGCAGACATGTTTTTTTCCCCCCAGTGTTGAACTTTGGAAGCGCTTGTCTTCAATAACGCATGCCTCCTGAATTATGTGACATGATGTAGAACCAGGGAATACATGAAAGGTCGACCTAAAACAAAGTCGACCCAAACTCGTTTCCCAACGGGTCTGTGGCCTTAAACTAGAAGCAGAATAGACCGAAATCTAATCTTTGCTTCTGGGGGTCCCTGGAACAAAATATTTTGCGATAGGGGTCCATCTGTGGAACAAAATATTTTGAGATGGGGGTCCGCGGCCAAAAACACATTTTGGGTGTCCTTAACCACTGATAGGCACACATTCTAAAAACGTCTTCTAAATCCTAACAGTTTTCCTGAAAAAACCTATGTTGCTATCATTGTTTCTCAAACTTTGTCATGTCAAGGACCCCCAGAATGATATGTATTTGGCCACGGACCCCCATCGCAAAATATTTTGTTCCAGGGATCCCCGGAAGCAAAGATTAGATTTTTGTCTATTCTGCATCTAGCTTAAGGCCACAGACCCATTGGGAAACAAGTTTGGGTCGACCTTGTTTTAGGTCGGCTTTTCCTGTTACCAAACCAGGTGGTACACAGGACCGTTGAGTGATTTCCCACGAGCGCACCCAAACTCCAATAGAAAAAATAATCACCTGAACTGAATTTCTTGACAGAAAGTAGCTCATAACATGTATACGGTGGATTGTTATGAAACAAACACTTTGCAGATAGAAAGCTTTACATAGAGCCGCAATATTGGTGAGTTGTTTAATACAATCAGATAGCAAAAAAACCTTTATGCATTGAATCCGAATACTATACATGAAAGGTCGACCTAAAAAAGTCGACCCAAACTCGTTTCCCAACGGGTCTGTGGCCTTAAGCTAGATGCAGAATAGACCAAAATCAAATCTTTGCTTCTGGGGGTCCCTGGAACAAAATATTTTGCGATAGGGGTCCATCCATGGAACAAATTATTTTGAGATGGGGGTCCGCGGCCAAAAGCAAATTTTGGGGGTCCTTAACCACTGATATAACCTGACTGCTCCAGATGATGGCAGCAGGTGCGTATGCCTGGCTGCATATACCGCTCTGCTTACCATCATCTGGGATTGCTCGGGCAGACCCGATGTAAGGGGCGGGCCATTTTTTCAAATTCTTTAGCAGGTGATTGGATGGGGCCGTCTCTCTATCACAGTCTGGGAGTGCCAACTCCAACCACTCATATTGGCCTGTCTGCATGACGTCCAAGAGGGCGATAGCAAGAGGGTGCAAAAGACCTGTACTTCCCGTTTCTGTGTGACGTAGGTAGATACCTTTTTAGGAGGCGGAAGCATGTTTGGAGTCTATTCAGTTACAATGGGAGAGCTAACGTGAACACAGAGCAAATAGGGGCTTTTAAGCCGTGACATCATTTTGTAGGCAGAGGAGAATCTGCCCCCAGAGCATTTTCTGTCCCTCGCTATTTTCAACAGATCCGAGACAAAAATAACGACTAAAGTATAATTCTAACACTTTCCTTTCAACAACAAAGAGAAGAAAAATGTGTAAATAGTAAAAATAGTAAAAAGATTCACGGAAACTGGGGGCAGAAATTCTCCTCTGCCTACAAAATGATGTCATACTTAACAGCCCCAAATATTGGACCAGATCATCACAAGCCACATAATATTAACAAAATTGTCAAACTAAAGTGGCTTTTTTCAGCGACACAACAAATGAGAAAATCAACTTTATTATTGCTCTTTAGCTGTCCCAGCAACACACTCTCGCGGGATCTATAGCACCAGTAAACAGGACGTGCGCGAGATTTGCCGTCAGAGCCGGCGCCCACTTAGGAGTCTATTTGTAGGCTTTGTGTACCATGTCGCACTCTAGTGGATCCAATGAGGATGAGCTATCTTCATTAATTAAATATCTTTGATGACGTTACACCCAGAATCCGCCTCCTGGGTTTCCACGTGGTCTGCAATCAGACTATTGGCTCAGAGCCGCTCAGAGCCCGCCCGTAGCTGCCGCTGATTTGTCCGGCCAGGGACTTTGCGAGTGTTATCAACTCTCCCGAGAGATCTCAGATGGTAAAGTAGGGCGGTACGCACTACTGCCACCATCTGGCGCAGTCAGGTTACCACTGATAAGCACATTCTAAAAATGTCTTCTAAATCCTAAAAGTCTTCCTGAAAAAACTTATGTTGCTATCATTGTTTCTCAAACTTTTTCATGTCAAGGACCCCCAATAATGATATGTATTTGGCCACGGACCCCCATCGCAAAATACTTTGTTCCAGGGACCCCCAGAAGCAAAGATTAGATTTTTGTCAATTCTGCATCAAGCTTAAGGCCACAGACCCGTTGGGAAACGAGTTTGGGTCGACTTTGTTTTAGGTCGGCTTTTCCTGTTACCTTGAATCCCTATGGGAGGTGCTGCAAAGATTCATCAGATTAAATAAAATCTAGTGTTGCAATTTGCGGCTATTAATTGCGACCGTAGGTCGCAGTTACTTGCACTCCTATACTATCCAAACCTCCACTGGCTGTCAGTCCCTCCGCCAGGAGAGCTGGGGCCGGTACCTATTTGTCCGCCTCGGCGGCGCGGAGACCCCACCCCTCATTTCTCACATGGCCCTCTTCTAGCGCCACCATGAGGCAGATTCTTGCAAAACACATTTTTGGACACTGCTCCTACAATTTTTGCCCTAAAATCACGCAAATCAGTACACAGTATGTCTACACTCATGTCATCAACTTGGATCTGTCCCATATAGCGCCACCTTCAGGCCTATTTTTTAAAACACATTTTTGGACACTGCTCCTACAATCTTTGCCCTAAAATCACACAAATCGCTACACAGTATGTCTACACTCATCTCATCAACATGGATCTGTCCCATTTAGCGCCACCTTCAGGCCGATTTTTTAAAACACATTTTTGGACACTGCTCCTACAATTTTTGCCCTAAAATCACACAAATCGCTACACAGTATGTCTACACTCATCTCATCAACATGGATCTGCCCCATATAGCGCCACCTTCAGGCCGAATTTATTAAACACATTTTTGGACACTGCTCCTACAGATTTTGCCCTAAAATCACACAAATCGGTACACAGTATGTCTACACTCATGTCATCAACATGGACCTGTCCCATATAGCGCCACCATCAGGCCGATTTTTTCAAACACATTTTTGGACACTGCCCTTACAGATTTTGCCCTAAAATCACACAAATCGGTACACAGTATGTCTACACTCATCTCATCAACATGGACCTGCCCAATTTAGCGCCACCTTCAGGCTGATTTTTTAAAACACATTTTTGGACACCTACAGATTTTGCCCTAAAATCACGCAAATCGCACAGTATCTCTACAGTCATGTAATCAAAACGCATCTGTCCCATCTAGCGCCACCATCAGGACGATTTTGGTACAACTAATTTTTGGCCTATTTGTAGAGATAACGGTCGCTTATCTCCCGATTAGGGAGTCTTACTGGTTTATAGGTATTTATAGCGTAGCGTTTATAGTAGCCTAAACACAAAATCAAGGAGTGCAGGCAGGCCTACCAGTGTTGTGGTCGTGAAGCTTGGCTTGAATTAGCCCTAGAATCAGATCACACTAATCACAGACAGTCTAGGCCTAGGGCTAGGCTTGAATGTGCTTCTTCAACTCGAACTTACAAAGAGTTGTCCCAGGCCAGGCAGAATTTGCATGTAGGCCTAACTCTTACTACCTTTACCAACAAATTCATAATACTGGGAATACTTACACGGAGCACGACGTAAAGGCTTTATCCTTCTTTCTCTGAATCTCTGCCACTCAGTAGATAGCTGAATGCGCATTACGCGATATCCACTCAACACTGCTCATTGCTCATCGCTTTTATCAAGTCAAGGACACTTCCGAAACCAACCCGGGGAGCTCGGGAGGAAGAGAACCTGGGGAAAGCACAAAGCAGCCGCTGCAGGTAGCTGACAACCATGTCCAGAGTGTCATGCGTAGGCCTACACTACACTTTGCAGCCTGATATTGGAGAGTGAGGAGACGCGGTGGAACCAAGACTGAAGGTTTGTCACTCAACAATAATTCATGCAGTGAAATGTATGACGTGTTGTTAATAATACTGTATGTGAAAGCCCATTGTGCTGGACAGCTCTTGATTGCTGGCTGCTTATTCTTTGTGCTGGAATTACAGGCCAGGGACCTGCAGAGGAGGGCACCAGCCTCTGTCTGTCACCCTCACATAGTTAGGGAAATCTGGGAACTGAATCTAAATCACTAGCTTTCTTCGCAAATGTGTTCATAAAGTGTCTACTATCACCTCTGAACGTTGTCAGACCCAACTCCCTTGACATACTTTGTGGGAGCCAATCAAAGTTGGGGTATCGGGATACCCAGGGCCTGGGATTAAAGGTGGAAAAATTAAAAATGGCCACTATGAATGTATGAGGTGTGTAATTAGGGTATTGTTGGGCTGCTGAATCCATTCCAACCTTTAGTTATCACATCAGTAAAAATGACTCATTGGCCATAGAAAAGGCCTAATTGGCTAAGGCTTAGCCAATCATGTCATTCGAGTTCACCTGTGTCCTGTTAGTCCATATGTTTTAAACCCTGTGTTTGAGTGTTCCTTGTCAGATTGCATCATGTTATCCTGTGTGTCATGATGTGTGCTTACCCACCTGATCTTGAATAGTTCTCATGAATTCAAACCCTACTCCAACCTTTTTTTTTATTGCCAATATTATATGTCTCCTGGGCACACAAAAGTAGGTGTGGCCTATTTTATGGCCAAGGATTCATTTTAACTGAAAACGAATGGTTGGAATAGATTCAGCAGCCCAAAAATACCCAAATTACACACCTCATACGTTCATATTGTCCAATTTATCCATTTTTTATTTCCCCCCCTTTAATCCCAAGCCCTCGGGATACCCAATAACTTTGATTGGCTCCCACAAAGTATTTCAAGGGAATTGGGTTTGACAAAGTTCAGAGGTGATAGTAGACACCTTTATGAACACATTTGTGAAGAAAGCTAGTGATTAAGATTTAGTTCCCAGATTGGTCTAGCAATAGGCTAACTTTCCCTAACAGTGTTGTCCTGCATGGGTGTGTGTAGTAGTAAGGAAATTACATGATTACCAAAGTAGATTGATTGATTGAATACTTTATTGAGCTTTGCATAGGAAAAGTACACAGCAGTACAGTTCGCAAGTATTCCTAGGTACAAGGTCAACTAAAAGGATAAAGACCACAAGAAAGCTGTTTGTTTGCATTGTACTCAATTCATACGACATTAAATGACAGACAAATAAAACACAGTACTATGCAAAAAATATCATATGAAAGGGTAAAGGGTTCATTGTCCTGGGAGCGTGATCAGCAGATTACATGGCAATTCTCCTATTAGATCTTTAGATACCTTTATTGCAGGAACTCTGGGCCTAATAGGCTCTGACTATGCACAGCAGCCACATAGGAAAGAAATTGGGCATCTTCCTTCACAGGGCTTAGTTATACTAATTGTCTCCACCAGCCGAAGGCAGGGGGAGAGTATGTTTTCGCCCCTTTCCGTGCGTCCGTCCGTCCGTGCGTGCGTCCGTGCGTCCGTCCTCCGAGTTTGTTACCAGCTAATCTCCGGCGCCGTTGGCCCGGACGCTGCCAAAATGAGCACACACACTCCCTGGATGCCAATTCAGAACCTCTGCCCCACATTTTTCAAATGGCCCTGTTCTAGCGCCACCATGAGGCCGATGTTTGCAAAACACATTTCTGTACACTACTCCTACAGATTTTGTCCAAAAATCACGCAAATCGGTAGACAGCATCTCTACAGTCATGTGATTGACACGGATCTCTCTGATTGTCCATATTCCATCCTGATTGGCTGATATTGGCTTTCAAAGTTTGTAAGATTGGTCCATTTTGGACAAAATGCCTCATATCACAAATGCAGAGTGCAATTAACATGAAATCGCGCACACAGGTTCCCACTAGGCCGAGGAAGAAATGCCACTTCAAATTTTTGAAATCAGCCTCATGGTGGTGCTATAACAGGCCGATTCGTGGTTTTACCTATAACTCCACCGATCCATTTCAAACTTTGTAAGCACACTCCCTGGATGCCAATTCAGAACCTCTGCCCCACATTTCTCACATGGGCCTGTTCTAGCGCCACCAGGAGGCCAATTTGTGCAAAACTACCTTTTGGCCAGTACTCCTACAGATTTTGTCCAAAAATCACACAAATCGGTAGACAGTATCTCTACAATCATGTGATCGACATGGATCTGTCTGATTGTCCATATTCCATCCTGATTGGCTGAGATTGGCTTTCAAAGTTTGTAAGATTGGTCCATTTTGGACAAAATGCCTCAAATCACAAACAGCACATTGGGAGAAATTAGGGGTTCAGCGTCTTGCTGATTTATTTCCTCCTGATTTGCCTCTCTGAAAAAAGCCACTTTAGTACAAAAATGTTTGGAAGATTTTGTGGATTGTGACCATGGGTCTAAAGAATCGTTCAGAAGCGGTGTTCACATTCAAGCTCCCATTGGGAGCCTGTGTCTAAAAAAAAATCGAACCTCTGTTCGAAGTGGAGCTGTGTGTGTGTGTGTGTGTGTGTGTGTGTGTGTGTGTGTGTGTGTGTGTGTGTGTGTGTGTGTGTGTGTGTGTGTGTGTGTGTGTGTGTGTGTGTGTGTGTGTGTGTGTGTGTGTGTGTGTGTGTGTGTGTGTGTGTGTGTGTGCAACAGCGCCCCTCCCTTAACATGTGTGGCCAGAAAAGGTTACTGCAGGCTACATACCCGGAGACAGACAGACAGACAAACAGACAAACAGACAGACAGACCCACACACACGGCCACGTATAGGGAGCTCCACACAGCTCCAAAAATGATTTAAACTAGTGAAAACAGCCGATCTACAAGCACACAACGCCTCGCACTGCGAGGCGTTGTGTGCTTGTAGATCGGCTGTTTTCACTACTTTTGTGCAACGGCCTTGTCTGATGAAGCAGGGCTTTGCTTTGCGAAAGAACATACAAATTTGAAACTTGGAGATACGAGGTTTACACCCGACAGCGACAATATGTATTTTGTCATTTCCAATATATTAGGGGTCTTTAATCTCCTAATCTATGGGCCCCCCTCAGAGCAGTACAGGGCCCTTTTGATCTGAAAACCCATGCAGAATAAGATCTAATTTCGCCCCTGGGTGGAAACCTCATTATGTCAAAACTGTTCCAGTACTTTTCAGGATTCAAATTCAAAAGTAGCAAAAGCAGCAGATCTAAAAGCTCAAAACGAGTGGCTTCGTGCTGCGTTTCCAACTGACAGATCTGAAGTAGGGCTTTACAAAAAAACTTAAATTGTTAACTCTTTGAGTGCCAATCCCGAACTAGTTCGGCTTTATTAGCGTATCGTAGAGTGCCGATCCCGAACAAGTTCGGCTTTTAAAAAAAAAAAAAAAAAATGTTTTTTTTTTTTTTTTTTTTTAATTTTTTGAATTTTTTTTTTTTTTTTTTGGACCCCATCAAATCTGGTGAACATGATTTCAATCGCGATTTTGCATGTTCCACCCCCATACAACCCCATCTAACATACAGGGCAGCCATTTTTGTTTACATTACATGTAAAACATAATGGCGATTATCTCAAGAATGCCTGAACGGATTTCCAATCGGATTTTTTTTTTTGAAAGCTGTGAACAAACTGCACAAATCCACTCCAATGCAATCCAGGATTGCATTGGATTTTTTAGAGCTCATTCTTCTCTGTTTTTTTCCCATGCATGAGGTGTGCAAGGTTTAATCATGGCTAAGTTGACGAAAATAAGGCTTCTAAAATGCTTGGTAGCCAATAGCTAACTTCAAGCTAACTTCATCCTCTTCCTGTACATGCACAAAGGAAAGTGTTCAGGCAAGTCATGGCTCCAGGGCTTGGGCATGCATTACCAGCATATCTCTATTATTCTCTGGTCACTGGGCGCCCTCTAGTGGTGATAGGCTGGCACTCAATGAGTTAAGTAGTTGTTTACAAAAAAACTTAAATACGAAGAAGGCATCTCAAATATGGAGATAGGAGTTTTCTGCCCGACAGCAGTGATATTATGTTCCTATTTGAAAGCAGCCAAGAATCTCCACAGGGGACAACAGGCTATTATAAAAACCAAAACCTGTATTATACATAAACATTATTAAATAGTTATTTTTGTTAACAATATACAGTAGTACTGGCTCTGCAGGAGTGTTGGTCCCCTCCTCCTCTTAAAGCTTTCTTATTCCATTCTGTCTTTTCACAACAGGAATAAAAAAGAAAAGAAAAACACTATTTAAGTGTCTTAAAGGGATGCACTGATATTTTGAATATTTTACTACTGTTTTCATACATGACACATTAAAGTGTGCAACACATTTCTTCATAATCAATTATCAAAACCATCCCCTATCACTAAGGTGCTTGTTGATACCTTGGTACAAAGGAAAATGCTCTTTGTTGGAGTGCCAATGTAAAAAAAAAAAAAAAAAAAACATTTTATCCAAAGTACCTTGGTGGGAAATAAATAGACCAAAATTCAAGATGTCAAGGCATCCATTTGTTTCCGTAACACCAGCCAATCCCTTTAAAAAGGTATCAATTTCTACTACTAGCTGGTCAAAAGTTAACTTTCGTTAACAGATTCAGGAAAACAGGAAGTATTGCATTGTGTAGCCTACATCCAGTCTCAGAAGAAATGGTTAATTACCTGAGTTGTGCCTAATGTTAACATACTGCACGTCAGCAACCATAAATTGCTCTGTGCAGTTTGTTGCAGTGAAATGTTGCACGGTTGCTGACTGTGAAAATGCTGTCACTCAAGGACCCCTGGGGGTCCCCCAGTTGGCCCTTTGAGAGGACAAAGTTACACACTTTGTCCTCCCAGTGATTCTAACTCCTAAAAGTCTACAGTTGGGGACATTGGCCACCCTGGTCAAAAGACAGACAGTAAGGGACACCACAGACAGACAGGAGGGACATTGACCACCCCAGTCAACAGACAGACAGACCAGTCACACTTCTGTTGACCGAGTGTCTGCCATTCTTGAACCCAGGTTCATTAAAGCAATGCTGGTCTTCTAACCTCACCCATCGCAAAATAACAACTCTGCTATCTATGTTCTGTATGTAAGCCACAATATAACAATATATGAACTCCACTGTACTGAAAATGTGTGTCGGCTATATAGATTCTCTGGCTATAAATGATGGGGGGGGGGGGGATCAGCTGGCATTGAATCGTAAGCTACATAGAAGCTACAGGTAGGGAGCAGGTGCATGATGGAACAAACATGGCTGTGGATATGATTCTCCAGTGACCAGAGGTCATATTCAGTCCACCCACAGCTCTGTTTGTAGAACTATTCACCGCTTTATCGCAAATCGAGCCGAGACACTTTATCAGTGGTTCTCAAAGTGGGGTCCAGGGGTGCTCCGGGTTCCTTGGGGGTGGGAGGGCGGTTCCAAATGGACCCTTACAGGTCTGTAACTCAGAGAGTGTACAAAACGGAACCAAATGGATCCTCACAGGTCTGTAACTCACCGAGTGTACAAATGGAACCAAATGGATCCGTAAGCGGGTCCATTTGGTTCCATTTGTACACTCTCTGAGTTATGGGTTTTGAAATGAAAACGTTTGAGAACCACTGCACCACAGAACCAACCTATCAGCAGGAGAGCAACACGCAGTCGAGTGCGTTTCAAAACACACTGTACAGTAGACCTGGAGCAGCTGGCAGAAAGTATTTCCCACTCCAGCTGCTAACGTTGCTCCAGCAACAAGGAAGAAAAGATCTTTCTCAGAAGAACCCAAACGGTGTGTGTGTGTCCACTACTCTGTTCCTCAGATCTGGGTGTGTGTTTTGGGAGGGGGCTCCAGTTTCCGCGACAGCGCGGTGAGGATGAGGGTGAACTTGTTGAAGCGATCGGACTGGTTCACGGTGGCTCCACGACTCCCCCAGAGCAGCCGCAGCTGAAAGTCTGTCTTGAACACTTCCAGGAGGTCTTCATCACACTGGAAGCCTACACACAGATTTGAAGAAATTAATAGTCTTTTCAAGGTTATTACCCAAAGCTGCACTCATTCTGTGAGTCATTACAGTATATAGTCGCTGTCAGGGAGAAACCTTGCATCTCCATATTTAACTTTTGGCAGATCAATGCCGTACCTCGTCATAATACAGTATAACATGAGCAGCGAAAACAGCAGATCTACAAGCTCACAACGCATCTCATCGTAACATGTTGTGAGCTTGTTGTGAGTCACTAACTATGAGAGTGTACAAATGGACCCGTAAGGGTCTATTTGTACACTCTCAGAGTTACAGACCTTTTATGGTCATTCAGTGCTATCTCTTTATGTGTTTCAGGTAATATTATTGCCCACAAATTTTGTATGTCCGTTAACCCTGCAAGGCCGTTAACAAAAGCCAGCATGGCAATGACCCCTGGTTATGGACATACTAAGGTTTCCACGCGACAGCGACAGTATATATGTATAGATCAGATAGGATAACATACAGTAGTAGTAAACCATAAAGGCTAAACTTGGGTACCTTGTAAAGCCGTCTGTGTGCTGGCTGTGTAGCTGTGTGCGTTGTGTGCAACGCTGCGTGCAGACTGCAGGTGGCGCAGCATGATGTCACAGCCCTGCTCGCTGGTCTCCCACAGCTCCGCCCCCTCCGGAGTGATTGACGGCCGTTCCATCAGGGTGAGGAGGGGCAGCAGCAGAGGCACGCACACCACAGGGGGGAGGGACGCTGAGAATGACAGGAATGTTTGTTTAGTACAAATCAGAATGAGTTGCCTTGTTTAACCTTTATCCAGTGGTGTAAAGTAACTAAGTAGATTTACTCAAGTACTGTACTTAAGAACAATGTTGAGGTATTTGTACTTTACTTAAGTATTTCCAATTCCCAATACTTTTACTTCTACTCCACTACATCTCGGATCCAAATATTGTACATTTATATGAAAATCACACCCGTGTGAAGTGGAGCTGTGTGTGTGTGTGTGTGTGTGTGTGTGTGTGTGTGTGTGTGTGTGTGTGTGTGTGTGTGTGTGTGTGTGTGTGTGTGTGTGTGTGTGTGTGTGTGTGTGTGTGTGTGTGTGTGTGTGTGTGTGTGTGTGTGTGTGTGTGTGTGTGTGTGTGTGTGTGGATCATGTGTGTGTGTGGATCATGTGTACCGATTTTTGTGACATTTGAAGAAAATATGTAGGAAAAGGAGCAAAAAGTGTGTTTTGGAGAAAATTCAAGATGGCGGAAAATCTATCATGGCGCAAATGGGCGTGGCCTATATGGGGAGATGCGTCATGACCCAAGGAATCCAGGAAAAAAATATTTTTAATTTTCCGACCTACGGTTCAAGAGTTACGGGCCAAAACGTAAAGTGGGGTGTTATGGCGCCACCATGCGGCCAAATGACACAATTATTTTTTATTTAATCCTTGAAACCATTATGAACCTCCTCTCCAAGTCTTGAAACTCTAGCCCCTATGGTTTGCGAGAGACAAATAATTGAATGTGAGTTTTTGCGATTCCCATTATAAGTCAATGGGGGAAATTAATTCACTAATAAATTAATATCAATTAAACTATTGAACCTTTCTCTTAGCAAGTTACTAGCCCACGATTCCCGAGTAAGCCGGTCGATTTGACATATGGCGCGAGTGTGTGGTGGCAAAACTGTGGGACTAGTAGCGTGCCGAAGTTTAGGAAGTTCAGGCTACATACACACACACAGACAGACAGACAGACAGACCCACACGGCCACGTATAGGGAGCCTGTGCTTCACACAGCTCCAAAAAGAATGTATTTTTTTTCTTGGGCCTATTGTAGTGCTAGTGGAAGGACCATGGTGTCACTAGGGACCAAGCACAGCTAATTCCAGTAGTTTTCAAATGCCGGTATGTTGTTTGGAATCTAAGGCTGGATTTAGACTGCAGTCAAATCCAGCCTGAATCTGATTTAGTTCTCAAATCGTTCTTTTGGCCCGACTGTTCACACTGCATTTGCAAGTGACAGATCTGATCTGTGTGTTCAGACTGATTTTAACAACTTCAACCCAAAGTGCCCTGCGTCGACATAATCTGCTTTGGTTACCGTGGTAACCACATGACTTTTCTCTTTTTATGTGTTTTTCAAGTTTTACATTTTCCTCTGACATTGCAGTTAGGACCTTCTGAACCCATTTTCTGCCATGCCGTGCCCGTGAGATATGTCTTCATATATTGCCTTACTTGTTCCTGTAGGCTACATTTCTCATGTACTGAAGCATCCTGCCATGCAATGTGCTAGGAGACGTTGAATTTCTCCGTCTGTCCACTGAATGCTGCTCGCCATTTCTTCTGTAGTGTAAAACTTATGCTAAACTATTCTTTTATTTTCATTACACCCTCAAAATGCATGACATCAGTGGGGCTCGGGTCAAGCTGCAAGTTACGTTTTCGACAGTTTCATATGTGACTTGGCTCGTTAGATCAGGTTACTGCGTTCAGACTGTGACACAACTTTAGAAATCAGATTTGAAACCACCTCTGGATGTGGTTTGTAAAAATCGGATTTCATGTGACCTGCATGTGACTTGTCTGCATTAGACTAATTTAAGCAAATCAGATTCCAATCTTGATGTGACACAGATCTGATTCAGGCTGGATTTGGCTGGCAGTGTAAATCAGGCCTAAGACCAGGACCAATGGCCTCCCTAAAAATAGGGTTGGAAAATATATATTGCAGTCTATAGTATAATAAAACCCTGGTTAAGAAAGAAAATGTTATTAATTTGATCAGCATTATCAATGGGTAAATAACTTATTTTAAATGCAAAAAAATACAAAATAGCTGGCTATAGTATTAGAATTAAGGTTACATTGGCTGCAAGTCTCCCTTTGAGCACTAGATGTCACTGTTGGCCTTATTATGGTGACTAAAAGGGTGTACCTTCAGGCAGACCAACCAATGTGCTCTGCAGTCAGTCTTCACACTGACAGTATGATGGATAATATCAGCAACCTGCTACAGTGGATATAGACTATATTTTATTGTGTTAAGAATCATCATGGATGATAGGCAGCTGAGAAAAGTTTTGCATGCTCTGCATGTGCACAAATAACAAAGCGGCATTGTGAAGTCCATTTTTTGTAGTGATGAATGACAAGCATAACAAAATGACTGATTGTGATTACTGCAATGATGGATTGCAGAGTAAGAGGGAAAATACTGTCAACACAACAGGGAAAATACCGTCAACACCATACAGAGGCTATTAACTCTGACTGTTGGAAATGTGGAATAGGCTGTGGTATACTACAGCATACATCATTGTAGGTTAATTGCCCTGTAGTTGTGCAACTAATTGTTGTACAGATTAAGGAAATGCATACTAGTAAGACGCCTCAGGGAGGGACATGCGACCTCACCCTAAAGGGTGAGGTCGCGCCAATTCTTGGCCATTCTGTCCAGTGATGTATATCGGACCAGTTGCACCAGACCCCTGCATGATAGTCAACATGTGATATCAGAACATGCCCATATATGGGCATTACCAGATATGGGCATTCCCAGATATGCGCTTACTATTAATGACATCG